>NC_137325.1:705000-1012500 GCF_965287045.1 Carcharhinus amblyrhynchos
ATTTCAAAATTCTGCTAACTTTAAGCAGTTACAGGAGGGAAATAAAATTATATTTGCATCTTTAACAGACATAATTAACTTGTGGTAAATTATTGAATTTTTATTCCCTGTATCAATCTTTTTGGCACCTTTACAGCTCCTGTTTTTCAAACATTGTCAAACTCCAAAGGTTAAAAAAAAATCGCATTTACAGCACAGGAACTGTTCACTTAGTGCAACAGGTCCATGCACCATATCTACCTCATTCTGAATATTTAACAAGGCACTGTATTTCTCCTTTCTTAAACTAACTTCATTTAGATTTTACATCTTTGATCAGGTCAGGGAGAAAAGACAAATGTTTGAAAACTTTAGAGCAGCAAGAAGAATATTTTCATAGAATCCCTACAGGGTGAAAAGGGCCATTCAGCCCATCGAGCCTGATTTGACAACAATCCCACCCAGGTCCTATCACCTAGCTAATCCCCTTAACGTTAAGGGACAATTTATCATGGCCAATCTACCTAACCCACACATTTTTGGATGTGGGAGGAAATCAGAGCACCTGGAGGAAACGTGCACAGACACGGAGAGAATGTGCAAGCTTCGCACAGTCAGTGACCCAAGCCGGGGATCGAACCTGGGTGCCTGGTACTGTGAGGCAGTAGTGCTCAGTGCTGGGCCACCCCTAAAATAACTTCATGTTCATTGTTAGATTTCTAATTTCAAATATTTACTGAATTCAAATTTCATCACCTGGGATTCAAACCTGGGTCCCAACAGCATTACCCTGAGTCTCTGGATTCTAGTTTAGTGATGACACCATGACGCCACTGTCTCCTTCTGATCCAATCTGAGTAATTTTTCTCTGATTTGGGTTGGTGTTTGGGCAGTTACTTTGTCAGTAAACGATGTGGATCATTCTTGTTGTTGGTTTGACAAGGTTTCCATTATTGATGTTCAAGAGTGCGACCATCTACAGAAGAAATCTGAATCTATAGTCTGTACCACCCGACTATAATGGAATGTGGAGATAGATGAGTAAGTATAACTGGTATTGTTCCTGTCAGTTAGTATTTCTATTCAGTGGAATGACTTCCAGATAGCACTTTTTACCCAACGATGACTCGTTCCCAAGAACTGAAGTAACTCCCCGTCACAACACACTCAGTTCAATATTAACACAATTAAAGTCTGAGATTCTCATTGTAATTACAATAAAACTAGAAACATTCATTTTGACCAACCTCCCCCCCCAACTCCACCAGCTAGATATTGACCCCCTCCCGCTGCCCCCCACCCACCCCACCCCACCCCACCCCCCCACCCCGCTGTACATTCAAAACGTGCTGATGTGAATTCTGTGAATTTGTTCAGAGGTGAAGCTGTAGTGGGATATTAGTCACACTAATCCACCAGAGGGTGACATTCCCTTGGAACAGCTTTCTTCATAAGGCATTACAACGTTACCTTTATAGGAAGCAGACGAGTGATAGATTTTAGGTATCTGCCGAGCAAGCTTTTCCTGCCTGTGTTTAAGCTAACATGCGCTGCTTAATGTTCGTCCATGAGAGAAACAGTTTGTTCCAGATATTCTGGAGAACCATCTGGTTCTTTGCTCAAAAACAATGAGTTTGAAGATTAAATTTAACTTAACTAAGTCACATGCAAAAGAACACAACCAATGGCCAGCAAGTGGGGGACTTGTTAATGAATACAGGATGATATATCACAGCTTCTGATCATATTATTCAAGTATTTTTATCTTGATATGGAAGTGAGTTATATTCTTATTCAATCAGAAGATGTTTTCAGTGTGCCAGTACGGTGCAGGAATGGATATGAGTTTGATTGAACGTTCTGAAACGTTTACTCTGTTTCTCTCTCCACGGATTATTCCCGACTGTTTGAGTATTCCCAGCATTTTCTCTTTTTAGTCCAGATTTCCAGCATCTGCAGTATTTTGTGAGTATGGACAGCTTCACCCACAGCAGGAAGGATCGCAGGAAGGACATGAAATTTGACAGATTGGCCAAAGACACCGCAGGACTGGAAAATTCCACACCCTTGTGGAGTTTGGTTTCTCCATAAAGATTCCTGATCGCGTATTGAGAAATTAATTCCAAAGTAATTAACACATTGTAACGAATATGCAAATTTCTGGTTGTTGCTGACAGGAAAGCTGATTGGACATAAGATTGGGAAATTCTGCCTAAAAGGCTGAGTTTACAAGAAACTGCATCAAACAGAAATGACGAAGAGCCAATGAAACATGATTCAGTAAGAGTTGGATATTGATCACGCAGAGCTGTCCATTTATTGGGGCAGATATTCAGTAATATATTATCCACTCAGTTTTCTCATCGCCCCTATTTCCAAGCCTCTAGACCAGGAAAACACATTTTACCGAATTGCATTATTGAGGATTCTTTGCTCTGAGATATTTGTGGGTTCCTGCCAGACTGTATACGTCTGCCCCATGAAGGCATCAATATCAGACAGATGATGGATCATCAGACACAAATCAATTTGAATGTAAGACAATGATATTCACCATCAGTAACTCCTCAGAGGGAAAAGGCTTCAGTTGTTCAGAATCAAGAAAAATGCATGATCTTATAAGAACATAAGAACATAAGAAATAGGAGCAGGAGTAGGCCATCCAGCTCCTCGAGCCTGCCCCGCCATTCAATAAGATCATGGCTGATCTGTCGTGGCTCAGTTCCACTTTCCCGCCCTCTCCCCATAACCCTTAATCCCCTCTCTTATCAAAAACCCATCAACCCGCGTCTTAAAAATATTTAGCGAGGCAGCCTCCACCACTCCAACGGGCAGAGAACTCCAGACATTCACCACCCTTTGAGTGAAGAAGTTCCTCCTCAACTCCATTCTAAACCGCCCCCCCTTTATCTTGAGGCTGTGCCGTCTAGTCCTCCTGTCCTTTCTGAGCGGGAAGAGTCTCTCCACCTCTATCCTATCCATCCCATTCATCATCTTATACGTCTCAATGAGATCTCCCCTCATTCTTCTAAACTCTAACGAGTACAAGCCTAGTTTATTCAGCCTCTCCTCATAGTTCAACCCCCTCAACTCCGGTATCAGCCTAGTAAACCTCCTCTGTACTCTCTCCAGGGCCAAAATATCCTTGCGTAAGTGCGGCGCCCAAAACTGCACACAGTACTCCAGCTGCGGCCTCACCAATGCCCTATACAGCTGCAGCGAGACCTCCCTACTTTTATATTCAATCCCCCTCGCTATGAAGGCCAGCATCCCATTCGCCTTCCTGACCACCTGCTGCACCTGCAGGCTGGGTTTTTGCGACTCATGCACAAGGACCCCGAGGTCCCTCTGCACCATCGCATGCTGCAGTTTTTCGCCATGCAAGTAATAGTCCTTCCTACCATTATTCCTACCAAAGTGGACCACCTCGCACTTGCCAACATTAAATTCCATTTGCCAGTTCCTGGCCCATTCGCCCAGCCTATCTAGATCCTTCTGCAGACTCTCCACACCCTCCGCGCAATTTGCCGTTCCACCAATCTTGGTGTCATCAGCAAATTTCAACACCATACACTCGGTTCCCTCCTCCAGATTATCTATATAAATGGTAAAAAGCTGAGGCCCCAGCACCGACCCCTGGGGCACTCCACTAGTCACCAACCGCCAATCCGAATAGCACCCATTGACCCCCACTCTCTGTCTCCTATTTGACAACCAGTCCTCTATCCACACTAACACCCTACCCCCAACTCCATGTCCCCTGACCTTCTGTAATAACCTCTTGTGAGGTACCTTATCAAACGCCTTCTGAAAATCAAGAAACACCACATCCACCGGCTCTCCTCTATCCACCACCCTAGACACATCCTCATAGAACTCCAATAAATACGTCAGACACGACTTCCCCTTAATGAAACCATGCTGCGTCTGCTCTATCAAACAATTCTCCTCAAGATGCCATCTTACCTGTCATCATTTTCAGACAAGCAACGTGGAAAGGCAGAGTCATCAGTTAGTGTTCAGTGACTCACCAAGATTTATCAATGGTCACTGGCACTGAGTGAAATCCAGTTATCACCTTCAGCAGAACCTTCCAGCACAGAGCAACTGACTTCAAATTGGAAAACACACATTAAGATACCAAAATCTATAACTAGTCAAGAAATAGAGACTAGTTTTGTCAAGTTAACTATTCTTTATCATCAGTCAAAGTGTTATCCTTCACCTAGTTAATTGGTTCATAGTTACTTCCTGAAATTGTGAAGAGATTAAAATTGGTTCAAGTTTCCTGTGTTGAATAGAAGAAGAACAACAACATTCATGTAGCATCCAAAGTGTAATCGAACGTCCCAATTTCCTATCAGAAGTATTATCAGTCTATGTTTAAATCAGGGACACAAAAGGAGATGCTAGAACAGATGACCAAAAGCTTGGTCAGAAAGGAAGGTTTGTAAGGACAGGCTTGGAGGAGGATAGAGAGATGGAGAGGTTCATTCAGGGAATTTTGGAGTTTAAGGCCCAGGCAGCTGAAGGCATGGCCTCCAATGATGGAGCAAAGGTAACTGGAGATGCAAGACCAGGATTAGAGGAGCTTGAAGATTCTGGAGGATTGCAGAGCTGGAGGAGGAATTTGAAAGCCAGAACGAGTATTCTAATAGTTACGCATTGTCAGACTGCGTTCTGATGTATGTCAATGAACAGAGTGGGTAATGGGTGAATAGGACTTGATACAAATTAGAATATAGGCAGCAGAATTTTGGATGAGCTCCAGTTGATGTAGGATAGAGGATGGCTGATCAACAGGAGAGGCTTTGGAATCAACCAGTGCAGAGCAGGGAAGGCATGGATATTGATTTCAGCAATAGTTGAGCTGTGTTAGTGAAGTGTTTAACCCTTTCTCCACTCACATTGTCTGTACCTTTAAGACTTGATTATCTGTAAAGACTCGAATTCCAACCATTATTCTGTAAATTGAGTTTGGGTCTTTATATGCCCTGTTTGTGAAATCCCACTCACTTGACGAAGGAGTAGCAAGCACTCTGGAAGCTAATGGCTTTTATTACCAAATAAACCTGTTGGACTTTAACCTGGTGTTGTGAGACTTTGTACTGTGTTTACCCCAGTCCAACGCCGGCATCTCCACATCGTGGTGAAGTTGGCCAATGTTGCAGTGGTGGAAGTAATCAGTTCTCACAATGGTGCCATAGCGGGTGGGAAGTTCATCTCAAAGTGAAAGTGAAATATGATATCAGAATGTTACAGAGGTGTGTGTGTGATATCAAATATTAATTTCAATTTCATTTGCTGATAAGATTTGATTGTCATCTCAGCTGGGGTTTTCCACTCCTGTTCGTGTTGGATTGGTTCAGAGACAGGAGCAGAATATATTGCAAGAAATCCAAATCGTGTTCCATGTCAGCATGAAAGCAGAAAATGATTCACCACCACCCTGGCCCACCACTTACTCGCCCACCATCTACACACCTCCCCCCGCCCCCGATCCCCCACTCCCCCTCCCCACCTCTCCATCCTCCCTGATAATGGGAGACCACATTTCCCAATGTTGAACATCAGAATCTCATTACAATACTTGATGTCTCGTTATCAAGCCCATATGTTGGAATCATACTTTCTATTTACGGATTTACAGCTATTTCTGGGATGTTGCTTATATTCCCTCGAGTGAAGAATGTCAAAAATATCGGTTCAGTCCATCTGCCATCTCCTTATTTTCCATTACTCATTCTCCAGGCTTACTTTCTATAGGACCACCACTCACCTTATTAATGCTTCTTTTAAATGTCTGGAGAAACTTTCTATGGTTTTAGCTTTCATTCTCCAATTCTCCCCTCCTTATTCATCTTTTAACTATTCTGTCTCTACACCCCCTGTTCACAGTTAAGAATGGCTGCAACAGACCAGCTGACTTGTCCACAACTGCCAGTTGATCAAGTTTCTGGAAGTTTCCTTTGTGAGTTACAATTTGGACATGTCCAGAAAACCCCCAGTGGAATTTCACACCTGATGATGCCAAGGATTACTCCAAAAATGAACTAAAACTTAAAATGTCCCTCGTTATTTGCATCATGATAAAAATCACAACCGATTCTATCAGGCTGGAAATGCAGAGTCTATCGAGACAGTGGCTGGAATTTTACCTCCCAGAATTGAGGCGGGTCAGGCTCACAGAACAGAATTCAACCTTGGTCTCGGGTGGGATTTTACGAGGCTTGCCCAAGCAAGGTTGTAAAATAGCACTGAGTGTCCATCTTGGAGGTGTTGTTATGTTCTTCCTAGTTCATTACATGCAAGAATGAGCTGTTCATAAGTGATGATTTGAACATTAAAAGTTAATTAACTCAGGCAGAACACAACAGCCAATCTCTATCCGGACATGATTTCACAGTAACTTCATTGCAGTGTTAATGTAAGCCTACCTGTGACTAATAAATAAACTTTAGCTAATCAATTGCCTTCCATGTAATACTCAATCATTAGGGAGAGAAAGGTCATCTGATTAGGAAATTATTTTTATTGCAATATCCTGATTGTTAAAGGTTGTCTGGAGAAGGAACAGCTGAAAACTACAAAATAGCTTCTCGCCTTTTGCCCCTTTCATCTCTGGCCACTTATTTCATATTGAGAAGAACAAGCGGCAACTTTTGAAAGATTTCAAATTCCAAATCAGCATTTCTACAGAAATGAAGAACAATGATGATTGCTTTGAGAACGGCTTCATTCAGGAACAGCAATAAAAGACTCAATGAACTCTTTATATTGTTGCCTGATATCACTGAATCATAATCTATGTGTCTTTTTAATATCTTTACCTGGGGGAATTTTTAGCACAATAAAAACTCGTTTAGTGTTTAAACCCAGGAAAGTCTGAGTGACTGAGTTTTTTGCAACCAGCAGGTAAACAGTGAAGTACATTCCCTGAATTGGCAGCTTATCCCTGGCATTTAGATTTTAACTGTGATAACTGGGGGGAATTTACCTGTTCCATCCACCACGGGAAGTATAATGGGCGGGGAGGGGGGCGGGGAGGTGGGGAGGGTGGTGTGGATGGGGGTGAGACCGTACAAAGGTCAGTTGGCCTCGGGTGGGATTTTCCGCTTCTGGGGCGGGCATGGCTGGAAAATCCCACCCAAAGAGTTATAAAATGCAGTGGGGGCATTTGGGTGGGGTGGTGGGTGGTGGGGAGGGGGGGGGGGGGAGTGTCGGTGAGTGGGATGGAGGGGGTCGAGGGGGGTGGGTGGGGGGCGCTCCTTGCACTTTTCCACGTTGAATCACAACAAAAGAAATAATTATCAACACCAGCTGGAAAATACTCCAATAAATACAACTTTAAGCATAATGCTGAAATAAGGTTAGATGCCTTACCGCTTACCTGGGTTAATTTTAATAATGAATAATGATGTAAATGGGTGACATTGAATTAACATCTATTTTAGCAGCCCCAAATACAGAGTCAGCTAGGGTGTATAATACACCATCATTGCTCCAACTTATTCATTTCCTACCCTCCAACTAATTATAGAGTCATAGAGGTTTACAGCATGGAAACACGCCCTTTGGCCCAACTTGCCCATACCGCTCCTTTTTTTAGCCACTAAGCTAGTCCCAAACCCCACATTTGGCCCATATCCCTCTATGCCCATCTTATCCATGTAATCGTCTAAATTCTTTTTGAAAGACAAAATTGTACCCACCTCTACTAATACCTCTGGCAACTTGTTCCAGACACTCATCACCCTCTGTGTGAAAAAAGCTGCCCCTCTGGACACTTTTGTATCTCTTCCCTCTCATCTTAAACCCATGCCCTCTAGTTTTAGACTTCCCTGCCTTTGGGAAAAGATGTTGACTATCTAGCTGATCTATGCCCCTCATTATTTTATCTCCTTCAAAAAATCATCCCTAAGCCTCCTACGCTCCAGGGAAAAATGTCCCAGTCTATCCAGCCTCTCTTTATAACTCAAACCATCAAGTTCCAGTAACATCCTAGTAAATATCTTCTGCACTCTTTCTAGTTTAATAATATCCATTCTATAATAGGGTGACCAGAACTGTACACAGTGTTCCAAGTGTGGCCTTACCAACGTCTTGTACAACTTTAAGGGCATTTAAATGGTCATTGGATAAACGTATGGTGATATTGGAATAGTGTAGGTTAGATGGACTTTAGATTGGTGTCACAAGTCAGCGCAACATCGAGGCTCGAAGGGCCGGTACTGCATTGTAATGTTCTATGTTCTATGTATTATGTTCTAACTTCAACAGGACATTCCAACTCCTGAATTCAATGTTCTGACCAGTGAAACCAAGGATGCTAAATGCCTTCTTCACCACCCTGTCCACCTGTGACTCCACTTTCAAGGAGCTATGAACATGTACCCCTAGATCTCTTTGTTTTATAACACTCCCCAACTCCCTATCATTAACTGAGTAAGTCCTGCCCTGGTTCAATCTACCAAAATGCATCACCTCGCATTTATCGAAATTAAACTCCATCTGCTATTTGTCAGTCCACTGGCCCAATTGATCAAGATCCCATTGCAATCCAAGATGTTCACTGTTCACTATGCCACCAATCTTGGTGTCATCTGTAAACTTACTAACCATGCCCCTAAAATTTGCATCCAAATCATTAATATAAATGACAAATAACAGTGGGCCCAGCACTGATCTCTGAGGCACACCGCTGGTCACAGGGCTCCAGTTTGAAAAATAACTCTCTACAACCACCCTCTGGCTTCTGTCACCAAACCAATATTTTATCCAATTGGCTACCTCACCCTAGATCCTGTGAAATTTAACCTTATACAACAATCTATCATGTGGCACGCTGTCAAAGGCCTTGCTAAAGTCCATGGGGACAACATCAACTGCACTGCCCTCATCTCCCTTCTTGGTTACCACTTCAAAAAACTCAATTAAATTTGTGAACATAAGAACATAAGAAAACATGATTTTCCACTCACAAAGCCATGCTGACTGTCCCTAATCAGTCCTTGTGTCTTTAAATGCCTCCAGATTTTGTCTCTCAAAATATCTTCCAACAATTTACCCACCGCAGATGTGAGGCTCACTGGTCTGTCATTCCCAGGATTCTCCCTGCAGCCCTTTTTAAACAAAGGCACAACATTTTCATCTTCCAATCTCCAGGCACCTCACCTGTGACTATTTGATGATTCAAATATCACTGCTAGGGGACCCACAATTTCCTCCCTAGCCTCCCACATTTTCTTGGGTTTCACTTCATCAGGTCCTGAGGATTTATCTATCTTGATGCATTTTAAAACATCCAGCACCTCCTTTTCTGTAATATGTACACTCCTCAAGACATCACTATTTATTCCCCTATCTTCCCTAACATCCATGCTTTCCTCAACAGTAAATACTGATGAGAAATATTCATTTAGGATCTCACCCATCTCTGCATATCAGTACATAGGTGATCTTGTTGATCCTTAAAAGGTTCTACTCTTTCCCGAATCATTCTTTTGCCTTTTATGTCTTTGTAGAAGCTCTTTGGATTCTCCTTTGCCTTATCTGCCAAAGAAATCTCATGTCCCCTTTTTGCCCTCCTGACTCCTCTCTTAACTGTACTCCAACACCCTCTATATTCGTCAAGGGATCCACTTGATCCCTCTGCCTATACATAGAACATAGAACACTACAGCACAAACAGGCCCTTCGGCCCACAAGTTGCACCGACCACATCTATACCTTCCAAGCCATAGAACCATCTGTAACTTCCAATCCCATTAGATCCCATATACTCATCCAGAAGTCTTTTAAAAGCCCCCAGCGAGTTCGCCTCCACCACCACCGACGGCAGCCGATTCCATTCACTAATGATTCCTTTTTCTTCTTGACCAGGGCCTCAATATCCCGAGTCATCCAGGGTTCCCTACTTCTGCCAGCCTTGCCCTTCACTCTAAGAGGAATGTGCTTACCCTGAGCCCTGGTTAACACAATTTTGAAAACCTCTCACATACCAGCCGTTCCTTTGCCTTCCCTCAGACTCCCCCAATTAACCATTGAAAGCTCCTGTCTAATACCATCAAAATTTTGTCCCAATTTAGAATCATATCTGTTTTTTTTCCCTTCTTCTTTCTTTCCTCATTTCATGTCAGTTTACCTGCTTCTTGCCTCCAAAAAGGAACGTCATTGACCTGAATGAATACCCTGGCCAGTTTGCAGAAACTGCTTTCCCTGCTAAGCGTCTCTAACAGTTTCCTGTTTCTGATTTCCAGCTGTAGGATTTTATATTTTGTGTAACAGTGAATTACTTCACCGTACCTGCTGTGGATGCTAAATCCTTTTGTCCAGACTTTATTGTGTGTGTAGAATATGACATCTTCTTTCTTTGTTAATGGATTATTTCTAATCTTGATCGAGGATTGGTTGAATTTCATGCCCAGAGTTGGATTTTTCAGTGAGAGAACTCAAGGTGGCAGCTGTTACACCAGGGGCTTCTCTCTGTACAAGTTACACCAGGGGTACAAGTACACTAGGGGTACACCAGGCTGTACAGGTTACACCAGGGGCTTCTCTCTCTCTAGAACTCTTAACTTCCTGAACCTATCATCCAAACCCATTTGGGACATTCAGAGTTCATTTCAGTTAAGGTGGTCTTACTAGAATCTGTTCTGAGTTTAATTTCCACAAATTTAACAGCACATCCTCTGGCTTGACACTGTCACAATGATGCAGAAGCCTTTTCTCAAAGTACTTCACAAGCTGAGAATTAGCAAATTTACAAATGGTTCAATTTGAATATTAACCCAACAGACAAACTTTAGTCATTAACCTGATAAAAGCTTCATTCGTTACAAATATGATGCTGAAATGTACACCATCATGATAAAATTATCAACAAAAATACAAATACAAAGAACAAAAGAACAAAGAAAATTACAGCACAGGAACAGGCCCTTTGGCCCTCCAAGCCTGCACCACCCATGCTGCCCAACTGAACTAAAACTCCTACTCATCCGGGGACCATATCCCTCTATTCCCATCCTATTCATGGATTTGTTAAAAATGGCTCTTAAAAGTCACTATTGTATCTGCTACCACTATTTCCCCGGCAGCGAGTTCCAGGCACCCACCATCCTCTGTGTAAAAAACTTGTCCAGTACATCTCCTTTAAACCTTGCCCCTCGCACCTTAAACCTGTGCCCCATAATAATTGACTCTTCCACACTGGGAAAAAGCTTCTGACTATCCACTCTGTCCATGCCTGTCATAATCTTGTAGACTTCTATCAGGTCTCCCCTCAACCTCCATCGTTCCAGTGAGAACAAACCAAGTTTCTCCAACCTCTCCTCATAGCTAATGCCCTCCATACCAGGGCAACACCCTGGTAAATCTTTTCTGTACCCTCTGCAAAGCCTCCACATCCTGCTGGTAGTGTGGCGACCAGAATTGCACACAATATTCCAAGTGCAGCCTAAGACTCTATAAAGCTGCAATATGACTGGCCAATTTTTAAACTCAGTGCCCCGGCCGATGAAGGCAAGCATGCTGTATGCCTTCTTGACTACCTTCTCTATCTGCATTGTCACTTTCAGTGACCTGTGTACCTGTACACCCAGATCCTCTGTCTATCAATACTCTTAAACGTTCTGCCATTTACTGTATATTTCCTATCTGTATTAGACCTTCCAAAGTGCATTTGTTTGGATTAAACACCATCTGCCATCTCTCCGCCCAAGTCTCCAACTGATCTATATCCTACTGTATCCTCTGATGGTCCTCATCGCTATCCGCAAATCCACCAATCCGTCCGCAAACTTACGAATCAAACTAATTGTATTTTCCTCCAAATCATTTATATATATTACAAACAGCAAAGGTCCCAGCACTGATCCCTGAGGTAGACCTGCAAGTCAAACAGATTCTGGGAGAGTGAGGAAACTTTTTCTCCTCACTAATTTGACAGTCACAGTATTTGAAGTTGGCTGCCACTCTTTTGGTAGACACAGCAATTATTTTCTTAATTGTTTTCTCTTGGAATCACATTGGCTGAGAAAACCCCTCTGCTGATTCTCTGAGGTTCCTGAATGTTTCAGTTGAGTTTTGTGTGCTGTGACTGTCCGTCACTCTGTGACACAAGATAACTTCTTACAGCCTCCTTTAGACAGTTCAACAAACACAAAAGTGGCTGCGATGTTAATTTTCAAAGGGTCTATGACAGTGATCTTACCAGAATTTGGCAAAGTGTGAGGGTCTGACTGAAAACCAACGTGTTTCTCCCCAGAGAAACAGGCCAGCTTTCTCTCCAGCTTTTCTGACATAAAAAAGCAGCTGGGTATTTTTCAGGTTGAGGGACAGGGCAGAAACATGGCGGGAAATCTGGCTGCACTGAGATTGGAGTGCCATTACTTAAAGGGCATCCTGTTCAAAGGACTGGTGTCCTTGGTCAGTAATGTTGTGGGTGGGGGAGGGGGAGGGGTGCAGGGTGGTGGGGGGGGGGGGGGTGCAGGGTGGTGGAGGGGGGGGGTGCAGGGTGGGGGAGGGGGAGGGGTGCAGGGTTGGGGGGGGAAGGGTGCAGGGTGGGGGAGGGGGAGGGGTGCAGGGTGGGGGAGGATCGTGGCGGTGGCACAGTGGTTGATTTTGTCTTTTCGGTGAGTCACAACAAAACGCCCGTGACCATTTTGAAAACAGCACCTTATCCAATTGGAAAAGCTGAGCTGTGGGATTCAACAACCCAGGAGACTGTGATTGGATAGGGAGGGAATCTGACCACCAGTGGATCAGATTATTTTTGTGGATTATACCTATATAATAACATAATGTTATAAAGTCTTAACCGAAACAAAATACATGGGTCGGGATTTAATCCTTAAAGAGTTCAGAACCTGCCTTCTGAACAGGACACTGATGTTTCCGCCCATAATCATTTCCTGGCCAATCATTAGGAATGAAGACAGATAAAAGTTTCCTTCAGAGTATCTTGACCAGTTTGTATTTATATTTCTTACCAAGGCTTTCCTGGTGCAGCTGAATAATCTAACCCTGACGGTCTTCACACCTTCACATACGGATGTGTCTTAGTCACACCACAGAATACAAATGACTTTGCATAGACTTCTCAACTCCAACACACGAGAACATAGAGTGTTTCCTATTATCATCCTCTGCTAATGAAGACATGCATTCAATGGGTCTTTTTGGTTCACCATGGAAACCATATATGTCTGACTGACAACCAGTCCCAAAATTATTTTCTTCACTCATTTCATCCATAGCAGATTTTGTCATTTTATGGTTTGCTGAATAAATCCACAGCGAGAGAGTTTTCCTCCATTTACTCAAGTCATTTTCTAGTTTATCTAAGCAGTATGCCACAGTTAATGCACATGTTTATGTTCTTCACGCTGACATTTCAAAAGCGAAGCCTTGATTTCTGCTTCTTTTACAATTTGCTCCAAACATTTGTTTAGTCTCTTATTTTCCAATTCTTTTCCATGTCTATTAATCTTTTCATTCAGTTAGCATCAGGTCCAGTCAGTTCAGTGGTACCTATTTCAGAGTCAACGATAGAATCTGTACACAATCACATTCTGTTTATTCTGGAATCTTTCCCCAGGGTACTGACTGCACCTTCTGCTTTTTCAATTTACACTCTGGATCTTCACTCTCCATCAAATTTTCTGATAGAATCCCTACAGTGCAGAAGGGAGCCATTCTGCCCATCAAGCCTGCACTGACCATAATCCCACCCACGCCTTATTCCCGTAACCCTATGCATTCACCATAACTAGTTCTCCTGACACTAAGGGGCAATTTACCCTGGCCAATCCACATAACCCGCACATCTTTGGATTCTGGGAGGAAACCGGAGCACCTGGAGGAAACCCACGCAAACACGGGGAGAATGTCCAAACTCCACACAGACAGTGACCCATGCCGGGAATCGAACCTGAGTCCCTGGTGCTGTGAGGCAGCAGTTTTAACCACTGTGCCACCATGTCACCCTATGATATGTTTTCAAAGTCTGCATTTGCTCTTGAACGTCACACATATCTCTTTCTTGTTCACAAGGTTGCATTGCAGTTCAAGAATTTCAAGGTGGCACAGTGGTTAGCACTGCTGCCTCAGAGCGTCAGGGACCCCGTTCGATTCCCAGATCACTGTCTGTGTGGAGTTTGCACATTCTCCTCGCGTCTGCTCTGTGTGCTCCGGTTTCCTCCCACACTCCAAAAATGTGCGGGTCAGTTTGATTGACCATGGTAAATTGTCCCTTTAATGTTTCAAGATGTGTCCCTCCACACTAATGCTATAGTTAAGAAAGCCCACCAATGCCTCTACTTTCTCAGGAGGCTACGGAAATTTGATAAAAGATTACTGTGGCTGCTGGAATCTGAAAGGAAAGAAAGGAAGGGAAAGGAAGGAAATTTGACATGTCTGCTATGACTCTCAGCTGCACCATAGAAAGCTTTCTTTCTGATTGTATCACTGTTTGGTATGACTCCCGCTCTGTCTAAAGACTGCAAGAAACTACAAAGGGTTGTGTGCTTAGCCCAATCCATCACGCAAGCCAGCTTCCTATCCTTCCCGCTGCCTCAGAAAAACAGCCAGCATAATTAATGACCCCATGTCCCCGGACATTCTCTGTTCCACCATTTCCTGTCAGGAATAAAATACAAAAGTCTAAGATCACGTACTGACTGACTCAAGAATAGCTTGTTCCCTGCTGCTGTCAGACTTTTGAATGGACTTACCTCGCATTAAGTTAATCTTTCTCTACACCCTCGCTATGACTGTAACACTATATTCTGCACTCTCTCCTTTCCTTCTCTATGAACGGTATGCTTTGTCTGTACAGCACGCAAGAAACAACACTTTTCACCGTATCTCAATACATGTGACAATAATAAATCAAATCAAATTAAAGGAACAAAGCCTTTTTGAGTGTGGAAAGGTTTGTTACTTTGATGGTGTTTTGCCTTCATGAAGAAAGGGCAAAACTTAAATCTCTAACTTTTGAAAATGTGACAATCGGTGGAAGACTAGCTTGCTCAGTATTCTTGATATACTGGCACCACTCATTCCCCACTCATTCCAAAAAATAAACTGCATATTAAAAAATCTTCCATCCAAGGTGAATAAGAAGCAAGTCCTGTCCATATGCAGTGTGTGAAGATGTGGAGATGTCGGCGTTGGACTGGGGTAAACACAGTAAGAAGTCTCACAATACCAGGTTAAAGTCCAACAGGTTTATTTGATAGTAGCTTTTGTGATTATTATCAAATATGCAGTGTGGCAAGTTGATTAAAACTGCATGGGTAAAAACTTTAAGGCAAGCCACAAGACTACACGGACAATCTTTATTTCCAGTGTAAATCAGAATTTTATTTTATTCCAGCATTTTCTAAAGTTGGTTTCTTCTTTTTTATGTCTAAAACTGCATTACGTGAGCAACTGGGCCTGCAATGGGTGATCTGATGTACAAGTATGTACAAATAATCTTCCAGAAATCCTAGGAGACAGAGGGTTTAGCTTGAAGGAGGAACTGAAGGAAATTCTTATTAGTCAGGAAATTGAATTGGGGAAATTGCTGGGACTAAAACCCAATAAATCCCCAGGGCCTGATGCTCTGCATCCCAGAATGCTCAAGGAAGTGACCCTAGAAATAGTGAATGCATTGGTGATCATTTTCCAGCATTCCATAGACTCTGGATGAGTTCCAATGGATTGGAGGGTGGCTAATGTAACCCCACTTTTTAAAAAAGGAGGGAGAGAGAAAATGGGGAATTAAAGACCAGTTAGTCTGACATTGGTGGTGGGTAAAATGCTAGAATCAATTATTAAGGATGTAATAACTGAGCAGTGACAGGACCCATCCAAGTCAGCATGGACTCACTAAAGGGAAATTGTGCTTGACAAATCTGGAATTTTGTGAGGATTTGACCAGTAGAGTGGAGAAGGGTGAACCAATGGATGGTGAGTATCTGGACTTCCAGAAGACTTTTGACAAGATCCCACACAATAGATTAGTGAGAAAAATTAAAACTCTGGAATTGGGGGTAATGTATTTTTTTTAAAGTTTCAAGTTTCTTTATTAGTCACGAGTAGGCTTACATTCACACTGCAATGAAGCTACTGTGAAAATCCCCTAATCGCCACACTCTGGCACCTGTTCGGGTACACTGAGGGAGAATTTAGCATGGCCAATTCAACTAATCTGAACATCGTTGGACTGTAGGAGGAAGCCGGAACACCCAGAGGAAACCCACGCTGACACGGGAAGTACATGCAGACTCCACACAGACAGTGACCCAAGCTGGGAATTGAACCCAGGTCCTGGCACTGTGAGGCAGCGATGCTAACCACTGTGCCACCATGCTGCCCATATTGGCATGGGTCAAGAACTAGTTGGCAGACAGGAATCAGAGAGCAGGAATAAACGGGTCCTTTTCAGAGTGCAGCAGTAACTAATGGGGTATCACAGGGTTCAGCGCTGGGACCCCAGCTATTCACAATATACATTAATGATTTGGATGAAGGAACTGAATGCAAAATCTCCAAATTTGCAGACGACACTGGGTGGCAGTGTGTGCTGTGAGGAGGATGCTAAGAGGCTGCAGAGTGACTTGGATGGGCTGGATGAATACTTGGCAAATGCAACACAATATGGCTAAATGTGAGGTTATCCACTTTGGTGGCAAAAACAAGAAGGAAGGTTATTATCGGAATGGTGGCAGTTTAGGAAAAGGGGAGGAGCAACATGACCCGGGTGTGATGGTGGAACAGTCGCTGAAGGTTGGCCTGCAGGTATAGCAGGCAGTGAGGAAAGCTAATGGCATGCTGGCCTTCATAGCAAAAGATTTGAGTAAAGGGAGTAAGGATGTCTTGCTGCAGTTATACAGGGCCTTGGTGAGGCCACACCTTGAGTATTGTGTGCAGTTTTGGTCTCCTAATCTGAGGAAGAACATTCTTGTTATTGAGGGAGTCCAGCGAAGGTTCACCAGACTGATTCCTGGAATGGCAGCACTGACATTTGGAGAGAGACTGGATTCCCTGGGCTTGCACTCACTGGAATGTAGAAGAATGAGAGGGGATCTCATAGAAACCTATAAAATCCCAATGGGACTGGATGGCTAGATGGGGGAAGAATGTTCTCAATGTTGGGGAAGTCCAGAACTAGGGTTCACGGTCTAAGAATACGGGGGAAGCCATTCAGGATTGAGATGAGGAAGAACTTCTTCACTCGGAGAGCTGTGAACCTGTGGAATTCTCTATCACAGAAAGCTGTTGGACCAGTTCATTATGTTCAAGAGCTGCCATGGCCCTTGTGTGTAAAGGAGCCAAAGGATATGGAGAGGAAGTGAGAGTGGGATACTGAAAGTGCATGATCAGCCGTGAACACATTGAATAGTGGTGCAGGCTGAAAGGGCCAAATGGCCTAGTCCTGCAGCTATTTTCGATGTTTCTATGTTTCTGAGTTAGTGTGACTAAGCAAACACAAGGTGGGACTCTACTGTATTAAAAAAATGTTTGAAGTATTATATACTGTATATGACATAGTACATGGGTAGAATAATCACTTTAAATTCTGGTCTGGATCATGCCTCTGTGTCTTGTTCAAATTCTGCTGTCTAATCGCACTTCAGATATCTAAGATTGGTCTCGAGTCCTCACGTACAATGCCACAGGAGAATGACTCATCGAATCATCAGTTTGATCACTGTTATGGCCACATTGCATAATCCAACACAAAATATGTTTCTGCTGTTGAAAGGTTACCCCATCACTTGTCAAATGAGATATTGCTGTTCTTAGTGCAGCTTCCAGTTAGTGACACTTGTTGGAAAGATGTGGATTGTGTCCCTCACTTCCTTATCAAGCAGTTCAAAATCTTCTTGAAGGCAAAATGTGATTTGCTTACTGTGATTAATTTGTCAGGGCTGAGGGACAGCTGCTGAGTGGGAAGAAACTGTCATTAAAATGAAAGTCCTGGATGATTCAGTATTGCAAGCACTTAATTCACAACCGGAGGAAATCAGTTCAGATCCTGGAGCAACTTGTCACCATCCGTCACATGCCTTATTCTCATCACCTGGCTTTGATTTCTAAACCAATCAATGGGAATGCACACTGGTTAAAAAGGTCTAAAACCTGGCAAGCTGTGAAACTGCTGCTGGGTGTTTTCCCAGAGAAGTCAAACTGTGAACCAGAGCATTATAAATTGGCTGGTTGTAAAGGGATTCAGTAAAGTTACAATATCAGGATTATCATGACCCGAGAGAGAGTGAGTTCCTAGACATGTGTCTTGCCTATCCCTGAAACTCAGAGGTGAAAGCAGTTGCTGTATAGGACTCCTGATTGAGGAAGATAGGGTTTAAGAGCAGGATGAAGCCATTTGACCTTTTGAGTCCACTCTGCCGTTCAATAAGATCATGTTTGATCTGACTGTGGTCCCAACTCCAGCTTTTTATCAGTTCCCCTTAACCTCTCACTCCTGTGTCTTCCAATAATCTGTCTAATACAGTATTGAATAAATTCAATGACCATCTTCCCCGCCCACCACCCCCCACATTACTGGGGAAGAGAATTCCACTGACTAATGCCCCTCTGAGAGGAACAAATACTCCTCATTTCCATCTTAAAAGGGAGATCTCTCATTGTTGAACTTTGTCCTCTTGGTCTAGTCTCTCCCACAAGAGGAAATATTCTTCTAGTATTCATCATATTAAATCCCCTCAGGACCTGATGTTTCTGTAAGATCACCATTCGTCTGAACTCCAATGGTTATAGACTCAAACTGTTCAACCTTTCTTCATTAGATAAGCCTTTCAATTCAGGAATGAGTTGAATGAACTTGACCTATCTTGTGTGAAGGAATGTTCCAGTGTCCCAGCTCTCCAAAGCCCTTTCTCCTTCACCACATTTCCAGCCATGTTTTATTCTGCTTTATCCACAGCTGGTGAGACAGGAAGCTTAAAATCTGTTTCTGCTCAGGAATGCAGTGAGTGTGGGGCTATGGACGTGATTGGAAGCTGGAGATGTTCTTGACCTCAGTGTTCAGCTGGTTATTGGCAGTAGTTATTCTCATTCCTCAGAATCTAAAAACAGCCATTTTCCTTCTGTCTGCCAATCTATATTTATAATCTTTAGTAAGTATTATTTATACTTTCACAAACCTTTATGAATCTCTGCACAAACCTTCATTACATTTGCTGTGGTGCAGATTACTTTCAAGGGTTTAATTCCCTCGTTGAGTAAAGGTATACCCGATGAGTGAGAGAACATCAGTCTGAATTCATCCTCGTTACCACTGGTTTATGGTCTAAAGAAACAAATTGCAAACATTAAGTTCAGGCCCCGTTTCCAGAAGTGACATGACCTCATATGACCTCAGACGTAATCATTTGTCCAAAACATCACTTCACATAAACATTAGAGAGAACAAAACATCGCTGTTTTCATCATTTTCCTTCAAGCGATAGTGTGACCTGCACAAAACCTTATCGAGTCAATGAGTTACTGTGATTTGCCAGTAAGTATTGCCATGGGGTTATTGTGGGCCACAGGAGAATTGGTGTTTTGCACTTTAAGTGCATTTTAATGAAAGATTTCTTTTGACAGTGTAACCTCACAGATAAATTTCACTCTGATAAAAGTAATCTAAACAGTTGCTTGTTCCTCTCCAGCAATCATCAAAAATTTACAATCTTTTTGATTTGTATCATGGTTGAAAATCAAGATCAGGTTTTTGCATCATCTGTTAACCTCTCTCCATCCTTTACTTGTTCAACATCGCAACATTGGCAAGTACAGGACTTGAAATTGCGATTTGCTGTACTTTAGTGATAATGTTTTAATTGAGTCCACAAGTGGGTGATTGAAACCAGCATTGATTGAGGTGAAACATTTACAGGGAGGGCAGAAGGTTTTGATCACAGCACCTGGACAGTACTCAGCAAGGAGGAGGCAGGATTCAGCAAACTCTTAGGTCAGGTCTCCACACCACTGCACACTTCCGTTACCCACGCACACCCCCAGTTCTCCCTTCCCCTCCACCTCAGCACAACACGAGAAAGGTTTCCTGGTGCTCCAGGTTACGTCAATGGGTCTGTGTGGTTGGGGCAGGCGTGGGTGTGATATTACATTGTATATGAACAGGGATATGCCTCGTTTCCACCCTCTATGATTTCATCATCTGATCAGAAGACAGAACAGCAGCTGGAGTATCCTGGCAGGTCATCACATCATCAGACTGAGCAGGAGAGGATTGGTGTTAGTTTGGCACTCCAACCTCGATAATATTAAAGAACAAAGGAAAGTATAGCACAGGAACAGGCCCTTCGGCCCTCCGAACCCATGCTGACCATGTTGCTCTGACTAACTGCAGTGCCATGGACCCATCCAGATGCCTCTTAAATGTTGCTAATGTGCCTTGAAAACCTCCTCAGGCAGCGTGTTCCAGGCACCCACCATTCTCTGGGTGAAAAACTTGCCCCGTACATTTCCCTTAAACTTTCTCAGCTTAAACCTGTGCTTCTTTGTAATTGACACTTTCACCCTGGGAAATATCTCAATCTATCAGCATATCTGCACGCCTTTCCCTCCCTTCCTGTTGAGGCAGAAATAGGTTCGTCTGCAAGTGAATGCAGCTGGTGAAATGGAGAATGTGATGCTGTCTTCACTCGTTCAGGTCCAGGGACCTTTCGAAATGCTTCACCTGTCAACCTGTTGTCCCAGTGGCAGATTGACCCAATGGCTCTCTGGCCGGGGAGGAGGGGGGGGTTTAATTTTCGAGGGGATCTTTAATAAATTAGCATTTTTCCCTATTCTAAATGCTTCAGTTTTGAAATGAGAAATTATATTCCCAGCTGAGGGTAAATGTGAGTGTTCCTCTTTGTTAGTCTGCACTATCCACAGAATCCATAGAATCTCTACAGTGCAAAAGGAGGCCATTCAGCCCATCAAATCCACACCAACCACAATCCCACACAGGTACTATTCCCCATAATCCCATGCATTTACTCTAGCTAGTCCCCCTGAAGTTAAGGTGCAATTTTAGCATGGCCAATCCACCTAACCTGCATATCTTTGGAGTGTGGGTGGAAACCGTAACACCCGGAGGAAACCCAGGCAGTCACGTGGAGAATGTGCTAACTCCACACAGTCAGTGAGTCAAGCTGGGAATCAAATCCAGGTCTCTGGTGCTGTGAAGCAGCAAGTACTAACCACTGCACTACCATCCTGCCCAGGTCACTACTGAGTTCAGCTTCTTATTACTTCACTAAAGAAATGGAACACTTTTGCTCTCAATGAGATGGAGGAAATCGGAACTCTCTTCTGTAAACAACAATTGATTTAAGAGCAATTACTGCTGTTAAATCTAAGATTAAGAGATTTGGGGGAAGGCAGATACATGGAGTTTGATTCTAAGTCAATCATGACTTTATTGAATGGCAAAACAGACTCAAGGAGTGAATTGATCTCCTTCCATTCCAATGTTTTGACTTCAAAATTTGGAAATACTGCTGAAAATATCATTTTGTCCAAATGTTACATTTTGCAGCCATCAGGACAATCACAAGGATCTCAATGTCAGGGGAGACAACAACTTTATACTGTATGGGAAGACAGTGCTGTTTGGTTGGCAAGTGTATTCTTATTGGCAGAGACATTGCCATGGATAATGCATAACTTAATGGTGACTGACAGTTAACTGCCAAGCATTGTTTAAAAATTTAAACTACACAGCTTGACTCTCATTGGTCAGGGAATTACCTTAAAGAAAGAACCAGCAGTTGGCTATCACTTATTTCATTAAGATGAAACAAGTGCAATGTATGTTTAAGTTCTTTCTGTCTGCAAAGGACAGGGTCCTGTGTATTAATAAATATACCTTCCAGTCCACGCAGTGGTGCCACACTCTGAACCAGCAAGTACCCGCTGGTTGGGTAAAGTATTTCCAAATTCTGAAGTCAGAACATCAGAATGGAAGGAGGCCAATTCACTCCTTGAGTCTGTTTTGCCATTCAATAAAATCATGATTGACTGAAAATCAAACTCCATGTATCTGCCTTCACCCAAATCTCTTAATCTTAGATTTAACAGCAGTAATTGCTCTCCCAACAAGTGTTGTCTGCAGAAGAGAGTTTCAATGTCCAGTGGAAGGGACATGCTGTTTGATACAATCCACAGTTTTTGGGACGTGTGACCATGTACCCAGCATCACACTGGCATTGAAATTCAAATCTACATTGCTCATTTGTGTGATAAGCAGAATACCTTTCTGGTTTCAGGGCAGTCTCCAGTTAGTGAATATCCTCTTGTGCTGATAATGTACAATAACAGTGTGGAACAGCCAGCATCCCTGTTGCTCCCATTTCTGAGGTACCTTTCTCTTCCAGGGAATCTGAGGTAAATTGGGCTCTTTTCTGGGCTAACATTAATGGCCTCAAGCCTGTTCAGGAGTTTGTGTGATATACAGCAATCAATGATCTGATTGGTGTAGTCAGCATGAGATTGGGTGAAGGAACAGTTCCAGGTAAAAGTTTAGGTTGTAACGTATGCTGCCCGTCTCCCAGGCTTTAATGTTAAGTTTATCATAGAGTTTGAGCGTAGTGATTGCAAATGCCAGAAGTATGTGCTGCAGAAACTGTAAGAGGATATAATTACCAAGCACTGCAATGCTATGGGAGCCATGTTTTTAATTGATGCTAATTGTCCCAGACAGCTTCTACTTGTTGCATTACCAGCCTGATCGTGGGTCAATCTGACAAACGCTGGTCTTTCTTATCTAACAGTTCCACTGGCTGGAATTTTATAGCCCCATCCAACCAGCAGGATTTCTGCTCCCACTGAAGTGGTGGGGGTGTTCACAGGTATCTTTAATCTCTCTTTACACCAATCTGTGGTCTCTATCTTCTTCCAGAGGATGATTATCATCCTGCGACCAAAATAATGCCAGGCAGCGTGCCTTAAAAACCGTCTGCTGGCTCTGACATTCATCGTTATGAGGTGCTTTGAAAGATTAGTCATGGCACGAATCAATTCCAGCCTCCCAAATTGCCTAGATCTACTCCAGTTCACCAATCACTGCAACAGGTCCATAGCAGGCACCAATCCCTGGCCCTGCACTCAACCCTGAAACACCAAGATAACAAAGACAGCTATGTCAGACTCCAATTTATTGACTACAGCTCAGCCTTCAACACCATTATTCCCACAAAACTCATCTCCAAACTCCTCCCTCTGTGACTGGATCCTGAGCTTCCTAACTCACAGACCACAATCAGTAAGGATCGGCAACAACACCTCCTCCACCATCATCCTTAACACCGATGCCCCACAAGGCTGTGTCCTCAGCTCCTACTAAGCTCCTTATACACCTATCACTGTGCAGCCAAATTCCTTTCCAACTTGATTTTCAACTTTGCTGATGTCACCACCATAGTGGGTCAGATCTCAAACAATGACAAGACAGAGTATAGAGAGGAGATAGAGAATCTGGTGAAGTGGGGCAGTGACAATAATCTCTCCCTCAACGTTAACTGATCAGGAGCGAGGTCGAGTAAAATCACCATCATCTCAGACCACCCTCAAAGGGGAGAGCTGAGTGTGGGGATTTAACCTGAGGGTCACCACACTTCAGGTGAGGGGCAAGGCTGAGAAGACGGGGTTTCAGCCGGCACAGGAATTGAACCCCTTTCTGTTGGTGTTACTATGCATCACTAACCAGCTGTCCAGCAAACAGAGCTAAATACACTGGAAACTATCAATTGTGCAGTGTGTAGAAATCCTGCCTCCTTGCCAAGCTTTCAATCTGAGCAAAATTTTACCATCAATGGATGGGAGGCTGGTTTGTGTGATGGATTGGGCTACATTCATGACCTTTTGTAGTTCCTCGTGGTCTTGGGCAGAGCAGGAGCCCATACCAAGCTGTGATACAACCAGAAGGAATGTTTTCTATGGCACACCTGCAAAAGTCAATGAGAGTCATCTTGACAAATACATAACTAGGGTAGGAATGGAGGAATATGGTTCCCTGGAAGGGTGGGGGTTTTAGTTCAGTCGGGCAGCATGATTGGTGTAGGTTTGGAGGGCCGAAGGGCCTGTTCCTGTGTTATAATTTTCTTTGTTTTTTGTTCTTTAAATAAAACATACATTTGTGGGGAGAGATTTTGAGGTTTACCGTTTGTGTTTGAAGAGGAGTTGTTTACTTGTACACTGAGTTCATGAAGACATATGTGTCTAAGGCTGGAAAATGGGGTCATCATATATATTGGCATGACTTATATGTTGTGAGATACAGTAACATTTTACAGGCATCTCACACCCTACCAGCCCCTCACAGCCGACAAAGGGATGGTACCAACTTCCTTTACACCTAAACTGTCAAGGAAGAGAAGTTGCTTGGTCCTATCCCACTCTCCAATGAAATCATGGCTGAACAGTGACATAACTTCATATATTGCATTTTGTCACATCCGTGACAAGACAGGTCTATCAAATAATGAGGGACACAGATCAGCTAGATAGTCAATATCTTTTCTCAAAGATAGGGGAGTCTAAAACTAAAGGGCACAGGTTTAAGGTGAGAGGGGAGAGATACAAAAGGGTCCAGAGGGGCAATTCTTTTCACACAGAGGGTGGTGAGTGTCGGGAACAAGCTGCCAGAGGTAGTAGTAGAGACAGGTACAATTTTGTCTTTTAGAAAGAATTGAGACAGTTACATGGGTAAGATGGGTATGGAGGGATATGGGCCAAATGTGGGCAATTTGAACAAACTTAATAGTTTAAAAAAAGGGGCAGAATGGACAAGTTGGGCTGAAGAGCCTGTTTCCACGCTGTAAACCTTGATGACTCTAACTTCACAAATCTGCCATTGCCCAAAATCCCTTTGTAGCTTTGATCAACAAAATCAATCAGTTTTCATCTGTGTCCATTAAAATCTTAAACATCTCAACATCGTCACCCCCTTAACCTTCTCAATTTCAGGGAATACTATAGGAAAGCATGATAAGAAGGATGTGATTGCACTAAAGAGAATGCAGAGGAGATGTGGCCTGGGCTGGGGCGTTTCAGCTACAGAGAGAGGCTGGTTAGGCTGGGGTTGGTTTCCTTGGAGCAGAAGAGGCTGAGGGTGGAACTGATTGAAGTGTACATGAAAGACATGGATAGGGGAGACAGGAATAAATTTTTCCCCTTCTTAGAGGGGCCGGGGGGGGAGGCTTAGATAATGGACAGGAGATTAGAGGATTTCAGGAAAAGCTTTTTCACCCAAAAGGGTGGTGTACATCTGAAACTCACTGCCTGAAAGGCTGGTAGAAGCTGGTACCCTCACAATATTTATGAAGCATTTAGATAAACACTTGAAAAGCTATAGCATACAAGGCTATGGACCAAGTGCTGGAAAATGAGATATTAAATGATGATGTTGGATGGCCAGCACTGACATGATGGGCTGAAGGACCTCTTTCTGTGCTGTAAAACTCTATGAATACTCTCTGAACACACTTACATTTTTCATTCCAGTGGAGCGTATCCTCCTTCCTGGGCCCATAGCTTGTGACGTTAGAATTGAACGTTAAGTTTACTGCGTAGTTTCGGAAGTTTCCTTGTTGCTAATTTTTCTTTCCAATTAACTGATCCAGCAACAATTCCACATATTACTCTGTTAGTAAAAATTCCATGTAAACTCAATTAGGCAGAATATTAATAGGTAGTTAACAGGAATCTATTGGACCTAGCCTAAAACAAGCTGTAATTAAGCAGTTGACTGCACACTTACACTCGGGACATTCGATTGAGTTCAAATTCTCTCTCCTATTTTGCAAAGTGACAGATAGCAAAAGCTTTGCCTCTTCTCATAATGAATTTATTGCCCACTTATCACAATTCTAACTTTTACAATTCACCTCAGTCATTGAGATTTAGTTTGTGACACTCAGGTCATTGAGTTTAACACAATTTGGGAACTTATCGCCCTCAAATCATTGAATCAATATCTGCACAGATTTGCCTGCAGGGGCCTCATCCATATCCATTCCTGTTCCTCTGTCCAGGATTGTTATTCCAGATTGAGGTCACCTGATTTTCATTACTCATGTCCCCATTGAAATATATTTTCTATGTAGTAACCGTTAATAATGCTTCCTGCATGGCTTGCTCACAACATTTTCTCCTGAGTGATACGGGTGGGGTTTGAGGGGATGGTGATGAGTGAGTTTAATTGGAAATCCAGTCTTATATGTGGCTTAGGGTGTAACACTCACCCCAGAGGCAGAAGGGCATGGCTCAAGCTCAAGAACAAGATCTGGGCTGAATCTCCAGTGCAATAAACAAGGAATGGTGCATTGTAGGAGGCACTGCCTTTCCAATGTTCAGCTAACATGGGCTGCTTCAGTATTTGAGGAGTTGTGAGTGGTGCAACCACCAGAGAACATTCCCACTCTGACCTTATGATGGAGAGAAAGGTCGCTGATGAAGTAGTTGAAGTTAGCTGGGCCTAAAACACTACCCTAAGGAACTCCTACTGTGAGGTCCTGGAAATAAGATGATTGACCTCCAACCACCACAATCATCCTCCTTTGTGCCAGGTATGACCCTAAACAGCAGAAAGATCCCCCCTCATTTCCATTGACTCCAGTTTTGCTAGGGCTCCTTGATGCCACACTCGGTCAAATGATGCCTTTGATGTTAAGGACAGTCACTGTCACCTCATCTCTGGAGTTCTTTTCTTCTGTCCCTATTTGAACCAAGTCTGTAATAAGATCAAGAGCTGAGTGAGCCGGGCAGAATCCAAGTTGAGCCGCAGTGAGCAGGTTATTGGAGAGTAAATGCTGATTGAACCCTGCTATTAGTTTGGAGATGATCGAGAGTAGGCTGATGGGATGGTGATTAGTTAAGTCGGATTTCTCCTGCTTTCTGCGTGGAAGACTTACCTGGGCAATTTTAAACATTGCCACATGGATGCCAGTGTTGTAGCAAAGCACAATTCTTTGGTTCAATGGCATAATACTACAGCCTGCAGCAATGTTGCTTCAGCTGACCAGCTGTGTACTTGCTTTTGATCTACTCGTCCGACTCGGGCCACTGGGCACGAAGCAATCTGCTTTCCTCTGACCTGTTCGCTCCAACAACAACACCTGGAGAACTGCAACTTCTGTTGGGCCTCATGTAAATTGCAGGATCATTAATTCATTCAGCCCAGCAAATGTCAGCTTGGGCACCATGCCCTATTTATCTTCCTTTCTGTAACTGCTGTATGTTAGCAACATAACATATTGGATCATTAAGGTATTAATTTGAGTCAATTTAAAGTCTCCAAGGGAGGTTAGAGGCTTCAAAACAAACTGCATTGCAAATTATCAGCTGTAATTGTTTTTTTACAGCAAGTAGGAAGTTGCAAAACCTTTCACATATACTTTACACTTTGTTATTCAAGTCATTCCTGTAACACATTAGTTGCTGCATTGACAATAAACCATGAACAGATTACAGCCTTTATTCAGCTCCCAGTGCTGTGAGGAGAAGTTTGTGGAGAAACTTTTTTACCCAGAGAGTGGTGATGGTCTGGGATGAGCTGCCTGAGAGTGTGCTGGATGTGGGATGCCTCACAACCTTTAAAACGTATCGTTATAAGTACTTGGCATGTCATAACATTCAAGGCCATGGACCAAGTGCTGGTAAGTGGGATTATGTGGGCAGGTCAGAGCCTTTCATGTGTTGGTGCAGACTCAATGGGCCGAATGGCCTCCTGCTGCACTGTAGGAATTTGATGATTTGATTAGAGACAGATCAAACTCAGTGGCAGCTCCAGCTCAACAATCTCGTCACGTTAAAGACTCCAATGCTCAGCCTTATCATGGACTCTGCGACAAGTGCCTTCCTTGTTTGAGGGATTGTTGGAGAGAAACTAAGAGGTAAGATTTCTTCTTGCGCTTTGTGATCACATTCCCTTCATTGCTGTTACGGAGCAATCAGGATTTTTAAAAATTAAACTTTCACTGCAATGGTTTCATCTTCTCAATATTCACATTGTGACTTGGGCCGGGATTCTCCGACCTCACTCATGGCCGGGATTCTCTGACCTCCGGGATTCTCCGACCTCGCCCGGGGCCGGGATTCTCCGACCTCACTCGCGGCCGGGATTTTCCGACCTCGCTCATGGCCAGGATTCTCCGACCTCGCTCGCGGCCGGGATTCTCCGACCTCGCCCGGGGCCGGGATTCTCCGACCTCCGGGATTCTCCGACCTCGCTCACGGCCAGGATTCTCCGACCTCGCTCATGGCCAGGATTCTCCGACCTCGCTCACGGCCGGGATTCTCCGACCTCGCCCGGGGCCGGGATTCTCCGACCTCCGGGATTCTCTGACCTCGCTCGCAGCTGGGATTTTCCAGTCCCGCTGCAGTGAATGGAGATTTGGCTGAGCACCAAATTTTTCATTCTCACTGACAGCAGTGGTGGGGCATAAGAGAGCAGAGAATCCCGGCCAGTATTTTCTCTGTGATTTCTAGTTCGCTGCAGTATTACATTTACATCCATCTGAACGGAAATATTGGCCAGAGTTCTCACATCCTGAGACTCAGGTCAGAAGTCCCTGGTCTCGCCTGCCCCGCTAACGCTATCAGTGAGAATGTGTCACTCAGCCAACTCTTCCTTCACTGCAGCGGGACTGGAGAATCCCAGCCATGGACGAGGTTGAAGAATTCTGGCCTAAGTGCAGCTCTGTCAATACCTGTCCCACTGGTCAGAATGCAGGATTCACTCCAGATTCAGTACTGGGACCACATGGTCACCACTGGACATTATTCATCTACTGTGGTGGGATTTGAACCTTGTCCCCAGGCACAGAATCCTGGATTACTAGCTCAATGACAAAATCACAATGCCACCATCTCCCTCCTTTGCCTGTACTGAAGACAGCAGACACACAATATAATAGAAGTGCATATACCTCTGGATTACCCAAAAAGTCTTGGAGTGACTTACTTTCCTCTCTCTGCAGTGGGAACTGCTGATCCCATCCACTGGTAACCCATCCTCCATAGGGACCTTGTCATACAGACAGTTGTAGGATCTTATCCACATTCTTCATCTACAGCACAGTGTGTTCATCATGAAACACCACCATGCTGGATTTCCTTCAATTGTCGTGGTTCATATCGATGACAAATTAATGGTCCAACATTCTCTAATTGAGCAAAATTCTTCCTAATAAAATATACAGACACAACTATTCATGCTCATTACGTGTTCTATTCTTCAGGGTGATTGAATACCTTCTAAATGGTTGCTGAAGATAAACAAATCTGCCTTTTGCAAAGTTAACGTCAAATTCACCATTGTGAGGACAAAATTACAATAATTACTTCAAAATCTTCATTAAAATGTTACTCACCAAGTGAAGCTAAAATGAGAGAGGAGTAATTGACAAGAGTGAATTGAGTCAACTGTTTGTTCTTCGAGGATGAGCAAGACAAACAATTTACATCATTTGCTAAGATGTAGTTTTATTTTTCACTGCATTCACATCTTTGATAGCCACCTTTGAAAAGGTGTTAGGCCTTTGACAAATGGAAATGGCTGAAGACAAGCTCCTGTCTTCAGCCTCCCCACCACAAAATCAGACAATGATAGGAGGAGCTGGAAAGTGCTGAGTCTTCATTCCTCAACAACTCAACAGCTAGTGCAGCCTGTTCCTGCCTGGCAATCTCCATCCTGTGGCATTGCTGGATATACGTGTGACGTCCCCAGTGTGTTTCCCTGCTGTGCAGCAATGAGGAGGAATGAGCACCATTGGAACATTGATTGCAGCAAGCCACAATAGACGGTGAGAAGCTTTAATGAGCATTATTAAGCAGTTGATCTGTTGAAGGGTTGAATTGCTGCAACAATTACAGCATAATGTCACTGTTAAAATATTATTTTTTTAAGAGGGTGAAACATTTGGAGTGCCAGTAAAATTGTCGACTGATTTAGCTGCTGCTCTCTGTTCAAGTTTCACCTCTTGGAAGAGAATTGTCATGGGAACTAGCAGTGAGAAGCTGCTGAGGTTTAGCTAGAGTGCCAATTCACCTGCCAAACATGTAACGGCTTAAATTAAAAGTTGATAATTATTATTTTAATTCAGACAGTCATTTGGTCATACAGAACTTAAACATAAAATAGCAACAAGTATTCCAATTATTTAGAGTCTTGTTCAGAGTCTTGATCAGAACAGGATTTTTCTGTGAAAATGAATTAGTGACACCCAGGAAAAAGAACACTTCAGTAAGGATATCAGAGTGCATTAAGCAGACTAAAAAATACCATTTCCAGTTTTAAATCTGCCAGAGTAAATTTTTAGTCTGCTTCACAGGTAGATTCATTTCTGGAAAATCAGTGAAATATTCAGGTTTATACTCTTAGTACAAAACACTTCCAGTCTCGTCAGCAATATTTCAACAGTGTGGTAAGAGAGATGAAGGTAGAGAATGTGAACAATTAAACTGTCACACTGGGGAGGTTTTACAGAATCCATCCCACAGGCATGATTGAGATTGAAGTGTGGAGTGAAAACTAAACTCCTACTTCCACACTCCTATCACACACAGGGCAAATTACTGTGGCACTAACAAAAATAATTATCTTCTTTTGAAATACAATATCAGAGATTATCTGCCCACAAAAGTTGACAAGATCTTGATAATTAAAGAATAAATCAGGTGGAATGATCCCTGGAATGAAGAGCTTGTCATTTGAGGAATGGTTGAGGACTCTGGGTTCATTGGAGTTTAGAAAGATGAAAGGGAATCTTACTGTAACTTACAGGATACTGTGAGGCCTGGATAGAGTGGATGTGGAAAGGATGTTTCCATTAGTCGGAAAAACTAAAACCAGAGGGCACAACCTCAGGCTAAAGGGACAATCCTTTTAAACAGAGATGAGGAGGAATTTCTTCAGCCAGAGAGTGGGGAAACTGTGGAACTCTTTGCTGCAGAAGGCTGTGTTGGCCAGGTCACTGAGTGTCTTTAAGACAGAGATAGATATGTTCTTGATTAACAAGGGGATCAGGGGTTATGGGGAAAAGGCAGGAGAATGGGGATGAGAAAAATATCAGCTATGATTGATAGACCAAGTATCCTAATTCTGATCCTATGTCTTATGGTCTTATGATGGAGAAAATGCCTGAAACCAATGCTTCAGCTCTTTGTTCTCTAACAATATCCCTTTCACAACACAATACATCATAGGAAAACAGGCACTTTCAAGACAGGTTTCCATATCAATGGAAGTGCCCGCCACGAGTGTAGTTGACAGAAGGTGGGAGTAGAGACATTTGGCAGAACGTGCTGTATTACATACTTGGCCACTCTATCCTGTCTTTCAATTCCAACATAACTTTCTCAATCTATATTGAGCTATATTGAATTGTTACAGCCACTAACTGATAGCTCTTATCTCTCTCTCTCTCATGTTAATTAGCAGGAATGGAAGAAGAAGAAGAGAGTCCTCTGGAACTGTGTTATAAACATTAAAGCACAAATTTAGAATGTCCACACTACTGCAACCACATCTCTCAATGGAGACTGGCACACTCTGTCCAGGGTGATGTTGGTAACACTTCTATTGTCCAATTTATTCTATTATTTCTCAATGACTGGACAATTCAGTGCTCATGCATTTGCCAGATTACTGAGGTTTGTGAAAGTATTTTGGTTATTAACACGTTCCACAGCAATGAAGGATTACAGATATCAATCTGCAGTCACACAACACTGAGCACAGCGATTTGAAAATATTCAACCCCGTACTGCTGATTGACTCTGAAAATTAATGTGCGTTTGACATGAATGCTAAATGATCCACAAGAAATCCTCAGAAATCCTGAGTACATTATTGACAACAGATTTCCTTGTCAATAGATTTTAAAGTTATTTCTGCATAAACTGCACTTGGCACATTGTTTGTTGAAGCCAATACTGATTGAATTAACTGCAGCTTGGTAAATGGAATCAGCTTCAACTCCCACATACCAGCTGCTCTGTTCTATAAACTCATATCCACACCGGGAGATGCTTTCTGCCCCCACCAACCAAACCCTTTCAGACTATCTTCCAAAAGTTAATTCCTTTTGGACACTCTGACTTCCTGATCATGTCCATACTGATCTGAAAACTGGACTGGGAGCAGTGTGTGTTCTGTATTGTATTTATACATGCCTTAATTCCACTGATGTGACAGAGTTATTGCATTTAAAGTCAGGGAAGGAACATTCTGTCCCTGTATTTTCTTCTTCCATCTGTGCCAGGTTCCACAACTGGCCATGGAGGAATGTTGGCCATTTAAAAATCTTGTTTCAAATTCTAACAGGGTTAGACAGGGTAGATTCAGAAAGAATGTTTCCAATGGTGGGGGAGTCCGGAGCCAGGGGTCATAGTTTGAGGATAAGGGATAAACCGTTTAGAACTGAGGTGAGGGGAAATTTTTTCACCCAGAGGGTGGTGAATGTGTGAAATTCACTACCAGAGAATGTAGCTGAACATAGAACATAGAACATTACAGCGCGGAACAGGCCCTTCGGCCCACAATGTTGCGCCGACCAGTCTTATTTTTAAAAAAAAACATTGACCCACTAATCTAAACCACTCCTTTTTCGTCCATAAACCTATCCACCAATCTCTTAAACGCCCCCAAACTAGGCGCATTTACAACTGCAGCAGGCAGGGCATTCCAGTCCCTCACCACCCTCTGGGTAAAGAACCTGCCCCTGACATCCGTCCTATAACTACCCCCCCTTAATTTAAAGCCATGCCCCCTCGTGCTAGATTTCTCCATCCGAGGAAACAGGCTATCACCATCCACCCTATCTAAACCTCTAATCATCTTATATGTTTCTATAAGATCCCCTCTTAGCCGCCTTCTTTCCAGTGAAAACAACCCCAAATCCCTCAGTCTCTCCTCATAGGACCTCCCCACCATACCAGGCAACATCCTGGTAAACCTCCTCTGCACCCTCTCCAAAGCCTCCACATCCTTCCTGTAATGTGGGGACCAGAACTGCACACAGTACTCCAAGTGCGGCCGCACCAGAGTTGTGTACAGTTGCAACATGACGCTGCGACTCCTAAATTCAATCCCCCTACCAATAAACGCCAAGACACCGTATGCCTTCTTAACAACCTTATCTACTTGATTCCCAACTTTCAGGGATCTATGTACACATACACCTAGATCCCTCTGCTCCTCCACTCTATTCAAAGTCCTCCCGTTAGCCCTATACTCAACACATCTGTTATTCCTACCGAAATGGATTACCTCACACTTCTCCGCATTAAACTCCATCCGCCACCTCGCGGCCCAGCTCTGCAACCTGTCCAAGTCACCCTGCAAACTTCGACACCCTTCCTCACAATCTACCACACCTCCGACTTTGGTGTCATCAGCAAACTTACTAATCCACCCAACTATACCCTCATCCAGATCATTAATAAAGATTACGAACAGCAGTGGCCCCAAAACAGATCCCTGAGGCACACCACTCGTAACCGAACTCCATGATGAATAATTACCATCAACCACCACCCTCTGTCTCCTATCTGCTAACCAATTCCTGATCCAAGTACCTAAATTACCCCCAATCCCATACATCTGCATTTTCTGCAGAAGCATACCATGGTGAACCTTATCAAACGCCTTACTAAAATCCATATATACCACATCTACTGCCTTACCCCTATCCACCTCTTTGGTCACCTTCTCAAAGAACTCAATAAGGTTAGTAAGGCACGACCTTCCCGCTACAAAACCATGCTGACTATCTCTAATCAATTCAATACTCTCCAAATAACTATAAATCCTATCCCTAATAATTCTTTCTAAAACCTTTCTAAAACCTGAGGCCAAAATGTTGTCTGATTTCAAGAAGAAATTAGATTTCACTCTTGCGGCTAATGGGAGCAAGAGATATGGAAGAAGACAGGATCAGGATGTTGAATTTGATGATCAGCCATGATCAAAATGAATGGTGGAGCAGGATCGCAGGGCCGAACGGGTCTCCTCCTGCTTCTAGTTTCCATTGGATTTGTTTCTTTTTCCGGGGATTTATCTTCAAGCATGATAATGACCATGATTTATAATTGGTAATCACTTGCAGATAGGCAGCAAAGATGCCTGGACACGAAAAGGACTGAGACATAGCTACATCCTCAGATGTACCACCTCTGAAATGAACTGAGTTTGTACATTCTCCTCATATCTGCGTGCGTTTCCTCCAGGTGCTCCGGTTTCCTCCCACATTCCAAAGATGTGTATGGATTGACCATGATAAAGAAGTTAGACTGGTTATTGTGAATGTGCAGGGTTACAGGAATAGGGCAGAGGGAAGGGCTCGGATGAGATGCTCCTTTGCTACATTAGGCTGAATGGCCTCCTTCTGCCCTTTCAGATTTTATTCTGTGGTTCTGTGCTCTTAATGGAATGGCATAAGAGGGTAGATGGACTGAATGGCCTCCCTTCTGTTCTTATGTAGTCATTTTCTTCATTAAATTCAATTTTTTTTTTCTTATTACCAACTAATGGAGCAAGATTTGGGATTTGTTGAAAAGAGGAGGGATGTGGGCACTAGCTGTAATAAACAATCTTGACACTATTTCACCTGGCAGTATGACTTTGGTGATTTTACCCTCTCTTGTTTCCTTTCTATGAAATGTTCACATTGTTCTTGCTTTCAGTACCTCAGCTGCATTTACGTCATTTCAGCAGATAAAAAAAGAAGAACCGATTTCCCATAAAAAACAGGAAATGCTGGAAAAACTCAGCAGGTCTGGCAGCATCTGTGGAGAGAGAAACAGAGTTAACATTTTGAGTCTGTATGACTCTTCCTCAGAACTCTTCAGCAAGCAAAGCATTTTTCTGTTATTATAGAACAGACTTGCAGCCATTTTGAGGAGGTTCCAGAGTTACAGTGACTCCATCACCACCACATTTCAGACAGTAATTAAGGGACTGAATTCCATGATTCTATCCTTGTTACAATAAAAGAATCAATGGCCTTGGCATTGCAGTATCACTTTGACATTTATTGCCAGCTCTAGATTAACAACTGAAAATGTGAAAAGTATTTTGTTGACAGCTGCATTGATAGAGTAAAAAGCAGTGGGAAGGTTCATGAAACTCAGATTCAGCAAACCTGCAGCATGGACACATGTACAACAGATAGGTGTGTAATGGCGGGGTGTGTATTAGAGGGCTGTGTAATAGAGGGGTGTCTAATGGAGGGGTGTTTAATAGAGGGCTGTGTAATGGCAGGATGTGTAATGGAGGGTTGTATAAAAAATGGACATGTAATGGATGGATGTGTAACAAATGGGTCTGTAATGGATGAGTGTACAATGGGTGCATATGTAATGACTAGATGCGTATTAGATAGGTATGTAACAGATAGGCATCTAATGGATGGATGCATAATAGATAGATGTGTAATGGATGTGAATATAATGGATGGGTATATAATAGATGAGTATGTAATAGACCAAAATGTAACATACAGGTGTGTAGTGGACAGGTGCATAGCAGATGGTTATGTAATGATGGGTGTGTAGTGGATAGGTGTGTAGCACATGGTTATGTAGTGATGGGTGTGTAGTGGATAGGTGTGTAGCACATGGTTATGTAATGATGGGTGTGCAGTGGATAGGTGTGTAGCACATGGTTATGTAGTGATGGGTGTGTAGTGGATAGGTGTGTAGCACATGGTTATGTAGTGATGGGTGTGTAGTGGATAGGTGTGTAGCACATGGTTATGTAATGATGGGTGTGCAGTGGATAGGTGTGTAGCAGATAGTTATGTAGTGATGGGTGTGCAGTGGATAGGTGTGTAGCAGATGGTTATGTAATGATGGGTGTGTAGTGGATAGGTGTGTAGCACGTGGCCATTTTACAGGCAGATGTGTAATAAGCAGATGCAGAATAAGGACCAATCTGCAGCAGTCAGTATGATGTATATAAAATCTAATTCTCCAATTTAGTTCTGTTGATGATATAATCCTGTTTGTACTTTTGATTCAATATTCTTGAGCTATCTATAGGAAGCTTAATGATGCTTAAACTCAAAATTAGACTCCAGAATGGCTGCTCATTGGGGCATTGTTGTCTTTACAAGTATCATGGGAACATCATCTTCCTTCATAATGCTTTTATTATTCATTTAAGTTTAATGAACAATTCTTTATAATTCTGCTTTCAGTACACCAAGATTGGGGTAACGGCAAATTGTGCGGAGGGTGTGGAGAGTCTGCAGAAGGATCTAGATAGGCTGGGCGAATGGGCCAGGAAATGGCAAATGGAAATAATGTTGGCAAGTGTAAGGTGGTCCACTTTGGTAGGAAGAATGGTAGGAAGGACTATTACTTACGGGGCGAAAAACTGCAGCCGGCGACGGTGCAGAGGGACCTCGGGGTCCTTGTGCATGAGTCGCAAAAACCCAGCTTGCAGGTGCAGCAGGTAGTCAGGAAGGCGAATGGGATGCTGGCCTTCATAGCGAGGGGGATTGAATATAAAAGTAGGGAGGTCTTGCTGCAGCTGTATAGGGCATTGGTGAGGCCGCAGCTGGAGTACTGTGTGCAGTTTTGGGCGCCGCACCTGCGCAAAGATATTTTGGCCTTGGAGGGAGTGCAGAGGAGGTTTACTAGGCTGACACCGGAGTTGAGGGGGTTGAGCTATGAGGAGAGGCTGAATAAACTGGGCTTGTACTCGTTAGAGTTTAGAAGAATGAGGGGAGATCTCATTGAGACGTATAAGATGATGAATGGGATGGATAGGATAGAGGTGGAGAGACTCTTCCTGCTCAAAAAAGACAGTAGGACTAGGGGGCACAGACTCAAGATAAAGGGGGGGCGGTTTGGAACGGAGTTGAGGAGGAACTTCTTCACTCAAAGGGTGGTGAATCTCTGGAATTCTCTGCCCGTTGAAGTGGTGGAGGCTGCCTCGCTAAATATTTTTAAGACGCGGGTTGATGGGTTTTTGATAAGAGAGGGGATTAAGGGTTATGGGGAGAGGGCGGGAATGTGGAACTGAGCCACGACAGATCAGCCATGATCTTATTGAATGGCGGGGCAGGCTCGAAGGGCTAGATGGCCTACTCCTGCTCCTATTTCTTATGTTCTTATGTTCACTGTTACCACCTTTATTTATATTCTTACATTCCTATTCTCTTCCCTCAGCGGGATCCTGCTGATGCCATTTCCATCGACGCTGCATTCAGGATAAGGAATTCCAAATTCCTTTATTGTATGAAAGAAGTTGACCGTTTTCCTCCTGTTGTTTTGCTGATCCTGTGTGTACGTTTCCGCTGCAGCCAGTGCAGGTGTTTTGATGTTGTGCTGTTCTGTCCACTGTTTGTGGAGGCAGAGATATGAAATTCTACACAAAGACATTATTAATTCTGACATTTTGAGTGAATCGTGCTCACTTTATATGCAGAGATGCATTAGTCAGAGCTTCTACATGTCTAATGAAAATGATATTTTTTCACAGAAATACTCCAAAATTATCAGTGAAATTATACAGAAATATTACAAAAATGAAAAGAGAATGGATGATGAGTTTATGCCTGGAATCCTGGAGTATTGTTATTTTTTACATGAACATTTTCACCATTTCAGACTGAACTTCAACATTTGATTTTTCAGGATATTGATCTCAATTCTTTTCATACTGAAGTTGTATCTTTTTTGCCACAGACTTTGTTTGTTTTGTTAATTCATCCATTGATTGTCATTCAGCAGAAACTTTCTCGCAGAGTTTCACGATATCTGGTCAGTGATGCAAACACCTGGTGATAACAGGCTGAGAAAGTAAAATTTAATAGCAGTGACTATTCCCTGGCATGATAGCCTGGGAGGAAAGATGGATTTTTGGTTTCTCGGGAATCAAATAACACAGGGAGCAGGTGGGAAATTCGAGTAGAAACCAAAGATCAGCCAAAATTGTACTGAATGGTGTAGTAGATTTGATGGGCTGAATGGTCCACTCATACCCCTGTCTCAATTTTAAGTGTTCTTAATTCCAAGACTCTGATAATCATTACTCTTAGCCATTTATATGTTACTACTACTGTTGTACAATAAACAGCTTTCCCTGACATTAAGGGCTAGAGTGAGAATGAGACTTATAGCAAAATAGTGTATTTTGTGATGAATTAATTCCCCTGACCCCAAGTCATCAACATTTCCCTCAAAAAATAACCACTTACAAAAAGGGACATTCAGATAGGAGAATGAAGCTGGTCTGAAGTGGGAGATCTTGCAGCTAAATAATATACTGATATCTGATGAGCTCTCCAATCCTTCAGAATAATGCATTGATTAAACAAGAAAAGATTACTCTTTCACCCAGCTATATCCTTATAGATATATACAGATTTGTAAGGAAAATAATTACAAAATCTATCTTATATTTCTCCCTTCAGTCTTTGAAGACTATCCTCTTTCCTTTCCCTGGTTTCTGGGTCTCGCTGTTCTTTAGATTGGAGCTGGTCTCTGTCCTGTCTGTTCGAACATTCATTTCCACTCAAAGACCTCGATTGGTGGTGTGGAGGATAGTTTGTCAGTGGGTCTGCCTGCCCTGGATCTAACCAGGGTGGAAGTCCCCACCCCTAATCTCACCATGGGGGAGGATATCAAGTTCCACCTAATAGGTTTATCAGACAATCTTTTCCCAATAACAAAATCACACATTCACCAGGTTTGAATATATCCAAATATTTTTCAGCATCTTAATGAGATTCTGACTCATTTCTTGCAAAAAAGCAACTGCACTCAAAAATAGACAAGACTGTAAACTGACAGAGAGAGGGAGGTGAATGATTCATGGTCTAAAGGTGTTGACATCTGATCTCTGATTTCTATTCCCATCATTCCTCATATCCTCAGATCAATGGAAAGTTTACCCCGGTTGGTCATTTCTTAATACTCTTAGCAAAGTATTTTAATAAGTCCTTGTCACAATGGACAAGAGACGTTTCAGCATAACAGTCCTCTCTGTGTTCTGCCGATGGAACAAATTCTGACAGATATGCAACTAGCTCCAGTAAAGTGCTAATCATGATGCCCTAACTAAACTAAAACAAAACCTTCAGCCCTTCCTCAGTCCCTATCCCTCTATTCCCCTCCTACTCATTAACCCATCCAGATACCTCTTAAATGTTACTAATGTGTCTGCTTCCACCTGTGGCAGTGCACCCACCACTCCCTGCATGAAAAACCTCCCCCTACACAGTTCCCTTAAACTTTCCCCCTCTCAGCTTGAGCCTGTGCCCCCTTGTAATTGACACATCAACCCTGGGAAAAGCCTCTGGCTATCCATCCTGTCTATGCTTCTCACAGTTTTGTAGATCTCTATTAGGTCTCCCCTCGGCCTCTGTCTTTCTGGTGAAAACAACCTTAGTTTATCCAACCTCACCCTCAAGACCAGGCAACACCTTGGTGAACCTTTTTGCATTCTCTCCAAAGCCTCCACATCCTTCTGGAAGTGTGGCGAGCAGAGCTATACAGAACACTCCAAATAATCATGTGTCAGAGAAATAGATGCACTGAAATAAAAGACTATTGCTCGTTATGCTTTGTAGTTTTGTACATGCAATCACATTAATTAATTTCTGTGTGAGTATAAAATTTTTATGGTAGTGTTTTCTCACTAAAGGACAATTAGCTTTTTAAAGCGTGTACCACTCTTCCAGTTTAACTGGGCAGTTTAATTTCTTTCTTTTATGCTAAACATCTCAGTACACTGATTGACAATGGCTCCCAGTCCAGTAATGCCTCAATTTAAAACTTTCTATCCTTGTTTCTAAATCCTTCCTTAGCCTTACCCCACCCAATCTCTATAACTGACTCCAGCACCTCAACCCTGTCCTCCTCCAATTCCAGTCCCCAGTTTCAATCCCTCCATCATCGGTCGTCGTACCTTCCGCTGCCTGAAATACTACATTCTGGAATTCCCTCTCTTTATGTGGCTCATTGTAAATTTGATTGGATAACAATGCTCCTATGAAGTGCTGTGGAGCGTTCTACTCCTGTGGAATGAGATCGAAATACCAGTTATTCTTGTCGTTTATGGTTTTCATTTTACTGTTTATTTTACTGATTTTTACCTTCCTGTTGTTATACATTTCCAAACTTCTGGACTTTACATTAATCCTTTATTGAATGAGATAAGACTAGAAGTTTTTACCACTAACTTGCTGTAAATATAATTTCAATTTGTCCACTTAAGCTCCTGAACAGACAGATATTCTTGATGTTATTATCTTAGTCGGTCAAAATTAGTTTGACTAATTTTGCATCTATTCTTTCTGTTTGTATTTGTTTTAAATATTTGACGAACTGTGTTTGGCAGCACAAGAGAAGATTTAGTCCGAGAGGTAACTTTCCATTTTTGATTTGATTTCTTGTTATTATCAAAGTACAGAGTAGAGCACACTTACCGGCAAGAAATGGAGCAATGAAAGAACTCAAATCCATCCCTCTGCACAACAGAAGCATCAAACATCATGGCAGCTCTTCATCTATATTCCCACCAAACATCCCACCAACTCTTGTCGGGTGTGGGTGGTTTCTTTAAGTGTCTAACCCTTTTACTTGTCTTGCGTACTGCCCACACGAGTAAATTAAACGGGACTGCGCAGGTTTTTTAGGGGTTGCTCCAGGCTATGCAGTATAGAAGGAACCTTGACTCTCAGCATCAGCTAATGTGTTCCAGGTTATAAGAGGATTAAACAGGATCAGTATTCCAACCCATTTGCAAAGTAAAAGAGTTGTGATTTAAGATAGACATTGAGAACTGGATTGACCCAGTGATATTTCCACTGTCCCAGTGATACCCTCACACGGTGAAAACAAACTGCCCCAGTAATATTCCCATTGTCCCAGTGATGTCACCTCATCCAGTGATACTTGTTCACTGGATCCAACACTGGTTGGTGAAGTTCAAACTAAGGCTTCTGGAAAGTTCCCTGCTTTTCTGCTGCTCTTTGGGTTTTGTTTGCCTATCATATTTTCATTTTTTTTCTGCATGGAAAAAGGCCCTTCAACCCAACCTGTCCATACCACCCAGTTTTTAACTACAGAGCTCGCATTTGGCCCATATCCCTCACCTCATCTTACCCATGTAACTGTAAGACCGCAAGTAACTACAAAAGGTCATGAATGTAACCCAATCCATCACACAAACCAGCCTCCCATCCATTGACTCTGTCTACACTTCCCGCTGCCTCGGCAAAGCAGCCAGCATAATTAAGGATCCCACACACCCCAGACATTCTCTCTTCCATCTTCTTCCTTTGGGAAAAAGATACAAAAGTCTAAGGTCCCGTACCAACCGACTCAAGAACAGCTTCTTCCCTGCTGCTGTCAGACTTTTGAATGGATCCACCTTGCATGAAGTTGATCTTTCTCTACCCCCTAGCTCTGACTGTAACACTACATTCTGCACTCTCTTGTTTCCTTCTCTATGAACGCTATGTTTTGTCTGTATAGCGCACAAGGAACAATACTTTTCACTGTATGTTAATACATGTGACAATAATAAATCAAATCAAAAGTCTAAATGCTTTTAAAAAGACAAAATTATACCCGCCCCTATTACTGCCTCTGGCAGCTTGTTCCGGACACACACGCACCCTCTGTGTGAAAACATTGCCCCTCTGAACACTTTTATATCTTTCCCCTCTTACCTATAACCTAGTCCTCTAGTTTTAGATTCTCCTACCTTTGGGAAAATATATTGACTATATACCTTATCTATGACCCTCATTACTTTATAGACCTTTACCAGATCATCCCTAAACATGCTATGCTCCAGAGAAAAAAGTCCCTAGTTTTTACTCAAACCATCAAATCCTGGTAGCATCATAGTAAATCTTTTCTGCACTCTGTCTAGTTTAATAACATGCTTTCTATAATAGGGTGACTAGAACTATATACAGTATTCCAAATGTAGCCTTACCAATGTCTTGTACAACTTTAACAAGAAATCCCGACTACTGTATTCAATGTTCTGACCAATGAAACCAGGCATGTTGCTTTATCGAGAAATCTCAATGCCTCTTTACAATCTGGGCCTGTTCCTCAATTTGAAGACTAAAATGTTAATCAAAAGCTTTCGATAATTCATTGACACTGGTTGGGGATACATCAATGCCTTCTATCTCCATCATTTCATCAGCAAGTTCACCAAACCATGTCAAAAGATATCAGGGTTAGGGTTGTGTGATAAGGTCTAAATCAGGACATGTTCTGATTTATGACTTAATCCTGATGTACTCCTGGAATTTAATAATTCCCTTCTCCATTTTGCACAATGTTAGATCTGGTTTGACCTTTGGATAAGTGTAAATTATTCTAATAATTTTAAATTACTCACCAAGGCCAATTTTTATGATGGGTGGATGTTCCTTCAATGTTTTTCTCAGGAGGATTCTGCAGTAACTGTTTTTCTTTGATTGTTGTTATCCTTCTGCTGGTCAGGTTTTGATTGAATCTTTCTGTGGTCATGGGAATTTGTTTTCTGCAGGAAAGCTTTAGAACAAGAGGCTTGGGCCATATAGTTGATTTCTAATCCATGCTTAATGTTTTTAACGTGTTTGTCCGACTTAAAACCTTTCAAAATTTCAAGATAGTGTCATTGTTCACTTGGTGATAATGGTTTCTTTCCCCAGACTTGGTTAGTGTCACTGCAATAACGGTCACCCTAAGCTTGAAAAAACATTAAACAATGGTTGAGTGAATCGACTGGCTGCAGAGTTGGCTTGCTCACCATTTATGTTTAACGTCACACGTTCATTGGATCCTGGCATTTGCCAGCATCTAACTGGGTTTACAAAGTCATGTTCCTCCCGGATTATTTGGTTAATTACTTTTCCAGTTTTGGAACAAGCTCAGAGATCATGCTGATTCGGAGATTGAGTTTTACTGACAGATCTTTTCAAACCAGGCACCTGACTCTGAACTATATAAAGATTTCTCATCATTTACTGTAGTCTGTAATTTCAAAGGTTTTAGCTCACCTTGTTGACTCTACACTCTGGGATTTGAAGCTGAATTTCCCTTCTACTGCAGTGAGGAATTTTAAATTTATGTCTTCAGCTTCAAGCCTTTATTTGGACATTTTCTTGATTTTTTTCCACTGCTCTTCTCCCTCGGGAGCTTTGTCGATCTGTTTAGATTACATTTTTTCTCAGTCTTCCAACATTTCACTTTGTTTCTGCCTATTAGTGAATTTTGTTTTTTTTTCCACAAGCTGAGACCATGTTGTGGTTATTGGTTACATCTTGCTGGATTTGTCTTTAATAGGTTAACTGCAAGTTTTTATTAATTACCAGAACTATTTCCAAATATACATTAAAGGGTATGAGCTAGGAGTTGTCTCCGTTCTGGCTGGTACACACTGCTCTGTCCAACACTGGACTGATCCTGTGTATGGGAGTCTGTCCTCTCACTGTGTAGGTGGGATTGAACTCAGTCTGACATTCACCCAATATGTGCCAGTCCCTTATACTATACCATTGCAATAAACAGACAATATTCAGTGAAAACAAATGAAGGAATCCTGGTTGTGGGGTAAATTGTCACAATAAAAAACATTATTGCTGAGGATGAAGAAAAGTGCATGAAGAGCTGGCTCATTTGTTGACGTGGAATATTGCTTTCTTTCCAGTTAATCAGTTCAGGTGTCCGAGAACATTACTCCTCAGAGACGTTCATTCTGATTGCGAGATGCACGCGGGATTAAATTGCAGTTATTAGTAACATTAAAGCTGACTATTACATGATCGAGCTTTGTTCAGATTTCAATCCACTGCATTCCAATTTAGTAAATAAGCAGTAATCCATCTAAAATTAGGGGAGTGCTACAAGACAAAAGAGAATGATGTTTTCTGTGGTATCTCATTCAATGCTCAGGGGAGAAATATCATTTTGAAATTTATAATCATGCGGTTAAAGTCCTGATTAACCCAGCTGAAGATGAACGCTGTCGCCTCTAAGATCGATGTGGGAATGCCGGCGTTGGACTGGGGTAAACACAGTAAAAAGTCTGACAACACCAGGTTTTAGTCCAACCGATTTATTTGATAATATTCACAAGCTTTCGAGGGGACTGCCTCTTCGTCAGGTGAATGGAGAGGCAGTCCCCTCGAAAGCTTGTGAATATTATCAAATAAATCGGTTGGACTAAAACCTGGTGTTGTCAGACTTTTTACTGCCTCTAAGATCAGCAGCTGTGTCGTGACCGGATGTTCCAACGTCAGGCATTGGGGTGGAAGGTAGCATTTCAGAAGCAATGATTATTCTAACAGCCAATTAAAACAAAACAAAAAAGTAAACCCATTAAATCATTCAATACTGACCAATCTCTTTCAAGAGTCACTCAACACCACCTACCTATCAAATTAACAGAGGTAAGCTAACATCTTAGCTTGGCATTTACAAAGAAGGGGATAATATTCAACCAGGAAACTACATATTGGCATCTCTTACCAACATCATAGGATCATTGATTTGAATCACAGAATCCTACAGTACAGAAAGAGGCCATTCGGCCCAGCGAGTCTTCACCGACCACAATCCCAGACCCTACCCCCACATCCCTATGAATTTACCCACTAATCCCTCTAACCTACACATCTCAGGACACTAAGGGGCAATTTTTAGGTTGGCCAATCAACCTAACCCGCACATCTTTGGACTGTGGGAGGAAACCGGAGGAAACCCACGCAAACACGAGGAGAATGTGCAAACTCCACACAGATAGTGACCCGAGCCGGGAATCGAACCCAGGTCTCTGGAGCTGTACTAACCACTGTGCTACCGTGTCGCCCATTGTTTGAACATATTGTTCATTCTCATGTCAAGAAGAACTTTGAAGCTCACGATATGCTGGCAGATAGTCAACAAGATTCTCAATCAGAAAGATCTATCAATGCAAAGCTCTTGCGATCTGTCACTGGCCCAGCTACAAGTATCTGAAGAGATGAAACTACTGACATGGCAATACAAGAATTCGTGAAAGCCTTGATAGAGATATTTAAAGCTTTTGTCCAAACTTCATTTCAAAACAGGTAGACTATTAAATTGGATTCACACTTCCTCACTAAGAGAGTGGTGTGTGATGGAGGAGCACCCTTTCCCCAACATGTCTTCTCCTGAGTGTCTCAGGGAACCGTGTTGGGATTTTCAATGTTTTTGACATAATAAACAACTCTCCTCAACAAGTTAAAAAACTGGGCATGAATATTTGCACACAACTGAACAGTTTACTAATCAGCAAAAACTCAAGATCCGAGGAATTCTCTGCAAGATGATCTTCTGGTATTGTAACATTAGCAGTCACAGTGTGAGATTATATTCAATCCCAACAGAAAGGTTCATCAGCAGAGAGTTTTAAGTTATAATCAAATTCATCAGCAGGTAAATACAACAACTACTTCAGGGGTGAATCTTAAAAAGAATTTTCAATGGGCTCGATATTCAGCAGCTATCATCCAAAGCAAACAGGCTTTCTGAGGAGTAATTTCTCAGCAGGGATCTTTGGTCTATTTATCTGTCCAATCCCCAGAATATGCAAGTTGTGTGTGGGGTCCATATTTGGTGAGAGAAATAAATAGAAGCATAGAAAGAGGCCATTCAGTCCATCGTTCCTGCACTGCTCTGCGAATGAACAATAGTGGGCAGAATTCTCCCCAAAAGATTCCAGGCGTTGTGATGGCAATGTTCCCCATCCCTCCCCACCCCATCAGCACCACCTTCGCAATCAACCCCTGCATGAAACCCCCCCAATATAAACCCCCCCAAATAGACACCCTGTAATGTTCAGGCCTCATCCCCTCGGCACTGCACCCGCACACTTCGAAAACCTAACTGGCATTGCTGGGCTGTCCAGTGGCTACTGTTGGGCACTGCCAGTGTGCCAGTTGGACCCCACAAAGCTAGCACTGTCCAATGGGCACTGCCCAGCCATGATCCAACCACCCAGGGTTTCAATGGCCTCCAAGCTCCCCAGTGTGACCATCACACCAAATCTCCACCAGTGGAGGCCAGCAATGATTCTCACCATTATCCTGCCATGCCCAAAACCGGGGAATTCCGTGCACCGGATTTGAACAGACTATCCAAATCTCAATGCTGCTTTAAGTATGGTAATAGGTCTTGTGCACTATCTAGGCGTGAAACCAGTTGACACCATTTGGACGAGGCTGGGAGAATCGCAAACTGGCATCGAGTGTGAAACTGACAGATCAGGATCAGCGGAATCTATTAATGGCGCAATGAGATTGGAGCATTGCTCCCAGTGGCATTCTCCCACTTTCTCCCTATATCCCTGCACATTCTTCCTTTCCAGTCTAATTCCCTTTGGAATGCCTCAATTCCCCTTGCCTTTGGCACATTCCAGATCCTAACCACTCACTGCCTGAAAAAATATCCTCACCTCACTTTGGTTCATCTTGTAAATTACTTTAAATCTGAGACCTCTTGCTCTCAATTCTTTCATGAGTGGAAACACTTCCTTCCTCTTGTCTCATGTACACCCAGGTCCCCCTTGCTGCTGCACCCCATTCGAGTTGTATCCTTTATTGAATTGGAATTTTTAAGAACTCTTTCCATTTTATGTGAAGCGAGTGAATTGGAACAAAATAACAACAAAATAGGCATCACTGAGAGAATGGGAGTTGAATGAAGTTAGAGGAACTGTTGTGACGTTTGTGAGTTTCACTAATGGAAACATTTGCCGGAATTTAACTGTCTCGCTCGCCCGGAGCTCCGAAGATCCCCCCCAAGGCCAATGGAAAACGCCGTTCTGCGTGTCAGTAAAATTCCAGCCACAGACTTCCCGTTTGGGAAAAAAAACCTGCAAAGTACAGAGTGAAATTATCTAAAATAGTCAATAGCATCCAGATGATGGATTCTTGTGGTGCCCTGAGCATCAGTCAGTCACAATGTTTAGTTATTATATTAACTGCAATCATACATATCATCACAAAACCTTAAGCAAGCATTAATATATCAATCGTTCAGCTTTCAAAGCTGGAAATGCTACAATCCATTTGTCAACTATTAGTAAATTATGGGCACTTTCCAGCTGTCATTTTGTCTAAAAAAGACTGAAGTTGAAAGCAGGCCTCACCACACTCCTATTACAGCGAGGGTTGGGGAATTTGGCACCCAACCAAATCTCCCATCACTGCAACAGGATGGGAGAATCCTGCTGGTGTGAACAGCTGTAAGATCCCAGCCATGGTTCCTCTGTGCTGCCATAGTGAATACTGGGTGAGTTGTTATGCATGGGGGCATGGATAGGGAATGGGGCATGAGGTGGGAAGATGACACAGTGAATATGATGGGGCATGTGGAACAGGTGGGGGTGAGAGTTTGAGATCCTGATGTTCATCATTAAAACTGGGTCAATATGCCAATGAACAGGGGTGGGGGTTCCAGCCTGGCTCCCTCGCCACCCATTCCTTTCGGTTTCTCATTTCTGAGGAAATGGGTAGAGGGGCGAGGGTTGGTCAGCCTCACTCCATCCTGCCCCAATGCCCCAGGATGAAAATATTGTGGGCAGGGTTCTTCTTGAAGGAGACTAGCCTCCAGGTCAGGAAACTCCCCAACTCAACTTTCTCATCAACTCCACAAGAGTCCAGCCCCAGAGTTCTTTCTAACTCACAGACAGAGAATACACTTTTAATAAGGCTCAGGAACTACAGCGTGAAAAGAAGACAGACTAATCATGTGTGTCATACTGAGCCTTTACATCAGGGTTCCTCTTGTTGCTGGTGCTGTGATTTGCTGAACAAATTCATCATGTGGTTTTTGAACGACTGGTGTGGATCAACTTCACACAAAAAGGCCCAAAAACAAACACAGGATTCACAATGAAAATGATTCTGAACATTTTGAACCTCGCAGCCATAATACACTGTGAGTGGGTGAAGCTGGTGGAGGGTGCCTGAGTATTCCCCACTCAGGAGGAAGCTCTGTTCTTGGGAGCCTCTGGCCAGCCCAGTTATCTGGCAGCTCTGTTACTCCCAGCCATGCTGGAATAGAGGACACTGCAGAAAGTAGGCCAAAGAGGAACATGGCTACCCCAGGAATGTAATCCTGGGGTGTTAGAGCAGGGAGGGATCGAGATGTGGGGGCCATTTTCTGTTAGGCAGGCAGGAGGAAATGGAAGTTGACATCCTGAGGTCCACAGGGAACTTTCATTCCCAAACGGCGATTGCCAATTTAGGTAATGGCCATGTTTTGTTTGTCCACTCATAACCCGAGCAACTGGTCCCCTTCTGGTAAAACCGGTGTAGCGCCATTGAATTTCTTGGCCAATGACCCAACAGCTCACTGGGATTATTGCCAAAATCACTGAATCAGATATACGACGGAAGCCTCTTGTGCACTTTCATTACAGTTACTACGACACCGGAACAGAAAACCTGAGGGAATTTAAGGCCAGTACTTTATCTGATTTCATCACACTCAGTTTATAAAATGAATTTTTAAGCTGCTAAAATATGTAAATTTTCTGTATAATTATCTCTATTTTATATATTCATTACTGGACTGGATTGAAATGTGCAAATAAGAACTACAATGGTCTATAAATCAGATTAAAAATTTAAGCTCAATTGATGTATATTAATGAGACAATTAACAGATTAATGTGCCATCGCATCCAGTGATGTCTAAGACCCTGGATCCTGGCCGGAAAATTTACTTTCAAAGTACAGGTACAAGGTTTAAATGCTCATCTACTGAAAATTAGTTTTCCATATTTAATTGAGTATGAGCCTCAATGTGACATTATCTGCATATTAATTAAATAGCGGTTTATTTTTTAATGGAGCACTTTGAGAATATTTGCATATAATGCATACCAACCATGACAAGATTTAGACATAATATTTTGTTACGTTTATAGATTTTTTCTATAATGCCCACGGTCACTGGGGCAAAGTAATAGCTACAGGTTTTCCAGGGGACACTTTGCTCTCATATTGTCCTGGATTTTTCTATCAGTGGTGATGGGACAATGTCACCATTTATTACATTTACTCTTGAACATGAGGAATCTGGGATTCACTGAAACTTACTGTATTTAGCTTGCCAAAGGTGACCAGCAATCTCTACAGGAAAACATGTGTGAACAGTCAAACACACGTGTGTCTTAACCAGATTGAAGAACCCAATATTGACTGGAATGGATTATAGAGAGGCAGGGGGTTGGGTGGTGACAGGAATCTTTGTCAGGATAACTCCACAGCAGGATCCCGGTTGACTGAGAGGATCCCGGTTGACTGAGACAGGTTTAGCTTTCTTTCAGACAGTGAATACTCTGGAGGAGATTGTAGCTCAGAAGCAGGGGTGCAGCTGGTAATTCAGCTGCTGCTGGAGGCTCAGTAACTCGGTGAAAGATGTCCTTTGGCATGCCCAAAACATGTTGGTCTTCCAGCGTAAAGAGTTGCCCCTGACAGGGTGTTGCCGACTGGCTCATTCCAAGGTCAAAGGCAACATGCTGAGGGATGCACTCAAGCTCGGAACAGCTGCCGCAGAGGTGCAAAGAGGGAAGGGTGCCATCTAAGATGGGGAGGGAAATTATATAGAACCCCCTCGGTCTGTGTGACTCACATTGACTGTATACAGTCCATAATACATGGAGCATAATTATATTGAAGCACCTCAGAGTGCAATTTGTTTGATGTAGGCAACTTAAATTCTTTTGTACCATTGTAATGATCACTTTGAAATGCCTGTGACATTTGAGTGTATTGAAGCCTCTCCAGTCTAACAGGATGTATGCCGGACACCATGAATATTATTGCTCTCTGTGTGATGACACTTTGAAATGCTCAATTTTCATAAAATATCTGAATCTGAATTAAGTGCATTTTTGCAAAAAGAAATAACAGTGTGTGGTTCAGACATGAAGGTGTCCGAAAGAGGGTCAGATATACCAGCAGCAGTAAAAGGTTTTAGATGAATGTGGAGGGATCAGATGACAGGATAATTTGGAAGGCTGAAGGGAAACATACATGTTTCTCTTGGCCCACAAGCTGTGCAGTAAAGATACTTCCCTTTTTTCTTGAAGCTTTTCCTCACTTTCAGAGATTTGTTGAAACCTGGGAAACCCATCCCAACAGTGAGTCTCAAACACACAGCCTCACTATAATACTTGAATTGACAAGAGTTGCCAAGAGTAGATTGGCTGCTCACTTTCTACCCTGGGGGTTTCCATTAAACTTGGGCAGGTTATGGTCGAGTTTGAGATTTCAGTATTTAGAGAAAGTTAAGCAAAGTTAAGAAAAAAAAATGATATTGGGAGAGAAAGTAAGGCTTGAATCCACGTGGCACTCTGGGGCAGAGGAACATTGAACAGAGAAGGTAAAATCTCTGGAGATGAATCAGCAATGAAGACATTCGAGAGAGAGCATCACTGGGAGAAGATTCTATCGTACGTTCTTCAAGAGTGAATGTTGTAAACTCTCATGTGGGGGAGTGACTTCCAGTGGGACCAGTTGGCTCACAGTGTGACAAGCATCTGGGGAAGTGGGGAAGTACCTATTACTCAGTTTCAGAGTGTGGTTTGTCTGACTACAGGGTTACATGGACTGTGTACTCACTGTGAGCATTAGAGAATCGGATAGATTTTGTAACTTGTCTTATCCTTATGAATCTGTATATATTAGGTATAGTTGGGTGAAAGCGTAGTGTAGTATAATTAATCTTTTCATGTTTTGTAAATTTCTTACTCTTTTGTTTGAAGTTCTTTAGCCGTTTCCGGGGACTTTAATAGCTGCCCTCTATGTTTCTTAAAGTTCAGATCTATCGAGTGGATTCCACCCTGGGATCTGACTTGTTCAGTAGTAACATCAGCTGGGATTGTAACAAGATGGAAAAGGCTGATTCACTATCACCCATCTATCGCACTACATCTAAATTATCTTTAGATAATACATTATTTAGCTTCTGTTGATACCTTTCTATAATATTTTAAGTTGGACATGGATCAGTTCACTTTAAGTCTGTTAGCAGTTTAATGAAATGTTGGGGTAAAGAAAATCATTTGAGTAAAAGGGACAGTGGCAATATGGATATAACATTGGCTGAATAATAGGAAGCAGAGAGTAACGGTCAACCGTTATTTTTTGGGCTGAAGGAAAATTTGTAGCAATGTTTTGCACAAAGATAGAAGCAGGGAGGTTGTTTCCACTGGTGGGTGAAACTAGAACTAGGAGGCATGGTCTCAAAATAAGGGAGAGAAGATTTAGGACTGAGTTGAGGAGGAATTTCTTCACACAAAGGGTTGTGAATCTGTGGAATTCCCTGTATAATTGCAATAACACATCCCTGCTCCTGTACTCAAAACATCTCGCAATGAAAGCCAACATACCATTTTCCCTCTTTACTAATCCTACCCCCCACATAGTCATCGGTGTCATTTATATAAATGACAAATAATAAGGGCCCAGCACAGATCCGTGTGGTACACCACTGGAGACTGGCTTCTAGTCACTGAAGCAGCCCTCTGTCATCACCCTCTGTCTCCTACAACTGAGCCAATTTTGAATCCCCTTGATCAAATTACTCTGTATCCCATGTGCATTTACCTTCTTTACAAGTCTCCCACGTTCAACCTTGTCAAAGGCTTTACTGAAATCCATACAAACTACATTGACTGCACTACCCTCATCTACACATCTGGTCACCTCCTCAAAAAAATTCAATCAAATTTGTGAGGTATGACCTCTGTCAAAGCCAGGCTGACTATCCCTGATCAAACATTGCCTCTCCAGGTAAAGATAGATGCTTTTCTTCAGAATTTTCTTGAATAGTTTTCCTACCACTGACAAGGGACTCACTGATCTGTAGTTCCCTGGTTTATCTCTCCAACCCTTCTTAAATAGCAGAACCACATTAGCTGTTCTCTAGTCATCTGGTATCACCCCTATGACCAGAGAGAAATTGAACATTTGAGTCAGAGCCCCTGCAATTTCCTCCCTTACTGCCCATAACAAATGAAAGGTGATGCATTTTGGTAGATTGAACCAGGGCAGGACTTACTCAGTTAATGGTAGGGCATTGGGGAGAGTTACAGATCAAAGAGATCTAGAGGTATATGTTCATAGCTCCTTGAAAGTGGAGTCACAGATGGACAGAGTGGTGAAGAAGGCATTCGGCATGCTTGGTTTCATCGATCAGAACATTGAATACAGGAGTTGGGACGTTTTGTTGAAGTTGTACAAGACATTGGTAAGGCCACACTTGAAATACTGCGTGCAATTCTGGTCATCCTATTGTAGAAAGGATATTATTAAACTAAAAAGAGCGCAGAAAAGATTTACTAGGATGCTACCAGGACTTGATGGATTGAGATTTACTACCAGGACTTGATGGATTGAGTTATAAAGAAATGCTGAATAGACTGGGATTTTTTTCCTCTGGAGTGTAGGAGGCTGAGGGGTGACCTTATAGAGGTCTATAAAATAATGACGCATAGACAAGGTAGATATCTTTTCTCAAAGGTAGGGGAGTCTAAAACTAGAGGGCATAGGTTTAAGGTGAGAGGGGAGAGATACAAAAGGGTCCAGAGGGGCAATTTTTCACACAGAGGGTGGTGAGTGTCTGGAACAAGCTGCCAGAGGCAGTAGTAGAGGCAGGTACAATTTTATTTTTTAAAAAGCATTTAGATAGTTACATGGGTATGATTGGTACAGAGGGATATGGGTCAAATGCGGGCAATTGGGATTAGCTTAGGGGTTTAAATAAAGGGAGGCATGGACAAGTTGGGCTGAAGGGCCTGTTTCAATGCTGTAAACCTCTATGATTCTATGACTTTATAAAAGCCAAGGGCACAATTCATTTGGACCTGAGGATTTATCCACTTTGAATTGTACTGTGTACAGTTCTGGCCACCCTATTATAGAAAGGATATTATTAAACTAGAAAGAGTGCAGAAAAAAAATTACTTGGATGCTACCAGGACTTGACGGTTTCAGTTATAAGGAGAGGCTGGATAGTTGGGACTTTTTTCTCTGGAGTGTAGAAGGCTGAGGGTGATCTTATAGAGGTCGATAAAATAATGAGGGGCACAGATCAGCTAGAAAAGGGTGGTGAGTGCCTGGAACAAGCTGCCAGAGGTAGTAGTAGAGGCGGATACAATTTGGTCTTTTAAAAAGCATGAAGACAGTTTTATGGGTACGATGGGATAGAGGGATATGGGCCAAATGTGGACAATTGGGTCTAGCTTAGGGGTTTAAAAACAAAAGGGCAACATGGACAAGTTGGGCCAAAGGGCCTGTTTCGATGCTGTAAACCTCTGTGACTCCATGAAGGCTGCCAACACCTCCAGTACCTTATCCTTCTCTTTGTCAATTTGCTCAAAAACTTCACAGTCTCTCTCCCTGAATTCCAGACCATTGTCCTCATTCTCATGGGTGAAGACCGATGTGACGTATTCATTCAACACTCTACCAACACCCTGTGGCTCCACCCACAGATTGTCCCCTTGGTTCCTAATGGGCCCCACTCTTTCCCTGGTTATTCTCTTCCCATTGATATACTTATAGAATATCTTAGGATTTTCCCTACGTTTACCAACCAGAACTTTCTCATATCTCCTCTTTGCATTCCTAATTGCTTTCTTAAGCTCTACTTTGCACTTTCTATACCTCACTGATGCCTCCACTGATTTGCCACCCTTGAACTGTTTAAAAGCCTTTCTTTTCCTTCTCATTGCATACCAAATGTCTCTGACCACCCATGGTTCTCTGGGCTTGTTGTTCCTACCTATCAGCCTCGAGGGAATATGCTGGGCTGCACCCTTTCCATTTCCTTTTTGAATATTTTCCCACTTCTCTTCTGTAGATTTTCCATTAGTAACTCTTCCCAATCTACCTTGACCAGATCTTGTCTTGCTTTACTAAAATCTGCTCTCTCCAATCCAAAACTTTTTTTGCAGCTTGTCTATTTCTTTGCCCATAACTAACTTAAGTTGTACCATGTTGTGATCGCTATTACTAAAATGCTCCACCATCACCACCTCAGCCACCTGTCCAGCTTCATTCCCCAGAATCAGATCCAGCACACTTCCCTCCCCTGTTGGACCCTCCACATTTTGATTTAAAAAGTTCTCCTGTATACATTTCAAGAAATCTACTCCCCCCAAGCCCTTCACACTATATATATCCCAGTTACTGTTTGGAAAGTTGAAATGACCAAATATAATTACCCTATTGTTATTGTTTTTACACACCAACACAAACTGAGCACAGATTTGTTCCTCAATATCCCTCTGACTGTCTATGGGTCAATGATAAACACCTAACAGTATGGTTGCCCCTTTTTTATTCCTAAGCTCTACCCACAAAGTGCCATTTGATGCCCCCCTTCACACAAAAGGGTTGTGAATCTGTGGAATTCCCTGCCCAGTGAAGCAGTTGAGGTTCCCTCATTGAATGTTTTTAAAGCAATGATAGATAAATTTTTGAACAGTAAAGGAATTAAGGGTTATGGTGAGCGAGTGGGTAAGTAGAGCTGAGTCCACAGAAAGGTCAGCCATGATCTTATTGAATGGCAGAGCAGACTCGAGGGGCCAGATGGCCGACTCCTGCTCCTAGTTCTTATGTTCTTTTTACTTCGTCCCCATTGATGGAAACGGGCATGTTTTCCTCTATGCTTTCTGAAGTCGATGATAATCTCCTTTGTTTTGTTGACATTGAGGGAGAAATTATTGTTGCTGCACCAGATCATCAGATTCCCTGTATCTTTCCTGTACTCTGTCTCGTCATTGTTTGAGATCCGACCCATTACATAGAACATAGAACATTACAGCGCAGAACAGGCCCTTCGGCCCACGATGTTGCGCCGACCAGTTAAAAAACAATGACCCTCTAACCTAAGCCAAACCCTTACCATCCATAAACCTATCCACGGATCTCTTAAACGCCCCCAAACTAGGCGCATTTACAACTGCAGCAGGCAGGGCATTCCAATCCCTCACCACCCTCTGGGTAAAGAACCTACCCCTGACATCCGTCCTATAACTACCACCCCTTAATTTAAAGCTATGCCCCCTCGTGCTAGCTTTCTCCATCCGAGGAAAAAGGCTATCACTATCCACCCTATCTAAACCTCTAATCATCTTATATGTTTCAATAAGGTCCCCTCGTAGCCGCCTTCTTTCTAACGAAAACAACCTCAAATCCCTCAGTCTCTCCTCATAGGACCTCCCCTCCATACCAGGCAACATCCTGGTGAACTTCCTCTGCACCCTCTCCAAAGCCTCCACATCTTTCCTATAATGTGGGGACCAGAACTGCACACAATACTCCAAGTGCGGCCGCATCAGAGTTGTGTACAGTTGCAACATGACGCTGTGGCTCCTAAATTCAATCCCCCTACCAATAAACGCCGAGACACCGTATGCCTTCCTAACAACCCTATCTACTTGATTCCCAACTTTCAGGGATCTATGTACACATACACCTAGATCCCTCTGTTCATCCACACTATTCAGAGTCCTACCGTTAGTCCTATACTCAACACATGTTATTCCTGCCAAAGTGAATTACCTCACACTTTTCCGGTGGTGTCATCAGCAAACTCGAAAATCTGGTTGAAGGTGAATTTAGCCACACAGTCAGAGATGTATAAGGAGTATAGTAGGGGGCTGAGAACACAATCTTATTGGATACCGGTGTTGAGGATGATTGTGGAGGAGGTGTTGTTGCTGATCCTTACTGATTGTGGTCTGTGGGTTAAGAAATTCAGGGTTCTGTTGCAGAGGGAGATGATGAGCCTCAGGCCACAGAGATAGGAGATAATTTCATAGGAATAATATTGTTGAAGGATGCGCTGTTACCAATAAATAGGAGTCTGATATTGGTGTCCTTGTTATCTAGGTGTTCCAGGGTTGAATGTTGGGACAGGGAGATGGCGTCTGCTGTGAACCTGTCGTGGTGGTAGGTGAAATCTAGTGGACCCAGGCAGTCCGGGAAACTGGGATTGATTTGAACCATGACTTTCGAAGCACTTTATAATGATGGATGTTACAGCCACCAGACAATTGTCATTAAGGAATGCTGCTTGGCTTTTCTTAGGTAATGGGATGATTGATAGGAGGATCAGATTGTTGTAAAGCGAGATTGAAGATGTCTGTGAAGACCCCCAGGCAGGATCTGAGTGTTCATCCAGATACCCCACCTGTCCAGTCACTTTACCTGGGCTGACCTTTGAGAAAGCTACTCTGATATCGGCAATGGCAACCTCAGATATAGGTTTGTCCCAGGCTTCAGGGTGGAGGGCAATGCTCTCGCTGATCTCTTGCTCAAAACAGGCATAGAATGCATTGATCTCATCAGGGAGAGGTGTGTTGGAGCTGGTGATTTTACATACCTTTATCTTATAGCCTGTTATGTCTTGTAGACCTTGCCATAGTCTGCAGGGATAGGTGTGGTTAGCCTGTTTGAATGGGAGATTGAAAATATCAGGGAGGTTGCACTGGGTTGTGTGAACGAACTCTCCCCATTCTTAATTTATTTTGCAATGTGCTTTACACAAATAGAGTAAGTGTAAATGTACTCGTTGTATCTAACACCATCAACTCCTCTTCAATATCATTCATTGTGTGAATTACTTTGTGACTCTTCTGAACTTAAAAATTCAACCTCTTTTTATCTGCTGATGTTTCATGAATAGATGTCTAAGACTCAATTCGCACAAAGTCTATGTTTCTCGTCTATACACACACAAAGATTTTTATCAGATGATGCATCTGTACTGACATGAGTTATGCTATTTCAGAGGTTAGAGTAGAATACCTCCTGCTTAAACACACAGATCACACTAATAAATAAACTTTAAAGTTTATCTAACTCATGAAAAAAGTAACTGTTCATTATAAATTTCTTCCCTGACAAATTCTGGCAGATCTGTGAGTTTTTGAAGTGCCCTCTAGATTTGTGTCAGGTTCCAACTTCAGCAATATTTTCCTTAAAATAACTCTCATCTCCCCAGATGTCTCACTGCTCATTTAGCTCAAATCACGTCTTTTTTTTAATGGAAAAAGCAGTTTATTAGTAGAATGAAGCATCCTTTAAAAATAACTCACGAGAGTGTCCAAATAATTCAACGTCGTTCCATTTCTTTAAAAATATGTATTTCTTGGAAATATGGATTCTTAACATAAGTTGCACATCATTACTGTAAAAATTGCCACTTTAGTATCATTTCACATATTCACAAATAAAAATTAAACATTTCAAAATAATAATTCAGAAACAGGTAGGTATTAACTGCATTGCTGTTCCTCAGGCTGTTCATTGTCAGTCATTCCCTTTCTATTCGATAATCATCCAGAGTTATATTAGTTCATAGTGACACATTCAGAATCATCATACATCCCTTGGCAAATGTTACTGTCCAACACTATGTAGCCTGACTTTTAGCATCACTCACTATTATCCATCTTTAAGCTGATTTTTTCATAGAACAATACAATCCTTATAGTGCAGACTCAATGGGCTGAGTGACTCTCTGATAGAGTATCATACCCTGGCCCTCTTCTCCACCCTATCCCTGTAACCCCACTATTTAGCATGGCCAATCCATCTAACCTCACATGGAGTGTGGGAGGAAACCGGAACACCCAAAGGAAATAAATCCATGCAGACACGGGGAGAATGTGGGAATCCAAGCTGGGAATCGAACCTGGGATTGTGGCACTGTGAGGCAGCAGCGCTAACCACTGCCACCGTGCCACCCTTCCTTTTATGCAAGCTGATACCCCAAATTTCATGATCTCCAATTTTGTTAACCAGTTTTTTGTGTTTTCTTAACAAACACATTTTTAAAACCATATTGAGGGCATTCTGTGTTCCTTTCGTTCACCTTCTCTGTGAATTTAGCAACAATTTCCATTAGATTAAATGAGCACAAGCTGCTTTTACAAATCCTTAACTGACTCAAACCTCACCAAGTGCCTTTTGATTCTTTTTTTCCTCAAAAGATTGCTTTGTAAAACCTCCCCAATCAACGGTGATAAACTGACTGCTCTGTTCTTAGGAACGTCCTTTAAACACCATCTTGAACAAGGGAATCACACCCTCTGGAGACATCAGTGAATTCACACTGCAGAAAGGCCATTCACCTGCCCTGCATGTGGGAAGGGATTCACTCTGTCATCCAGCCTAATCGTACACCAGTAAGTTCACACTAGGAAGAAATTGTTCACCTTCTTTGAATGTGGGAAGGGATTCATTCATTTATCTCAGCTGCAGATGCGCCAGTGAATTCACACAGGGGAGGAGCCACTTACCTGTTCTCAATGTGGGAAGAGATTCAACATTTCATCCCACCTGCTGGGATACCAACAAGTTCACAGGTGATTACAGGCTTAGATTCTGCTGGCTGGCAAATAAGGGCAGCACAGTGGTTAGCACTGCTGCCTCACAGCGCCAGGGATGAGTGTTCGCTTCTAACTTTGGGTGGTTGTCTGCGTGGAGTTTGCACATTCTCCCCATGTCGATGTAGGTTTCCTGTGGGTGCACTGGTTTCCTCCCACAGCCCCACCATGTTCAGGTTAGGTGGATTAGCCATGCTAAATTGTCTCTTAGTGTCCAAAGATGTGTCAGTTAGAGGGATGAACGAGGTGAATATATGTGGTTCCTGTAATAGGACAGGGGTTGGGCCTGGGTCAGTTGCTCTGTCAGAAAGTGGGTGCAGACCCAATGGGTTAATTGGCCTCCTTTTGCACCGTAGGGACTCTCTGGATTTTATAGATGTTTCACTCTCAAATTCTCTAGCACTTCCTCAGTATTTAGCGAAGATTCAAAGATTGTGAAAAGCCTTTCCATTATCTCCACCCTCTGTTCCCTTGGCAACCCATCCGCAGCTCATCCACACAAGATAACTTACCCACTCTAAGCACAGCTAGTCTTTCCAGTAATTTTTGTCCATTCATCTACCTCCTGCCTACCTACCTCCTTCCCTGCCTACCTATCCATCTTTCTATGAATATGTTGGCCTGATATGGCCAACATATCAATATATTCATCCATCCGATTGTTAACTAATCTACCCATCCATCTAGCTATCTACCCAATAAATAAAATTAAGGCCAAAGCTGAAAAAAATATTCTCCACCTTCTGTCGGACAAAAGCTCTCTACAAACTTCTGCTCAGAGTTATATTTTCAAACTGTATGGGAGGGGAATTAGTCAAAAGATGGACAAACAGAGGGAGAAATCAAATGCAAATTCTTTGTCAAAGACCTAACAATATTCAAACATGGGAAGTTAACTAAATTATCTGAAAATAAATCAATAAAGTATTAGTGAGCACGTTGGTGGACAATCTTTGCCAAGTTCAATCTACTTTCACTTCTTCCACTATTCAAACCAATGATCTGATGTGACATTGGCTGATCCAAACACAGAACAACAGGAAGTCATGAATGGCATTGCGCTCAGTCTTCACTCACTGGGCAGCAGCGTTTGACAGGCAGGAAGCACGAATCCTCTCGGTCAAAGTGTTCTCAGCAAAAGTGAAGTGCCACAGTTGAAATGAAATATATGACCTGAGCTTGCACCAGTGACAAGAGAGATTGCAATGGCTATTTTTTGCTTGCCAATTAGAATATCGAACAAAGAAAATTACAGCACAGGAACAGGCCCTTCGGCCCCCTAAGCCTGCATCGACCATGCTGCCCAACTGAACTAAAACCCTCTACCCTTCTGGGGACCATATCCCTCTATTCCCATCCTATTCATGTGTTTGCCAAGAAACCCCGTAAAACTCATATCGAATCTTCTTCCACTACCTTCCATGGCAGTGAGTTCCAGGCACCCACCACCATCTGTGAAAAAGCCTGCCTCGTACATCTCCTTTAAATCTTGACCCTCGCACCTTAAACCTGTGCCCTCTAGTAATTGACTCTTCCACCCTGGGAAAAAAGCTTCTGACAATCCACTCTGTCCATGTCTCCCATAATTGATAGAATTGTAGAATTCTATCAAGTCGTGCCTCAACCTTTGTTGCTCCAATGAGAACAAAACAAGTTTCTCCAACCTCTCCTCATAGCTAATACCCTCCATACCGGACAACATCCTGGTAAATCTTTTCTGTACCCTCTCCAAAGCCTCCATATCTTTCTGGTAGTGTGGCAACCAGAACTGAACGCTATATTCCGAGTGCAGCCTAACTAAGGTTCTATAAAGCTGCAACATAACTTGCCAAGTTTTAAACTCAATACCCCGGCCGATGAAGGTAAGCATGCCGTATGCCTTCCTGACTACCTTCTCCACCTGCATTGCCACTTTCAGTGACCTGTGTACCTGTACACCCAGATCCCTCTGCCTATCAATACTCCTAAGGGTTCTGCCATTTACCGTATATTTCCTATCTGTATTAGGCCTTCTAAAATGCATTCACTTATATTTGTCCAGATTAAATACCATCTGCCATCTCTCTGCCCAAGTCTGCAACAGATCTATATCCTGCTGTACCCTCTGATGGTCCTCATCACTATCTGCAAATCCACCACCAGGAAGCAGGAAGGTGAAGGCACCTCCATGTTGGACAGACAGACTCTGGAGATCAGAGTGAACCATCCAAGAGTGATAGTGGAGTTGTGGCAGTAACCATCATCACTGCACTGCCTCCACTGATCAAGAAGCATCTAGGGAGAAAGGTTCCTCATTACAGGGGGTGAATGTGCGTGGGGATGGGGGAATGTGTGGGGGAGTGAGAGAACGAGGGAGGAGTCGCCCCAGGCTGGAATTGGCTCCCTGGCATGGTAAAGCAGCAGTGTTAATAACTGTGTCACTATGTCATCCTAATGCTTTTCAGGACTTTAATATTGAACTGAAGCAGCAGAATTGGAAAGTCAAACTCATTTTAACATCTCATCAAAAATATTCAACCATCATCAAGCAGCAGAGATTAGAGTGTTGCTAAACCACTTCCCTGTGTTTTCGCCTAAAAGGACCTCACACGTGTTGTGTTAAAAATTTGGCTGTGAGAGCTTAATAACCACTGCTCCGATTCCCCAGTGTGTTCAGGATTCCCTGAACAGAACAGAGGCAGTGGAAGGTAAGTATGAAGTGATATCAGAAAGTAGATTTTCAAGCTGAAATTTAACTGTTTAATGCTTTCATTCATCTCAAAATCTCACTGACATTCCAATCTGTCATTGTGATTTATGGAATTATACAGTTCTTTCCATTGAACTATAGACTAATAATTCATTCTCAAATATTTATTACTGAAAACTGAATTCACACTGGTATTAATAACTGACCCTATTGTATTGTGAACCTTGCACATTAATTCAAAGAATTCTGTTAAAACCAATGAAGTAACTTTCCAATTGTTGATTTTGTTATTTATTTAATATATGCGTGCTAAAATTCAGTAAAATATGTTGCTTAAGTTCAACATTTTAATTTTCACAAAATCCACCTTGAGTAATGTTTTTCTCTCACACCAATGAAACATGTTTCAAATATAAGTGTAGAAATATCTGGTGGCACAGTGGGTCGTGACCCTGCCTCTCAGCCAAAGGCTTCCGATTCAAGGCCCAACCCAGACCCCGACCAAAGGAGCTGGATTTATAATGCGGCTGAACTGGTTAACCTGTAAATCCATCCAGCACGTGGCAGTGACAGGCAGTGAGACTGGAAGACATTCCAGGACAGCAATGTGATCAGCTTCGATCATCATTATCCATAACCCTAAGCTTCAACATGCACGCAGCATGCATGCACACAAGTCTGTGTTACGCCAGCAATGTGGACTTCTTGGTGGGGTGGAGGGTGGTTGACACTGTTGGCTGGACGGTCCATGCAAAGCAGATTGATGCCAGCAGGTGGCATGGATTCAGACATGCCTCTGGTATAGCAGGGGTGAGTGACTGAGGAGCTGGAGGAGGAAGATGAAGAGGGAGGACAAGAGAGGAGGAAACAGCACAATCCCTTCTAGTCAGGCTATTCCTAGATGAGGCGGTATCTTGTGGCAGAGTACAGCTGCATGATCACTGGACTAGAAGCTTCAGAGTCAAGTCCACACCAGGAAAGATATTGGACACAGAAGCAATGTTCATAACACAGTTCAATGGTTAGTAATCAGCTTGGAAATACTTTCACCACTCTGTGCACTATTATCCAAAGGGAGGAGATGTGTGGGTGTGAAGATATACTAAATAATACAGTTCCACATCTTCCTTTCTGCTCTTCCAGGCCAGAAAGTGTCCACTTTGCAAAACTAAATGTCAGCACAAAATAAATATTCCAAAGCAAATTTATAAACAAAACCATTTAACAGTTCTTCACATCAATCATCCACATTTGTGAACTTGCTCTGAGCCTAACCTTCTGTATGATTCTAGTGCTCTGCTGCAATGTTACCCCAGTGACTGCAACATGGCTGAGAAACTAAAACCTGTGCAACACCCTAATGATGTCACCATCAAATTATGTGACCTGCTCTTAAAGCAATCATGCAACTATTTAAATATATAACACCTTTCCTGGCTCGTTGCCAATTTTTCTTCTTGTAATGCCCCAACTATGTTAGGGTTATACGTTTTAAACAGAAGGAAAAGATGTGGCTTATACAAGTAGATTCAAAGTAACACACAACCGATTTATTCTTGGAGGTCTTGTCTGTACAGAGTACAAACTAAAACTAAAAAAAATCCTCTGCAACACCCTAATGACATCAGTATCAAATCATGTGTGCTGCTTTTAAAGCAATCACGCAGCTATTTAAATATGTGACACATACAGACATATGGGGCAGAATGATGGCACAGTGCTAAATTCACCGGACTGTGACTACAAGCAGATTTTCACAGTGACTTAATTGCAGTGTTAATCATAGTAAGAAGTCTCGCAACAGCAGGTTAAAGTCCAACAGATTTATTTGGAATCATGAGCTTTTGGACCGCTGCTCCTTCATCATTCAGTGTTAATGTAAGCCTACTTGTGACACAAAGAAATACACTTTAACAAGGTGTTTCCTCAAAGTGCTCTGTAAGCTCAGGATTTGTGCCTGTGTGTTTCTGTGCATGTGTCTGCAATTGTGTATGTCCATCTGTGTATGTGTATATTTATGTGTGATTCATCTGTATGCATATGTGTGCCTTTGTGAGTGTGTGTCTCTGTATCTATATGTGCTTGCCTGTGTATGTGACATTTCTGTATTTGTCTATCTGTGTGCATGTGTACTTCTGTGTTTGTGTTTTGGCATATGTGTGTGTGTATGTATGTGTCTGCATCCATCTGTCTGTATTTGTGTGTGTCTCTGATTGTACATCTGCCTCTGTGTATGAGTACATGTCTGTGTGTGTACATGTGGATGTGCATGTTTATCTGTATATGGATACATGTGTGTGAATTTTTATGTGTCGCATAGTATCATACAATCTCTACAATGCAGAAAGAGGCCATTCAGCCCATTAAATCTGCACTGATCACAATCACAGACAGGCCCTGCCCCTGTAACCCCACATATTTACCCCGCTAACCCCCCTGACACTAAGAGGCAATTTAGCATGGCCAATGCACCTAACCAGCACGTCTTTTGCATTGTGGGAGGAAACCAGAGCACCGGGAGGAAGCCCACACAGACAGGGGAAGAACGAAGAAACTCCACACAGTCAGTCACCCGAGCAGGGAATTGAACCCAGGTCGCTGGCGCTGTGATGCAGCAGTGCTAACCACTGTGCCACTGCGCTGGCCCTTTTACATAGTTGTGACATCAGTCTTGAAAATTTCAATTGCCCTGACATCCCCAGACCCCTCTCATTGAGAGACCCCCAGCACTGACGAACCCCTCTCATCGAGAGACCCCCAGCTCTGACGAACCCCTCGCATCGAGAGACCCCCAGCTCTGACGAACCCTTCGCATCGAGAGACCCCCAGCACTGACGAGCCCCTCGCATCGAGAGACCCCCAGCACTGACGAGCCCCTCGCATCGAGAGACCCCCAGCACTGATGAGCCCCTTGCATCGAGAGACCCCCAGCACTGACGAACCCCTCGCATTGAGAGACCCCCAGCACTGACGAGTCCTTCGTATCGAGAAACCTCCAGCGTCGACAGACCCCCAGCATCGATAGACCCCTCGCATTGATAATCCACCTGGAGAGAGGAAGTCCCACATTTCCACATTTAGTTGTGTGAAAAAGTATTTCTGAATTCACTCTGAAAAGACCTTTCTTTATCCTCAGGTTCCCCACCAGAGAAATAATTTCTCTGGATTTACCCTATCAAATCCTTCTGTCATTTGACATTGCATTTGATAACGTATTGTATTTTAATCCAGATCAAAATACTGTTCCTTTTAGTATAATCTGAAATGATATTTCTTCTTCTGTGGCAGCTGTGTGATGTTATGCATGAGATCTCTCTTATGAACCGTAATCTCAGGCCTGATTGAATGCTGAACTGCTGGAGTTGATGGAGTGTGAATGTGACACATTCCCAGGTGTCTCTGGCCACTCAAGGATATGTTTGTGTCTGAGTCCCTGCTCTGCAGTTTCATCTGCTTGAAGCACATATCTGCGAACTTGAGTGTGTTATTTAATTTAGTAATTTCATTTCAGAGTTCTGGTTAGTACACTTGCCATGTGGCACCTCTTATCCGAGTGCACAGACAGAAATTTATCTTTGTGGAGTTGTCAAAATACCAAACTCACTGATTATTTGGGGAAATATCTAATAGTTCCAAGGTCACCCAGGGTTTGACAATTTAGTAGCATCTATACAACTTGGTTAAGCTGCCCTCTAATAGTTCATCAATGAGTGTATTTGTTATGTACCATTAAAACTTTTTTGCAAATAACATTGTTTCTTCAATTATTTCTACATATATATGTTTTGAAATTTAATGACAAAAATAGTTCACAAGAGGGAAGCACTGTTTCGGATTTCTATACCATTCTTGCAAGTGTTATACATATGACCAGAACGTTCTGACCTTTCCCATGTCTGGGATTCTCCGACCTTTCCCATGTCTGCGATTCTCCGACCTCGCCCCAAGGCTGCGATTCTCCGGTCCCGCTGCAGTGAAAGGAGATTGGCTGAGCTCTAAATTCTCGGTTCCTGCTAGCAGAGATGGTGAGGCAAATGAGATCAGAGAATTTTTTCCATTGTCTAAGGTTTGAGACATTTATGGATGTAAGGCAGGTTTAGACAGCCTCAGAGCTGAACTCAGAAAGAAAACACAGAGCAGATTTACCTTTCAACATAACATAGGAAAATCAATCTGGAAAACCTAGCAAGGCCAATATTTCAAGGTTCAATTTGTGTTAAAACTGCGGCATCATTGTCTTTTGATGTAGGCAAATCTTTCCACATCCTGACAGTGTCAACTGGAGATAACATCATATCTCAGAAACTGATGCATGTCGTGACAAGTTAACATCAGGGAATGCTGAAACTAACTTGCCAACATAAACCCCAACTTCAGAACTGGTGGATTTCAGACAATGAATACACCTGACTGTGTACACTGGAGCGACGGAACTGGATATACACAAATGAAGATTCCAGATTCCTTTGAAATCTGGAGCGTGATTGAGTATGTCAGGGTGTGGCATGTAAATTATCAGCATTATTATGCTGCTGTTAAGTTGAGTGGTCAGGTGATGAATGAAATGTGATGAAAGTCCAGAGCTTCAGAGCAAATGCTCTCTGATGGACATCAGTCTCATTCATAAAACAGTGATCCTACTGTGGATACTCTGCATGAGCTGCAAGATAAGTGTAGAACAGTCTGTAACAAATAACACTGATTAGGGTTCATCTGGTAATGATCCCTCCAGAAAAACTACAAAGAGCAGCATCATTCAATTTGCACATAATTAATTTGCTATTGTGACTTGCACATTTCTGTAATTGCATCTGGTACTTCCACAGTTACCACTTATGTTTTCATTTATATCAGGGGCTTTTGTTCTTTCTGTTGACAGAATTTATCTGCACCTATTTGTTGCTTAGACAACACATTTAAATTCAGAAGCTGCTAATCTTCCTTTATTGGCTCAGTTCCTCCCTTCAAAATCATCTTAAGGAATTTAGCATTAATTGGAACATCTTTTCTTCCTACAACATACAATTAGAACTATTCTCTTTCAAAGACTTTTGAAGCTCTGCAATATTATTTATGACTGTTTGGCTTTTTTACTGGTACACAGGGTCCAGTAACAAAGGCAGAAATTATTGTCCATTCCTACTTGCCCTTGAAGGTGATGGTGAGCTACTCTCTTGAACCCACTGCAGCCCATGTGTTGTAGGTACACCCACAGTGCTGTTAGGGGGAGAGTTCCAGGATTGTAACCGAGAGAGAGTGAAGGAATGGTGATACATCTCCAAGTCAAGTTGACCAATGGCTTGGAAGGGAACCTCCAGGTGATGGTGTCCTAATGCTTTGAGGTTGAGGGTTTGGAAAGTGTGTCAAAGATGGCTTGTCAAATTGCTGCAATGCATTCTGAATATAATATATACTGATGTCACTGTGAGGTAGTAGTGGAGGGATTGAATGTTTAAAATGCTGATTAAATGGATTGATTTGTCCTCGGCTTTATTGAGCTTATTGAGTACTGTTGGAGCTGCACTCATCCAGGCAATTGGAGAGTATTCCATTATACTCCTGATTTGCACCTTTTAGATGGTGGACAGGTTTTAGAGAGCAAGATGTATTTCTTTCCAGAGGATTCCTAGCTTCTGATCTGTTCTTATAGCTACAGTATTTATATGGCTAGTCCAGTTGAGTGGACCCCCAGGATATTGATAGTGGGAGGATGTTGTACTGATAATGCCATTGATTGACAAGGGGAAATGACTAGAAGCTCTCTTGGTCATTGCCTGGCACTTATGTGAAGTCAGTGTACCTTGCAACTGATCAGACCAAAACTGTCTGCTGTCCAGGTCTTGCAGAATACAAGCATAAACTTCTTTGTTATCTGAGAAATTGCAAATGGTGCTGACCATTATGCAGTCATCAGTGGACCTCCTCATTTCTGACCTTACAATAGAGAGAAAGTCATTGATAAAATAGCTGAAGATGATTAAGCAGCGAACACTGCACAGAGGACCCCCAGCGGTGATGTCCTGGGACTGAAAACCATGGAGGCCGGAATTCTCTGAAGTCGTGCCCTGCCCCTCTCAACAAGGACAGGGAATTTGGCCCTTTGCCAAATATCCACTCACTGCAGCTGGACCCGAGAATCCCAGCCGTGGGCAAAGTCAGCAAATTCCGGCCCATTTTTCTTTGTGAGAGTCATCTCTCTAACCAATGGACAGATTAACTCTAGTCTTGCTAGTGACCCTGGATATCACACTCGATCAAATGCTGTCCTGATATAAAACATCATAATTTTCACCTCAAATCTGGATGAAGAACTGCTGGCCATGATTGGAGCAAATCTGTAATGAGGTCAGGAGCTGGATGGCCCTGGTGGAACTCAAGCTGAGCAGGTTATTGTGGAGTTGGTTATTGTGGAGTAGGTTATTGTGGAGTAGGTGTTGTTAATAGTACAGTTAATATCAGCTTCCGTAGACAGTAAACAGATAGAATGGTAATTGCCAAATGTGTCCAGCTTTTTGAAGATAGGACACACCTGGACAATTTTTTGCATTGTCAGATAAATGCCAATGTTGCAGCTGATCTGAAACAGTTTGGTGTGGTCGGTTCTGGAGAAAAATGGTTAAAATTGCAGCAGAGGGATTAGTGACCAATGAGCTTTGCTTTTACGATGCCTTCAGCTTTTTTCTTGACAGGACATGGTAATGAATTGATTGGTTGAGTGCTCTGAGTTAATATTCACTTGCTTCCTATTCTGGAATTGTCTTTTCCCTTTCGAATGAGTGATTTTCACCTGAGATTGAAGAGTGTTTGTGATTGGTTCTGTGTAGTGACAGTTCTGAGACAGACTGATTGGAGGTGTGGTTATTGATTCAACTCCCCTGTGCAAATCAATACCAAATATCAGATTCATCATTCCAAACGCGCTGGTTGGTTGTTGCAATCACAAACGAGCATTCTGTTTCTCATCAAAATGATGCAACTGCTCAATAATGGGGAATTTTTCATTTTAATATTCACTTTGAGCAGTTTCAAGCATCACTGGTCAATATTCTCAACAACTAACACATCCTTATCCATCCCTCATGAGAGCTTTTACACCAAGTGTGAACTTTGCATTTCCTCCAGGGATCAACTTTGGGGTGTTTTTCTACATTAAAGGAACTATTTAAAATGTTCCTTCAGCTCAACTATCTTTTGTCCTTTGAATAATGCAGCCAATCTGTTGGCCATTAGTGCTGAATTGCCAGCATTTTTAAATGTGCTGTCCTGCTTACAAGAAAATACATCACTATGGCGCCAGAATAATTCTAATTTTCATGCTTTCCTTTTGTAATTGAACTGAAATTAATGCTAGCAATTAAGAGATTAAAATCAATGCAGACACAACATCAGTGCTTTTGGTTGATAGCATCTCGAGGGGCCATTAAAAACCCTGATCATTTGTGTTGTGCAGGACTTTGCTGGGCTGTACAAGGGTAGGTTGGTGTTTGGGAATTAGTCCTTCCAAATAACAATTTTGTTTGAGAGGAATGAGCATTTCACTGAACAACAATGAGTAATTATATACCACATTAAAATAATAAACTGCCATTCAATTCATTTACAAGTAACTGTGTTCGAACACTGACATTATTCACTATAAAGAGAGTTTGTCAACTTTCTGGGCCAGATTTTGTATTCAGAGTAAGGGTGGGATGATCAATGCTCACTGAATCTATATACGCATCCGGCTAAATACAGAAATCAAGGAGTTTTCCTCCTTCTCCACAAATTTTGCTTTACTTTGTTAGGAAATTTGACATGGGAACAGTGTACACTAGCTCAATAGGCAGCGCTAGTAACAGTTAGGGCTGGTCCAGATGTAAGTGCATTTTTAACAGACTGATACATTTTAATTACTGCCAAACAATATCTCGGCCAGTGAATGAATGTTTACAAATGTGAGTCCCATTCAGATTGTAATCACTGGAAATTTTAATTTTTTAAAACATTTTTTTCTGTCTCTTTTACCTCTCTCATTCCCATCAATCTTCCCCTCACTTTGTTTCATTTTCTGTACCAGATTTTAAAACAAATCAAATATGATAAATTGATATGTTTTGGTTGGATGTGACTCATTGAGGATCCTGGAATTTGGTTGGTTGAAACAGATCAATTATAGGTTTTCTTATCAATTATTCCTGACTTTCAGTAACTTTAAATCAAACAATAATGCCAGTCAAATATTTTAGCCAATCACATCCTATTTCACAGCATGATGGTATCTTATTAGTCTGTGAAATCTAGAAGCTGACTCCTGTCTTGGCTGACACCATCTCTGGTTTCCTCATAGCCTAAGATGCTCAGTCCAGAGATCAAGAAATGCTCTCATCGGTTCCCTTAAAGGTCACTATCTAACCAGACTAACTCATGACACCATGTCTGGGCGCCAGTCCATCACATCATGAAATATGATTGAGTGTTCTACACGTTCTTTCAAACTGAAATTTTAACTGTCAAGTTTTGCATATTTCCAAGTTTCAACTATTCTCTCGAAGTACAGCTACATCTTCATGTCTTTTTATCATCGTGCCGTGCAGTAAACTGCTTTTGGTCAAAGTGAACAATATTACTTAAAATCAATAATAACACATTTAAAATACCCGTGTTAACGTTTTACAAACATAATCACTCATTGCATCACATACATGTGAAGTGTTTCTTGTTAGTACATAAACTTATTTTAAAAGTCAGTTAACTGAATGCTGTCGGTGTTTTAATGTCTACTGGTTTAAAAATCTTACTACCCCATTTGGAGTTCCACTTATAAGAACACAGGAACATGGAACATTCATACTGAGCAGCAGAACTTTGCTTAAGAATTGCTCTGAGAAGGAATTGTTGATGTGAGATTATTGTTATTGTCCATCAAAAATCCCAAAACATTCTGGGTTAGAACAATTTGGAGAACACTGAGAATATTGGCTAAGCCTGAAAGAGAATCCGCCTACTTGTCCTCCAATTTAAACTGGCATGTTTTTTATACAGACTCATGCGAATAGCCTGATTTTTTTATATTCAGTTCACTCTGATAATCCAATCTATCCTGGTGACATAGCCAAGAATTAGCTGACAACACCAAATGTCCTGGGATAGAAAGTGCAGAACACAAAATGTAGAGTTTAATATACTTTTTCTACCCTGTTATCGATTGGACATAGAGACTCAAAGAACAATGAAGAATAAAACAGCACAGGAACAGGCCCTTCGGCCCTTCAAGCCTGCACCGACCATGCTGCCCAACTAAACCATTCGTTTGTATCCCTCTATTCCCAGTCTGCTCATGTGGCTATCTAGATAAGTCTTAAATGATCCCAGCATGTCCGCCTCAACCACCCTGCTTGGCAGTGCATTCCAGGCCCTCACCACCCTCTATGTAAAATACGTCTCCCTGACATCTGTGTTGAACTTTGCTCCCTTAACCTTGAACTTGTGACCCCTTGTGTTTCTCGCCTCTGACCTGGGGAAAAGCTTCCCATTGTTCACCCTATCTATGCCCTTCACAATTTTATACACCTCTATTAGGTCACCCCTCATCCTCCATCTTTCCACGGAGAACAACCCCAGTTTGCCCAATCTCTCCTCATAGCTAATACCCTCCATACCAGGCAACATCCTGGTAAACCTTTTCTGCACTCTCTCCAAAGCCTCCACATCCTTCTGGTAGTGTGGTGACTAGAACTGGACGCAGTATTCCAAATGTGGCCTAACCAACGTTCTATGTAGCTACAACATCACATGCCAACTTTTATACTCTATACCCTGTCCTATAAAGGCAAGCATGCCATATGCCTTCTCCACCACCTTCTCCACCTGTGCTGCTACCTTTCGGGATCTGTGGACTTGCACCCCCAGGTCCCTCTGTGTGTCTATACTCCTGATGGTTCTGCCATTTATTGTATAGCTCCTCCCTACATTAGATCTACCGAAATGCATCACTTCGCATTTATCTGGATTAAATTCCATCTGCCATTTCTCCGCCCAATTTTCCAGCCTACCTATATCCTGCTGTATTCTCTGACAATGTTCATTGCTATCCGCAAGTCCAGCAATCTTTGTGTTGTCCGCAAACTTACTGATCAGGCCAGCTACATCTTCTTCCAAATCATTTATATATATATATCACAAACAGCAGAGGTCCCAGTACAGAGCCCTGCGGAACACCACTAGTCACAGACATTCAACCGGAAAAAGACCCCTCCACTGCTACCCTCTGTCTTCTATGGCCAAGCCAGTTCCCCACCCATCTAGCTAGTTCACCTTTTATCCCGTGAGATTTAACCTTTTGCACCAACCTGCCATGAGGGACTCTGTCAAACGCTTTACTAAAATCCATAAAGACGACATCCATGGCCTTTCCCTCGTCAATCGACTTATTCAAACCATGATACCAGTCCAAGTCTGCTGAATAATTGTAAACAAAATAGTTCAATAGCCAGGCCTTTCATCTGGTGCAGGCACCTGTCACCAGACCTCAGACCCTTATTGATCTATTCAAGGGACTTAAAACCTGCCCTCACCCACGACACCTGCAAACAGAGTGGACAGGGCTAATCACACACACACACACACACACACACACACACACACACACACACACACACACACACACACACAGACACACACACACACACACACACACACACACAGTTCAGAAAAAAAAGATGTGTCCAATAATTCCAAAGGTAAAGGACTATATGGTTTGGTTTCCTTTGGCTGTCTTGGAAGTATAGATTTACAATGTTAGAACATAGAACCATAGAACACTCCAGCTCAGAAACAGGCCTTTTGGCCCTTCTAGTCTGTGCCGAACAATTTTTCTGCCTAGTCCCACTGACCTGCACCTGGATCATATCCCTCCCCACCCCTCTCATCCATGCACCTGTCCAAATTTTTCTTAAATGTTAAAAGTGACCCCGCATTTACCACTTCATCTGGCAGCTCATTCCACACTCCCACCACACTCTGTGTGAATAAGCCCCCCCCCCCACCTAATATTCCCCTTAAACTTTTCCCCCTTCACCCTTAACCCATGTCCTCCAGTGTTTTTCTCCCCTAGCCTCAGTGGAAAAAGCCTGCTTGCATTCACTCTACCTATACCCAGCATAATTTTATACACCTCTGTTAAATCTCCCCTCACTCTTCTATACTTCAGGGAATAAAGTCCTAACCTATTCAACCTTTCTCTGTAACTCAGAGTCTCAAGTCCTGGCAACATCCTTGTGAACCTTCTCTGCACTCTTTCAACCTTATTAATATCCTTCCTGTAATTAGGTGATCAAAACTGCACACAATACTCTAAATTCGGCCTCACCAATGTCTTCTACAACCTCACCATAACATTCCAACTCTTATACTCAATACTTTGATTTATAAAGGCCAATGTTCTAAAAGCACTCTTTATGACCCTATCTACCTGTGTCACCACTTTTAGGGAATTATGTAGCTGTATTCCCAGATCTCTCTGTTCTACTACATTCTTCGATGACCTACTGTTTACCATGTACGTTCTACTTTGGTTTGTCCTTCCAAAGTGCAATACCTCACACTTGTCTGTGTTAAATTCCATCTGCCATTTTTCAGCCCATTTTTCTAGCTGGTCCAAATCCCTCTGCAAGCTTTGAAAACCTTCCTCACTGTCCACTACACCTCCAATCTTTGTATCATCAGCAAATTTGTTGATCCAATTTACCACATTATCATCTATATCAATGATCTGGATGATACACAACAGTAGACCCAGCACTGATCCCTGTGGCACACCACTAGTCACAGGCCTCCACTCAGAGAAGCAATCCTCCACTAGCACTCGCTGGCTTCTTCCATTGACCCAGTGTCTAATCCAATTTACTACCTCTCCATGTATACCTAGCGACTGAACCTTCCTAACCAACCTCACATGAGGGACTTTGTCAAAGGCCTTACTGAAATCCAGGTAGACAACATCCACCGCCTTCCCTTCATCCATTTTCCTGGTAACCTCCTCCAAAAACTCTAATAGATTGGTTAAACATGACCTACCATGCACAAAGTCATGCTGACTCACTCTAATAAGTCCCTGTCTATCCAAGTATTTGTAGATTCTATCTCTTAGTACACCTTCCAATAATTTACCAACTACTGACGTCAAGCTTATTGGCCTATAATTTCCCAAATTACTTTTTGAGCCTTTTTTAAACAATGAAACAACATGAGCTATCCTCCAATCATCAGACACATCACCCGTGGATAACAACATTTTAAATATATTTGCCAGGGCCCCTGCAATTTCAACACTAGTTGAATGTTGTAGCTAATTAATTAGCTAATTTTTTGAATGTTGTCAGATTTTTTAAAGGCAAGGATAGATAAATTTTTGAACAGTAAAGGAATTAAGGGTTCAGGTGAGAGGGTGGGTAAGTGGAGCTGAGGCCATGAAAAGATCAGCTATGATCTTATTGAATGGTGGAGCAGGCTCGAGGGGCCAGATGGCCCACTCCTGCTCCCAGTTTTTATGTCAGAAGATGTTGCAATTAGTGTGAGATTTCATTTCACTTGTATATTTCTGGACATTGGAACCAGATGTACACTTATTCCAAGGGGTGGGGGGATATGGGGGAGAGTGAGAGAGAGAGAGAGAGAGAGAGCGAGAAAGATAGACAGAGATAAGAGCAAGAGAGAGCAAGCCCAGTTTTCAGTCTGTTTCTTCAGTTGCAAAATTACTTGCAATCTCTCTACAATGAACTGTAGGTGGGCCTGAAATATTTCATCCATTGTGTATTTCTAAGAGGTTTTTGGTTGCTCGGTCTGTGTCAACCATTGTTTGAAAATCCAGTGCATTGCGTTTAATGCTTCTTTCTTAGACCATTCAGAGTGGCTAGATTCTTGTAATTGTCTCTCTTTACACTCCCCATGAGGGTTGACCTTGGAATCTGGCCTTGCATTTCAAAGCAGTTTGCTTTGCCTCAGTTCAAATTGCAAAGCTTGAGTTTGTATTTCCACATCAGAACTTTCCAGAAATTGTTCAACTGACAGTACCAGATGTCAGATGACTCATGGCAGCTATCTTTAGTCAGAGTCTATTTCTTGTCTTTACAAAGCCCCTTTTGAGCAGTTCCGAAGATGTTTGTAAGATAACAGATTAATCTCGCATGCACAAGTTACATTGTTGTAATCCTATCAAAAATCAAAATGCATCCCTGAAGAACTGACACATCTTTGACAGATCATCTAAAGAAATTTGTTTCATATTAGATTTTATATTAAAATACATTTTACTCAAGCTAATGATAAATGAACATGATTATTAACAGAAAGTCCAGCATTGTTTATAAGAACCACTGATTAAATATTTAGAAACAAATGGTCATCAAACAGGAGCGACGAGCTAATTTACAGGGTGTAGTATGGGTATGTGTAACAGGTTAGGATGTATTAAACCCAAACACTGACAGACACAGAACAAAAGACAAAAAGCAACTTCACTTACATTACTTCAATGATTCTCATAAAAACATAGCAGAGAAAACATTTTGAATCCACCTTCCCACACGAATGCTGCTTTTCAATTTGGTTTTAAAACTCAATCAGTGAGATAACCTTCAATTGCCTCCCTGGTGATTGCATTTCAGTCTTAGCAAGGAGTGTGAAATCTTTTCAGCCAAGTCTGATTGCTTCTCCTTTTAATGAACATAGCGCTCTGACATAATTGAAATAATAAAAAAAATTAAACAGTAATAAACTTATCATCTGTAGATCCATCAAGCTTTGCTGTTTTCAATTAAAATCCATTATTTAAGATTACTTCATACCTTCAAAATTCATATTGAGCGACATGTGATATCTACCATAAAATGTTCAATGGCAAAATCTCCTAATTGCAAATGACACTCTTCATTTACACTTCCTGGTTCCAGAACATTTTCAATCCCTGATATTATCACTGGGGTAAGATATGGGTTGGCAACTTATTTCTCCTTAAATTTCAATAGATATATCTCAGAAAATAACAATTAGCGCTCTTCACAAAGCTTTTCATTTTGTGAAAACTGCTTTGAGACATTTCAGATAAGGTTCATATGAATGGAAGTATTATTATATTTATCATCTGTTAACAATAATAACTTGAATAAATACAGCACCGTTAACATAAAATTAACAATACAGACACTTCAAACTAAAATAATGTGAAAACATAATTCAGCAAGCATCAGAGGAAGCATTAGGCTGACTGAAAAGTTACTCACAGATATGGGTTTTAATCGTGGCCTTAAAGGCAGGAAATTTGGTGGAGAGGCAGATGGATTAAACCATAGAAACCGTACAGTGCAGAAAGAGGCCATTTGGCCCATCGAGCCTGCACCAATAACAATCCCACCCAGTCCCTATCCCTGTATCCCTACATATTTATCCGCTAATCCCTCTAACCTATACATCCCAGACACTAACAGGCAATTTAGATTGGCCAATCCATCTAACCTGCACATCTTTGGACTGTGGGAGGAAATCAGAGTACCTGGACGAAACCCACGCAGACACGAGGAGAATGTGCAAACTCCACACAGACAGTGACCCAAACCAGGAATTGAACCCAGGTCCCTGGAGTTGTGAAGTAGCACTGCTAACCACTGTGCTACAGTGCCAGATTAGACAATAAATCTGAGCGGGGAGATCATTGCCAGGATTTTACCAGCATGTCCATCCTGATTCTAGAGCAGGAGAGGCTCACAGAACGTAATTCTCCATTGGCCTTGGCTAGGATTTTACAAGCCTCACCCTAGCGAAGTCAGAAAATAATCGGTACAAATGATAAACAAAACCCCAAAAATGTGTGCCTTTAATTTAGGAGAGATATTTAGAAGTTAGATAGTTGAAGGAGGAACATACCCTGCCTTGGACAGGCACACATCCTGTTTCAATGCGAGGAGGAATATTGGGTAACCAATTGGCTCCAAGGTGATGGGTTGGTGAATTGAATGTTTAATGAGATTGTCTATTAAAATAAAGTCACACATTCTGTTTTAGTTCACAACATAAGAAGTGTCCCAACACCAGGTTAGAGTCCAACCAATTTATTTGATAGTAATTCCACAAGCTTTCAGAAACGGTGTCCCTTCATCTGGTGAGTGGAACCTTCCAAACACCTGATGAAGGAACAGTGTTTCTGAAAGCTTGTGGGATTACTATCAAATAAACCTGTTGGACTCTAACCTGGTGTTGTGAGATTTCTTACTGTGTTTACCCCAGTCCAACGCCGACATCTCCACATCATTAGTTCACAACGGCCAAGCTTCCCAGTCTTGGGAACCTCAGCAGGTGAGAGGTCTTGAGGATGCTGACCTGTTGTTGTTGCTCATTGGGTGGCTAAGAATACAGCTATGATGGTGGGCTGGGCTTGATATATGACAGGGACAGCAGGAATTTGGATAGGTTGAGGTTGATGGGGGTTGGGAGGTTTATTGTCTAACGGTGATAAAGGCAAGGTTAGGGTTTCTCTAGAACATGGACTGAGGCCAGGGTGAAGTCAAATGATGTCACAGAGGTTGAAAGAGGTGGTCTTTATCTGGTGAGGATACACAGTCATGAGCCAAGTTCAGAGGCAAATAAGACTTCAGGGTTACAAGCAATTCCCTTCAGTCTGAATGAGTTATTAGAAAGGTGGCTGAAAACTAATTGAGTATTGAACTGTGCAGTGAACAATTGGCTTTGTGAATTGTCACTGAGGGACATATAACTCATCTGAGGCTGAATACTGGACAATCGAGCCTGAATCCTTGGGGAAATGAAAGGGCTCCATGTCTCAGTCAAAATGGTGCCCGAGTCTCAAATCCAGATTTCCCAGCTCTGAATCCAACATCCACCAGGTGATAGACACACATTTTGTACATCCATGATTCATGATAACATGCACCTGCCTTTACCAGAAGCCGTTTTGTTTACTCAGGTTTCTGAAATATGAGGTGTGGGCTTCAGACATTTGAAGAAAAGGCCCAGACTTGTCAGTTCTTTTGACAGTTAAGGTACCCTTCTGGCAAGGTCAGGTTATTGGAGGAGGTCAGGGAATTTTTGGGGTTGTTAAGGGTAGACATGAATGTGCATAACATCTGATTAAGGTTTGTGGATCTATCAAGGTGCAAAGTCTTTTTCAAACTCCTGCTCTTTAAATGTTTTAAACAATATGCTTACAGTTGGAAAGAAAGAGTGTTTGCAGCTTTATGAGCAGTTTGTTGAAGTAAGTTGAAGGTTATCATTATAGGATTAGTCTAATGGACTTCTTCCACATCCTAGCATTATAACAGTGGGAGGCTGTAGGTTCAAGCTTGATTAATAGATCCAAGTGATTATAGAGAGATTATTTATCTTTGATGTGGGGTGATGAATACAAGTGCTTTTTTTAACTAAATATTTGATGGGATTCAAATGCATTGAATGGGCTTTTGTCGATGAGGGTGTGTTTTTTAGATAGTGAAGTTCTGCAAAATATATTTAGGACTTTGTTTTCTTTCATTTAGCATAGCTTATGAAGTCTGCCATGGTGGATACTGTGGAGTTGTCATGGAGGATGCAAGGTCAAAGGGCAGTGGATGAAGGTGATGAGCTAACACGAGGTTGTACTAAGCTGGCTTGGAAGGAATGAGGGACCGTGTGGAGTGTATAGGTTGGCATGCATGGTTTAGGGGCCATGGGAGGGAGTAATGGGGCATATATTGGCAGAGATAGATTGAGAGGACTTGGGCTAGTTGAGATGGCATGAATTGGCATTGATGGGGCATTGGGAATGTGTGGAACGTAGAACATAGAAAATTACAGCAACCTTGATGTTGTGCCAACCTGTGAAACCAATCTTAGGCCCATCTAACCTATACTATTCCAACATCATCCATATGTTTATCCAATGGCCATTTAAATGCCCTTAATGTTAGAGGGTGAAGGAATGTGAGTGGTGAGGGCTCAAGGGCTGTTTTTGTCCTATTGTTTTCATTACAGTTTGGCCAAAGTTCCAGAGCACTGAAGCAGGCCTTTTTATGAACCCTGCCTACCCCCCGGTCACCCCCACCTTCCTCCCTGCAGCCGCCTCTGCATCATCTACAAAGTTAGCAAGCATCACTCTAATTGCTGCTCATTCCCCCTCTGGTGCCACCTGGAGCAAAAATCTGGCAGATCATTGAAGTTTCTCTCTAGTCAGTTTTGAGGAAACAGAAAATTTCTTGAGTCTGCACGCTCAACTGGAGAATAACAATTTGACCTGCAGTCTGACAGCATCGTCAGGGGGGATGTGGGGGAAGCTGATGGAGCGGGAGCTGCTGAGGATCACCAGCACTGTTCCTGGAAGGTGATCTCAGTGGGAAGCTGTGATTGCAGTTGCTGTAACTGAAACAGGTCAGGGGTTTATCACTCAGAAGAGGTCCCTCAAGATAAATATTGTTTCTTTCTCTTTGTGAGTCCTGTAAGTGCTGGAGGTAGTCCTCTTGATTAGATAAAACTATTGCTATCCGCATGTTATTTCATTGTGTTTGGAGCCTAAAAGACCCAATAGGTGCTGATGGAATCAAACAAAGTACAATTTGGACTTGCAGCATTCCACAGGGTGTTTAAAGTGATCAGTGTGTATGGATTGACAGCAATTTTATAACAAATAGAAAAATGAGTCAATGAAGATTGTGGATATTATATAGACAATATTTTATAACCCATCATTATATATAATAAATATACAAAACAAGAGAATGAACATAAGAACATAAGAACATAAGAAATAGGAGCAGGAGTAGGCCATCTGGCCCTTCGAGCCTGCCCCGCCATTCAATAAGATCATGGCTGATCTGTCGTGGCTCAGTTCCACTTTCCCGCCCTCTCCCCATAACCCTTAATCCCCTCTCTTATCAAAAACCCATCAACCCGCTTCTTAAAAATATTGAGCGAGGCAGCCTCCACCACTTCAACGGGCAGAGAATTCCAGAGATTCACCACCCTTTGAGTGAAGAAGTTCCTCCTCAACTCCGTTCTGAACCGCCCCCCCTTTATCTTGAGGCTGTGCCCCCTAGTCCTACTGTCTTTTTTGAGCGGGAAGAGTCTTTCCACCTCTATCCTATCCATCCCATTCATCATCTTATACGTCTCAATGAGATCTCCCCTCATTCTTCTAAACTCTAACGAGTACAAGCCTAGTTTATTCAGCCTCTCCTCATAGCTCAACCCCCTCAACTCCGGTATCAGCCTAGTAAACCTCCTCTGCACTCCCTCCAGGGCCAAAATATCCTTGCGCAGGTGCGGCGCCCAAAACTGCACACAGTACTCCAGCTGCGGCCTCACCAATGCCCTATACAGCTGCAGCAAGACCTCCCTACTTTTATATTCAATCCCCCTCGCTATGAAGGCCAGCATCCCATTCGCCTTCCTGACCACCTGCTGCACTTGCAGGCTGGGTTTTTGCGACTCATGCACAAGGACCCCGAGGTCCCTCTGCACCGTCGCCTGCTGCAGTTTTTCGCCACGTAAGTAATAGTCCTTCCTACCATTCTTCCTACCAAAGTGGACCACCTCACACTTGCCAACATTAAATTCCATTTGCCATTTCCTGGCCCATTCGCCCAGCCTATCTAGATCCTTCTGTAGACTCTCCACACCCTCCGCACAATTTGCCCAATGTCAGAACAAACTGTGAGCTGTGTTTTACCTGCAGTAATACAGCATGGACAAATATATCTTTTAAACACACATTTGCAAATCTGTCATGTATATATTTCCAGGAGTGTTAAAGATTCACAGAAGAGTTGAATTTTAATGGAGCAGCGCTGAATAGTCCCATTAATTTTCTGTGATTGGGAGGGAAGAACAACCTTAAGTTTGTGTGTGATTCCGTTATTGGCAGCTTCAGTAACTATTGGTCAGTCTCCATCAATATTCATTAACTAGTTTCTACTGCTTCTCATTTATTTTTAATTTCTGGTTTCATTAATTTTTCTTGCATGTCATTGTCTTTTCCGCTCAGACCTTGGGTCTACCAATGTTGCAGCTTCATCTGGAGATTGTGATCCAGAGAAAACAACACTTCTCAATCCCCTGCCTTGAATGTGAACTTTCCAATAGAACAGGTGTGATGTTCTCCATCTGTCACAGGAGCTGACGTGAATGATTCAGAGAGCCATCATCACCAAATGATTTGGATTTGCAGCGTTAGACATATTTTATACCATGAAAGTGATTGAGATTCGTGCAATTGGTAATCATTTTGTAATGGTTAGGACTACTTGTCAGTGAAGATATTGGACATTATAAGATGACATAATGTAATCTATTGCTATGTATAATAAATGTATCTAAATGTGATAACTGCCACAAAGCTCTTGGGGAAATCACTGATTCATCTCCCTGTAGGACTCACTTTGTCTGAGTTTTCCTGGGAACAGGCAGTGGCCTGCCCAACAGGAACTCATTATCAAAGCCAGGCCCATGATTGGACCATCTGAACTGGAGTTCCAGCCAGGGACTAGCGTGTGAACACCATAGTGGTTCTACTTTGCATTGTGTAAATAAACTATGTTCCTTTCTAATTGGGCTTCCTAAGTTATCACACTAAAAGTTTAAAATATAGCAATACAAACACAGCAATTTGTAGCTTTAAACACAGATTTTCCAATTCTATTATGTATGTTTTCTAACAGTGCTACACCTGCCTGCTTGTTTCAAATATGTTATTGATGGGTCAATGCACATTGGGCTGAATGGCCTCCTTCTGAGCTGTGACAATTCCATGGTTGTGTGATTTTCACCTGCTTTCACACTTGGAGTGAGGTTAATGAGGGCGCACAGTAACAATCACATTTCCTCCATCAACAATCAGCAAAGAGCATTTTAAAGGCAAAGTCAATGCACAAAGCCACAATTCTAACGATCCCACCCCCACCCTATATCCCATCTGACAAAAGGCCACCAACTTAAAACTCTGTCTCCACAGATGTCGCCTGCTGAACCTTTCCAGCATCCTTTGTTTTTGTTTCAGATTGTCAGATCTACAGTAAATGTCACCAAAATTACATCTACCTAAACTATTGAAATTATAAGGACAGGCTGCAGAGACCAGGCTTTGAGTATCAAGGATAATTAATGCATAAGTGATATAATGACTTGTTAAAGTCAAATACAGAATTTGTTGGGTTAAATAGAGGTTCTAGATTGAGGGGGAAGAAACTTATTATTAGATCTAGGTTGTTGAAGGGATAACATTAGGTACACTCCATCAGTGTAGAGGATATCAAGAACTGTCTCCCTCAAAACGCTGCTAAACTGGAGGCCAATGGAAAATTGAAATTGCTGGATCTGCCTAGGGTATTACAGGTTTCAGAAGAAGGGTGCGCAGATTACGTTAAGAAGCTGATTACCAATACACTAATGTAAATGGTAGAATGGGCTTGGGACATTTTACTACATTTAAGATGCTGCATAAATGCAGGTTATTATAATGTGGATAATAACTTTCTTTAAAATCAGCATCTTTGAAGAGATTGGAAAAATCCTAACCAACTGTCCCAGACCTCTGGAGTTACCAAAGTTTGCGAATAAATAATTCTAAAATAATCAATAGTGTTGAAAAAACCTTTCAAATCAGAATGAATTTCAAAATGATGCACTATCCTCCAGTACACTAAAACAACCTGCTATATATAAAGTTGCATATATTATTTATTATTTTCTCACACAGGGAGTATCCTAATCAGGTGAAGAAGTGACAGTCAATATTCTGTACTGGACTAAACAGAGTTTATATTTAATACTGCCTGTAGTGTCCTAATCATCAGAATGACACTGCAGTTTGTCATTCACTCCTCTCTATATCACGGTACATCACTTTATAGTGTTTTTCCTGGCATGCTCCAATGATCCAGATGGTCCCCCATAATTGAAACAAACCATGCACGCTGTGAACTCCTTTCTCTTTTACTCCTGACACAGAATGGCACATTCTGACAACTGTATTTTATTCTTCATTTTAAATTAGTGTAGCAATTCTGTAGCATAATGTGTAAAGAAGCTTTGAGACAGTTATCAGTAATTAATTGTTTACTGATAACATTACAAATGTCTGTTTTCCACTTTTATTTTGAATCTTTTCTCTTGAATCCCTCTCTCATTTTTGACCTGCCCGAACTCTCTTTCCAAACCAAGAGTAGGGTGAATGTCTTTGTGGCCAGTGGAGTCACCAACACTGCTTTGGATTTGACCAGGAGGAGGCAGCCTGGGGAAGCAAAGGGTCATTTAGGCAGCCGTTATTGATGTCAGTGATACATGACTGTTCACCGTGGAACTGAATCACTCAGGAGTTAGGATTCATCCCCAATCTCAAATTAAGTGGCTGATACAGGGGTGGGCACCATGGCTGATGACCTGGGGGAGGGCAGAGTGGAAATGAGAGCAAGTGTAGAATGTGGAGGATAAAGTTTGCAATCAATAAGGTCTGTTGTATGAAAGCTGCAGCACCAATCTTCATTTTGTTTTTACTTTAATAGCCTCCCAGCTGATGTCTAAAACTCCAGTTAAGGTCAGTTTCTTTCCCCCCCGAGATAGAAGAAGTTTGCAACAGATCAACACTATCACTGACATTTAAATTCAGCTGATACCTTTCACTTTCCTAGGCTGGCTCATCATGTCCTAATGGCCAAACTCAAACTGACAGCAGTATAAAGAAAACAAGCAGTGAGTCAAATGTACATTCATTCAATCTCAGAGGAAGCTCAAATTCTTGGGCAAATCAAACTCTTAACCAGTATAAATCAACATCATGAAATTACATAACATCTTTGTGCAACCTTCCAACATCTCAAAGCATGCAATATGCATGACTTGTTCACCCCAGACCCCAGTTAAGCAGGAACAGTCTGTAACATTTACTGTTCTTGCTGTCACAATTCATCTCGATTACAGCAACTATCCGACATTTGCTGTGAATTTGAGTCTGATCAAAGTTTAGAGTGTGAGAACCCTTGCTGCAATACTGGGGATGAATTCTGACTGCCAGATTCATGAACAGATTTCATCAAAGTAAATATCAACTGGTGCACAGAATCAGTGATTTAACAGCTGCAGAATCACTGCCATTCTGCTGGACCCACAGCATTTCTCAACCAAACCTGACTGCAACAGTGTCTGCAAACCCCAATCACCATTCGCGATCTGATCGTGCAGGAACAGGTATAACACTCAAAGTGAAAATACACATTTTTTTCTGATCATTTGACGATAGCAACAAAAACAAATCATATCTTTATAGCTCCTTATTTTAACATAATTAAACCTTGCAAGGTGTTCCACAGGATTGTTAAAAAGCAACGTATGACCCCACCCCCCAGCCACATAAGGAGACATTAGGATGAATGAGAAAGGCCTCGTCAAAGAGGTAGGTTTGTGAAACGTGTCCATTAGAAGAAAAGTGAGGTTGGGCAAGGAGGTTCAGGAGAAAAGTCCAGAGCCTGGGCCCTTAGACAGTTGAAGACGCAGCAACCAATGATGGAGCAATGAAATTCAGGGATGCTTGGAAGCTTGGAGACGAGTTCAAAGATCCAGGAAGGTTGTGGGGTTTAGGGGTCACAGAGATAGCAAGGGCTATGATAATGGAGAGATTTGAAGACAAGCATGAGAATGTTAAATTTGAGACTGGTTCCAATGTGGTTTGATGAGATAGGTGATTGTAATTTGCAGCAATTCCCAAAGTATTGCCCATCCTTAACTGCCCTTATCTAAAAGAGGTCACCAGAAAGAGGTCCCTAATTGCCCTTGGGAAAGTGGAGAGTGTGGCATAGTAGTCTTGTCTCTGGACTAATAATCCAGGGACCCAATGTAATGTTCCAGGGATCCGGTTTCAAATCCCAGCACGGCAGATGGTGAAATTTGACTTCAATAAAAACATTGAATTAAAAGTCTACCGATGATCATGGAACCATTATAGATTGTTACAAAAATCCATCTGGTTCACTCATGTCTTTTAGGGAAGGAAATCTGCCATCTGAACCTGGTCTGGCCTAAATGTGACTCCCGGGCCACAGCAATGTGGTTGACTCTCAACTGCACTCTGAAATGGCCGAGTGAGACACTCAGTTCAAGGGGAATTAGGGACGGGTAATGAACACTGACCCAGTCAGTGATGCCCACATCCTGTGAATGAATTAAAAAAAACTGCTGTAGACAATGTGGTGTAGATACACCCATAGTGCTGTTAGGGAGGTGGTTAGTGTTCATTCTTTTTATTAAGCCAATTAAGTTTGGTTTCCATAATTTAAGAGCAGGAGTAGGTCAATCAATCCTTTAAACCTGCTCCATCATTCGAGAGGATTGTTACTGATTTTCTATCTTAATTTTCCCAATCTTTCCCCAAATTTACTGACCCCCTTAATCTTTAATGATCAATAAATTTTGGCCTTGAATATACTCAATGACTGAACATTCACTGTTCTCTGGGTTGAGAATTTCAAAGATTCACAATCCTCTGAGTGAAGAATTTTCACTTATTTTGGTCCTAAATGGTTGGGCCCTCCCTCATCCTGAGGCTATAGCTCTTGTTTTAGATTCTGTATTCTAAGTAACAGTCTCTCAGCATTCACTTTGCCAAGCTCTCTCAGACTTTCCAACACCTCAATAAGATCACAACTCGCAGAAATATAGATCCATTCTACTCAATCTCTGTTCATAGAACAACCATCTTATTCCAGGAATCAGGCTTGTGAAGCTGTGTAACACACACTCTGAAGCAAGAATATCCTTCCTCTAGTATGGAGGCCAAGACTGTTCACAGTACCCGAGTTGTGATAAATTGATGCCAATCTTCCAGCCACCTGTTCTCACCGTGTTTGAATGTGACATGTTGGTATTCAGTCTAATATTTTTCTGAATTTTCTGTCCAGTAAAGTGTTGAATCAATGAGTCAATGGGATTTACTGTGAACCATTCATCAGCAGAGACAAAGTTTAACATTGATAAACGTGAAACTCTAATCTAACAATAAATTGCATGCCATCATCGTATCTTTTTATGTAAAGCCATTGTAGATTGGGATTTTAATGCAGTGACCAATAAAGCGTTTCTCAAAACTTAATCATCCTATCGATGGCAATAAAGATTAGTGATTATATTACAAGCTCTAAATGGTGATGTTAATGTACTTGTGTGCTGTAAAATTAGAGTTCAGCAAACCTGCCAGATGAGTAGATAGATGACAAATTTCTTCTTGCCCATTAACCCAATGTGAGATCATACTGTCCATCTCTCCATGTATTGGTGCAAAGTCCTTGAGTGATTTGGTTCATTATCCATGGGATTCTGCTACTTGGATCTACAAATCTGCCCTTGAAAAGATGATGGTGACAAATAGTCAAGAGTTAACCATGCTGCTGACAGTCTGGAGTTACACTGAGGTGACGGTAAAGGGGCTGATCTCCATCGTCAAAAAAACACAGATGGGGGAGTTGGCTTCTTCTGACAATCCAACAGCTTCATAGCCACTTACACTGAGATTTCAATATAAATTAGTCCCATACATTCATTTTCTAAACTGCTTTGAGGAGATTTAAACTCATATTCCCAGATTATCAGTCTGTCGGAATAACAACCAGTCCACGCATCCCCTACTTGGTAAATTTCTTATTCGGCCATTTAGTATTGAAGGTTCAGTTTGTCCTTTGTTTCAATACAATACAACTTACCCTTACCACATCCTATTCTAATCTTTCATGTAGAGACCTATTTTCATTCATGATAATTGAATATTTCTTGGCTGAGATCAATTTTATTAAATCAGTTACTGCTCAATACAAGATCAATTTAAATTTATGACAACTGGAATTCAATTTCTCCCTCTGTGGAAGTATGAATTGTCTTTAACAAATGTGTCAACATTAACTGTGGTCTGCAAATTAATCTACATTCGACATGTTGGGGAAATATTTCATCCCAAGTCAATGAAATGTTTTGTTGGTTAATGTTCTGTAACAAGCCATTTGCTCCATGTTCTGGATGTTGCAGTTAGCTTCTTCTCATCCTCAGCCCCTCCCTGCTGACAAACAGGCTGAGAGGGAACGGATGTGGAGAGGGTGGAGATGATTTAGCAGTGAATTAAAAATTACTCCTTAATTTACAAGAAGTTATGCTTCATTCTAGTTTTAAACAGGGGTATTACAGGCCCCCTGAGAACACTTGCAGCTAGTTAGAAGAGTTGTTTTTCAAGGAGCATTATACACACCTGCTCAGCACCAGCTCGTCTGCACAGAATGTGTGACATTTGGTGGAAGGATTGTGAAGAGGGAGTCTGGGGAGGGGAGGTGCCCAGGGAGGGGGGGTGGCCCAGCGAGGGGGGGAGCCCAGCGAGGGGGGGAGCCCCAGGAGGGAGGGAGGGCACCCAGGGAGGGAGGGAGTCCAGCGAGGGAGGGTGCCCGGCGAGGGAGGGAGCCCAGGGAGGGAGTTCTCCTGTCTTTTTTTGTCTTTGTTTACTCTCTGGTCACTGGATCTTACTATGTTATTGGGAGGAAGCTGATTGGTAGGTAACTGGTAAGCTATTCTCTTTAATTATAATAAATAGTTTTTAGGATTATGGTATGGCAGGTCCACTCAGGATGTGGAGATGCCGGCGTTGGACTGGGGTAAACATAATAAGGAATCTCACAACACCAGGTTAAAGTCCAATAGGTTTATTTGGTAATAAATACCACTCGCTTTCAGCTAGGTCCACTCAGCCCAGAGGAATGTGCATCCTATCTTATGTGGGAAGTATTGGATGCACCATGCATCCAAGATGAACGCTTCTACAAGAGGTGTCACTGGCTATAGAATTTGGAGTTCAGGGTTTCAGAACTCAGACAATAGTTAAAGCCACCATTGAGTATCGGCGAGGCTCAGAATTGCGTGGATAGCACATTTAGGAAAGTGGTGACACTACAGGCTCACAAAATACAGGCAGAGGGGGAATGGGTTACTGCCAGGCAGTTAAAGAGAACCAAGCAGCAGCCTCCGAGTCTATCTTGCTTGCTAATCGGTTATCCATTTTGGATACTTGGGGAGATGGTTCCTGAGGGGAATGTAACCAGAGTAAAGTTCACAGCAGTATGGGTGCCTCAGCTGCACAGGAGGGGAGGAAGGAGAGTGGAAGAGCAATAGTGACCGGAGATTCCAAAGTCAGGAGATCAGATAAACATTTCTGCAGCTGTAAATGTGACTTCATGATGATCTTTTTTTTATCTCTTGTCCTCAATTGCTTTAACACACTGAATATTGATAATTACTTACGTGCAAAGCAGTAAGATCAGTTCTCAGGCTGGATATTGCTATCAGATTTTATTTACCTGTGACAAAGAGTCATCCAGACTCAAAACGTTGGCTCTATTCTCACTCCACAGATGCTGTGAGACGTGCTGAGATTTTCCAGGATTTTCTGTTTTTGTTTCAGATTTCAGCATCTGCAGTAATTTGCTTTGAGCTTGTTTACCTATTCATTTATATTTACACTTCAATAAAACAAACTCATGGAAGAAAGTGAGTTCAAATGTGAAATGAAACAGAAAATGCTGGAAGAGGTTAGTAGATCTGGCAGCATCTGTGCAGAGGGAAAGAAAGTTAACATTCCAAGTCCAATGTGACTTTTCTACAATCGGTTAACTGTGTTCCTCTCTCCATAGACACTGTCAGACCTGCTGAGCATCTCCACCATTTCCTGCTTTTATTTCAGGCTTCCAGCATCCATGGTATTTTGCTTTTCTAACCTGAAGTTTTTGAGTTTATAAAATTTCCCAATTAGTTCGATCTGAAAAGCTGAATGCTGCTGCTACAGGATGATGGGAAGCAGCAGATTGCTGTAAAACCTCGGGTGAGCTTTAGAAATTGGGAGAGAAAAACTGAGTTTGATGGACTTTGGTCCTTTTGAGTTTCCTTATTGAAAAATAATCTTTGCAGGGAATCAAAAGTGTCCATTCTTACTTTCCATTTCCTAATACCAAGTTTTCTTTTTATTAAACCGATACCTCAATATGTTCAAATACACATCTTGACAGGTCAATAATTATTTTCAGACAGATTGTGGATTAATGATTTCTATCATTCATAAAGGTTAGAAAATCACAAGTTATAAAACTCATATTGCCTCCTTACTCTGCGTAAGATTCCTGGATATCGACTCACTATGATTTTCTCTCCAAATGGAATGGGCAAGGCATTGAGGCAAATCCAATTCAAATCAGGGCGGAATGAAATTCATCATTCCATATTTTCCCAATTGATTTTTGTAAAACATTATTGAAGGTGAGCGAGGCTCGCTGTTTAAAAAAATGTTAAGTTGTCCAATTTCAAATGTGAGAACGTATTTCAGTGTTTCTGGTCAATAATATTTATCTCACATTGAAGAACACATTGGCTGGAATTTTAGATCATCGTGACATAAGAACGTAAGAAATAGGAGCAGGAGTAGGCCATCTAGCCCTTCGAGCCTGCCCCGCCATTCAATAAGATCATGGCTGATCTGTCGTGGCTCAGTTCCACATTCCCGCCCTCTCCCCATAACCCTTAATCCCCTCTCTTATCAAAAACCCATCAACCCGCGTCTTAAAAATATTTAGTGAGGTAGCCTCCACCACTTCAACGGGCAGAGAATTCCAGAGATTCACCACCCTTTGAGTGAAGAAGTTCCTCCTCAACTCCATTTTAAACCGCCCCCCCTTTATCTTGAGGCTGTGCCCCCTAGTCCTACTATCCTTTCTGAGCGGGAAGAGACTCTCCACCTCTATCCTATCCATCCCATTCATCATCTTATACGTCTCAATGAGATCTCCCCTCATTCTTCTAAACTCTAACGAGTACAAGCCTAGTTTATTCAGCCTCTCCTCATAGCTCAACCCCCTCAACTCTGGCATCAGCCTAGTAAACCTCCTCTGCACTCCCTCCAAGGCCAAAATATCCTTGCGTAAGTACGGCGCCCAAAACTGCTCTCAGTACTCCAGCTGCGGCCTCACCAATGCCCTATACAGCTGCAGCAAGACCTCCCTACTTTTATATTCAATCCCCTTCGCTATGAAGGCCAGCATCCCATTTGCCTTCCTGACCACCTGCTGCACCTGCAAGCTGGGTTTTTGCGACTCATGCACAAGGACCCCGAGGTCCCTCTGCACCGTCGCCTGCTGCAGTTTTTCGCCCCGTAAGTAATAGTCCTTCCTACCATTCTTCCTACTAAAGTGGACCACCTTACACTTGCCAACATTAAATTCCATTTGCCAGTTCCTGGCCCATTCGCCCAGCCTATCTAGATCCTTCTGCAGACTCTCCACACCCTCCGCACAATTTGCCGTTCCCCCAATCTTGGTGTCATCAGCAAACTTCGACACCCTACACTCGGTTCCCTCCTCCAGATCATCTATATAAATGGTAAATAGCTGAGGCCCCAGCACCGACCCCTGGGGCACTCCACTAGTCACCATCCGCCAATCCGAATAGCACCCGTTGACCCCCACTCTCTGCCTCCTTTTTGACAACCAATCCTCTATCCACACTAACACCCTACCCCCAACTCCATGTCCCCTGACCTTCTGCAATAACCTCTTGTGAGGTACCTTGTCAAACGCCTTCTGAAAATCAAGAAAGACCACATCCACCGGCTCTCCTCTATCCACTGCCCTAGACACATCCTCATAGAACTGCAGTAAATTTGTCAGACACGACTTCCCTTAAACGAAACCGTGCTGCGTCTGCTCTATCAAGCAATTCCTCTCAAGATGCCTCGTTATTTCATTTATAGGGATGCTCCAAAAGTTAACCTGGAACCTGTAATCACAAGGAGATTAAATTGGATATGACCTTTTAGTGATAACTTACTAAGAAACTGACAAATGTTCCTCAATTTAACTGGAATATAGCTTTGTATGTTTTCTAGGAGTGAATTTCAATAAATCCAGTTATTTAGTGTTTGAAGATTGTTGACACTGAAAAAGCTCATTATGTTCCTGATAAAGACATTTTTTGTCTGTTTGAATCGAAATACAAATTACCATGTTTAAATAGATGAAGAAAATTTCACTTTACAGCAGCACATTTTCTGGGCAGCATGGTGGCACAGTGGTTAGCACTGCTGCCTCACAATGTCAGGGACCTGGGTTCGATTCCTGGCTTGGGTCACCATCTGTGTGGAGTCTGCACGTTCTTCCCATGTCTGCATGGGTTTCCTCCCACAGTACGAATGCTGGTTAAGTGGATTGGCTGTGCTAATTTCTCCCTCAGTGTACCTGAACAGGCATAGGTGACGAGGGAATTTTGACAGTAACTTCATTGCAGTGTGAATGTAAGCCTACTTGTGACACCAATAAATAAACTTTAAACTTCTCTTTTCAAATGTTGCCTGATTTTGTTTGTGTGTGACAGATTTTACATTTGCTGATACATAAATGAATGAGCAGAAATTCAGGCAACATAACTTTCCAAAACAGTGCAATTTTTACACAAATGCGAGTACAGCACATCGCAATCAGAGGATGCATCCACACTGAAGTTACCGTGCTGGTCACCAAACACAAGCTCAGCGGCAGCGTCTCATTGATTCCCTGTGGCCTGGTCTCTGCCCCCATAAACATCAGTAACACTGCGATTGTGGGGCTCCCTGTGGCAGATAGACTAATTCTTCATTAAAACTCAACACACACACACACACACACACACACAGAAAACAGCTGTCACTTCTGGATGTGCACAGGCTAACATCAAATTCAACCTGAGGATCAACTCTTGTTTTATGAGGCCTTTGTCTCAGCGTCTATTGCCAGGTTGTCAAACATCAATAACCTACAGCTAATAGCGAGGAAGTTCAATCATTTGCATTTTCCAGGTCGGCCACACATTCTTTACATCTCATGGAAGGACAAAGTCACAAATGTCGCAATCTCCTGAGAGGTCAATCTTCCAAGTATTCTCACATTCCTTAAGCAGAGACAACATGGCTGGCTTGGGGTGAAAAGTGGATACATCCCCAAGGATCTTCTGAATGTTGAGGTACTTGGAGCCAGGACACCGATAGAATACCCAAGACGCTCTACTTCTAGGATATTTGAAAGTGTGACATGAAGACCTAAACATCTATTTTCACACATGGGAGATACAAGCTGGCAAGAGAGGAAAATGGTGACATTACTTGTAGGCCGTCTATGACAGTTTGACTACAGGAGCAAACATTGAAAACAATGCCTGACAATGATAGCCGATATACAGAACTTGTGGCAGAACCTGCCTCTCATCGACTGAGTCACCAGCAAAACAGAATCTGAAGCTACTCTATTTCCAAAGGATTTACTACATGTCCATTATCTCAGATAGATGGATGGATGTCAAGGACAATGTCAATGAGTTTCAGCAAAAATTTCAGGAAAAAACAACTTTTCAAAGCAGATGGTAAATTGCGAAAAGCAAATTTGTTGCATTTTGTGCCAGAATTTCCAGAGCAAAACTTCTGTTCTGCTCCAAAATCACTCCTGTCTCTGTTCATCAATCCCAAAATGCAACCGAGTTTTTTTTTACATGTATCCAGCCCCTTCAAACTTCCAAGGGAATATTTGAACCTTTATATCCCTTAGATCATTTGGATCCTTTTCTGTCATTTTACTCCCATTCTTGAGCTTTTCTCCAGAAATGGATTTCTCTGCAGCTTTCTACACACATCACATTCTTCCAATTTGGCAAGGTCTAACTGAACCCTTGTAGCGGTCCATCAATCCTTATTGTCGTGACATCAGCAAATCTGAAATTGGTGCCACACCCAAGACCAAAGCATTTTAACCTATCAGGAATAGGAGTGGAGCCAGCTCTGATTCCTCGGATATGCCACCTTCAATCCTCCTCCCCTCTGGAACCACTGCTAATCCCAACTCTTAGTTCTAGCTTCCTTGTTGATATATTCACAATTATACTCTCTAGTTTCATACACTGCAAAAGTCTTTATCAGTCACGAGAGAGCTTTTCATCCCTCTGAGCAGGGCTGATCCTACACTGCAACTGTTCAGTCTGATGAGGGCATCGATGCAATGATGCTTATGTCATTTCATGGATGAATGATGAAGTCTCTTGAACAAGTCCCAAACTGAATCAACACTTAGACCCTCACGTACTCCAGGTGAGCTAGTGTGTTGGAAAAGTTACTGCCGTGAAAGTCATTACAACTAGTTTTATTCGCAGGTCAAGGAAGTGTATTTGTCTTCTCAAAAAGATTTAAAGATATTGATTCAAGAATAAGTGAAAATCTGTTGTAGGAATCTAAAGTGATTTGGATGCAGTCAGTTCGATCAGGTCAAGGTTTCTCTTTGCTTCACTGCAAGTTAATGTGACAGAGAAGCAGATTAATGATACTCTTCCTGTGAATAATGGCTGCTGGAGGAGTTACCTAACAAGAGTGTTTCAACATAATAAATCGTATACAAGTACCTTGAGATGTTTCTAGGAGGGCTTTTGTTATTACCTGACAAAATATGAAGAGCAGAAAGCTTATATGAGTAATTCAGCACTGAACATAGATTTAACTGCAAACTATACAAAGTATCCAGTCTCGAGCTGTCAGGTGATAAGTAACACTCAAGCCATCACCAACAGTAGAGATTCTAACTTTCACCACTCATCATCCAATGACGTTACCATCACTGAATCCCCTACTAGCAACCTCCTGGAGGTTCTCATTGAGTGGAAACTGCTTGATTGTTTGCGGAAGTGGGAGCATTCACTCCCTCCACTGTTGCAGCTGTGTGCACCACCTACAAGGCACACTGCAAGAACTCACCAAGGTTCTTTTGACAGGATCTTCCAAACCCATAAGCTCTGCCATCTAGGACACGAGCAGCAGATACTTGAGAGCAGAAACTGAACTGGGCCAGCTATATAATAAGTATTGTGGCTACCAGAGCAGGTAATCCTGCAGCGAGTAACTCACCACCTGACTCTCTAAAGCCTGTCCACCATTTACAAGGCATAAGTAAGTAGTGTAATGGAATACTACCCAATTGCCTGGCTGAGTGCAGTTCCAATAACACTCAAGAAACTCAACACTATTCAAGGCAAAGCAACTGACCTGATAGGTAGTTAATCACAATCATTCACTCCCTCCACTGCTGCTAAACAGTGGCAGCCATGTGTACCAAACCACCTACAAGATGCAGTGCAGGAACTCACTAGGACTCCTTAGACAGCACCCTCAAACCCATGACCACCACCTGGGAAACACCACCACCTGGAAGTTCCCCTCCCAGCCACTCAGCATCCTGACTTGAAAATATATCACAATCATTTCACTGTCACTGGGTAAAAATCCTAGAAAACCCTCCCTAACAGCACTGTGCATGTATCTACATCTCAGGGACTGCAGCAGCTCAAGAAGGCAGATCACCAGTAACTTCTCAAGGACAACTAAGGATGGGAAATTAATGCTGATCTAGCCAGCGATGCCCACTTCCCATAAATATATACATTTTTAAATCCCCCAGTTCCCCTTTACCTACAACACCCAACAAACTCCAAAAAGGTGGTTAAACATGAGATATTTTCCTTTCACAAAACCACATTGACTCTGTCTGATTGCCTTGAATTTATCCAATTGCTCAGCTATAGTATATTTAATGATGGGCACTCACCCCAAAACCGGGACAGTCCTGCCTGACGTTAACGGACTTTTGCATAGTGTACTCTCCTCACACTACAACTTCTGTGGCAGGCGGGATGGGAAAATTCCCTCTAATGATTTCTAACATTTTCCTGACACAGGTATAAAGCTAACTGGCCCGTAGTTTCCTGCTTTCCTCTTCCCTCCTTTATTGAATAATGAAGTTTCATTTGGGGTCATAAAACCTAATGGAACCTGCCCTGAATCTAGGGAGTTCTGAATACTTTTCACAATCAGAAAACCAATTAATCCTCTTCCAGAACTCTCCCTGGTCCATCTTTGTCTTAAAGGGACACCGTAGAATAAAAAAATATATAATTTTGCCTACGCACCTTTCATCACAAGCAGCGAATATCATTATGCAAAGATTTTCTCTGATCCTACTGTGTCAGGATGTTCTTGCCTCCATCAGACTGTTAGCGTTTACTAAAATTTACTAAAAAGAAGCCATCCACCTTTAAGTTGGCAGTTTGGAATACAAGTGAAATGGTGCAGAGAGTGAAGGTCAAATTGATCATTCAGGTTGAGTTTTATTATCCTCAAAGAAACAAGACTATTTAAAGCTTGAGTACAATCTTAAAGAATATGTATGAGTTTCTAAAGGACTTAATTGGATTTTATGACAGCAGATTGTAACATTTGCTAATTATGGGCATCCAGATGGCCCATTATCTCCTTGCATTACTGTATTTTCAGGTATGAAATGACAGTATCAAAGAACTAAATTTGATCTCAAGATTCATACGAGAATTTATATTTATAATTATGAATTTTACACATTATTTCAGTGTTCATAATGCAATTCTTTGCATTTTGCACCAATCTTTCAAAATCTGTTTGACGGGTTGAATGAAGGATCAAAACCACTTTATTAAAAAGCAACTGGAAGCCAACACCTGTGTGAGTTGTGAAAATGGAGACAATTTTATCATCAAGTTACACCCGTTTTCGAGGAAGACGGGTCAGATCGCTCTCTGGTTGGGGAGGGACACGGGTCAGATCGTTCTCTGGTTGGGGAGGGACACGGGTCAGATCGCTCTCTGGTTGGGGAGGGACACGGGTCAGATCGTTCTCTGGTTGGGGGAGGAGGCAGGGGCAGAGGGGTCTGGTACCACTCTACGTGTGATCAGTGGTGGGGGCAGAGGGGTCCACTACCACTCAACGTATGATTGATCGGTGGGGGAGAAAGGGGCAAGGGGCCATGATCAGTCTGCATAGTGGGAGGGGGAGTGGGGGAATAAGGGAGTAAGTTATGTTGTTGGGGTAGAGCAATATCTGTGGGGGTTGCGGGGGAGGCATGAGACAGGGATATAGCAGAGGAGTATTTTTCTATTTTTTTTCTGCACGTGCACAGTTGGAGGTGCCAATCGGAGCTGTAGGATTTTGGGTACGTTAAGCCCTGCCCACAGGCTTGTGCAGCATGATTCAGAATCGCTGATATTTTTTCAGGCAGAGTGCATGTGGGAGCTCCTGAGAACGGGTCTAAAAATTAAATCTGAAACGTGCCCAGATTCAAGTCCACCCAGCACTTAGAATCAAAATGGTAAAATAGGGCCCAACGATTGATTTCAAAAGGATATTAGATGAGCATATGAGGAAAGTGAGCTCTGTCGGTTACTTTGGGTTAGAACAGGAAAATGGGTCTGACTACATTGCTGTATAGAGAGCTGGCAATGAATCAGTGGGTGGGTGGCCAATGGGCACCCCACCAACCTCTTGCCTCTAACCCGATTAAGTCCATGGCACCCATGGCAGGAGGATGGATGTGTGGGAATGTTCTTTTGGGCAGTCAGTGCAGACTTGGTGATGACCTCTTTCTGCAATGTAGAGATTCCAAATATCGAGGGCTTGTTGTGTTTTTCACCTCTTGGGATGTTAAAACTGGGGCCTTGGTTGCCTGTGCAGATGGATATAAAATATGTTGCAGAGTTTTACTAAATGTAAGCACAGGGTTTTCCACAAAACCTGATCTATATTTATACTCAAATAATTTCACCACAACAGGTACACACTCATTCCTCCCCATTGGGTTTTTCTGCAGAACAGGCCATCAAACTTTAAACATTCAAAACACTAAAGTGCTTTACAGCATCATCACGAAAGGTGCCATTTAAATGTAGGCTCACTCTTAGAACCATAGAATACATCCAGTGCAGAAGGAGCCCATTCGGCCCATTGAGTCAGCACCGACAACAATCCCTCCCCGGACACTGTAACTCCGCGAATTTACCCTTTAATTTCCAGGATTCCAGAATTAAACAAAAGAACAAATTAGTTGCATTCTTACCATTCTGAAATTAAACTTCTTTCTATCAGAGAACCTTGATCAAAAATGACTTTGTTACTGTAAAATAAATCTGCTTGTTATGCCTCAGAAGTGCATCTTAACATAAGAACATACATAAGAGGAGTCTATATGTATATTGTTGTGACATTTTCTAATCATCAACTTCTAAATGAATATGGCCAAATTCAGGACAAATCTTAGCTTTGGACAAGCCCAAACTGGAACTTCATTTTTGTCTGAATTTATTGACGGCGGCACAGATCCAGGAGAGAGATCAGGTTTTTATTTCAATGAACGTAGATTAGATTGAAACAAAGATCTCAAAGCGAACACCTTGACTAAACATTCCCATCAATCTCCGTTCACTGGCTTTTCTTATCAATGTAGCCATGTCTAGTTAAGCATTATGATTTGAGGGATTGTTCAATAAAGTGACCGTTAATTTGCATTTCAGAAGAAAATAATTAGTTCAACACAAATTTCAAATTTCTTTCTCTCAGATTCAGCAATTCCGAGATCTGCCGCTGGAGAAAGTTTGGAGATATCTGTCGGAGTGATGGGTAGAATTCTAAAGTTTGTTCTGCTGAAAATTAATCAGCAAGTTCAATAAATTCCAACAACCATTTAAAATATGATTGGATTTTTCACAAAAGCTGCTGCTAATTCGATATAACCAGGCTGATTCATATGTTTGTACATCATTTTATCTCAATAATTTTAATTATGTGCAATGCTTGATGTAAACTCATGATATATGAAAACATTATTTGTGCACTAAAGAAAATAAATCAGAATTTGAGGAATTGTTTGTTCTATAACAATATTGGTTTTAGAATTATTACAACAATAGTTTACACCAGCAAGTCAAAAGTCATTGAATATTTTTAAGGCAAAGGTAGATCAATTTTTGAGTAACGTGAGTGTCAAACTTTATCAGGAGTAGGTGGAATGTTGGTTGAAGCCACAATCAGATGAACCACGATCTTATTGAATGGTGGAGCAGGCTGATGAGTCAACGTGGTCGACTCCTGTTTGTAACTGAAATGTTTGTATCTATAGGACACAATTTCAAAAGTTTGGAGAATATAAAACCTGTAAGTATTGTTGATGATGTAGTATTTTGAAAGGACATGACAAGTTGGTGGAATGGGTGGACACATGGAAGATGAAATTTAGTTCAGAGAAATGGAGTGATTCAGTTTGGCAGAAAGAATGTAGAAATACAATGAAAAATAGAAGGTACAATTCTGAGATGGGTGCCGGAACAGAAGGACTTAGGTGTATATGAGGAGAAATCATTGAAAGTGCTAGGATAGGTTGAGAGAATGGTTAATACAGAATATAACAGTCTGAATTTGAGGATTGACAATATTGGTTTGAGAGTTATTGCAGGCTACCCCAGCAAATCAAACATCCAAAACTAGTGGGCTTTGGGGAAAGGTTTAAATCTGCTGGAATTATTTTGACAGCGAAGGTAAACATTTGGATAGGTCCAGGTACCCCTTTGGGAAAGTGAGGTAGGTTGTCCTGTAGGATTTGTAAAATGTGGATAAGCACTATGCAACTTATAGGCTTTTGAAGCATTTATACCTCCTAACATTAAAAATAAATCTGCAGGTTAAAAATAACAATGCTTGCACTTTCATTTTATCTGTTGACACAAGACCCATTGGTCATTATTATAGGATTTGTTCAACATAACTAATTTCACAACCCATCATTATCATAGCAGGGTGCCTGTCAGTTCACAGTTTAATTGATTGCTCTAAGTGATGATGACATCTTTGATGCCAGGCTATGATTACAAATGATTGTTTTCATAATATATTAAGTACTTGAATTCAATGTTTGCTTTCATAAGAGATGAAGTAGTTGACAAAATTTTAATGCATTGAACAGCTTTTTATGAATGAGACTGATTTAAAAAAAAAATCTGTAACAGATACTTTTAAAAGTAAATCTCAAATGAATCTCATCTTAGTTCCTCAGATCTGCCTTTGATGGTAGTGGATGATTTTGCATGAAGTATGTAAGGGAAACAGGTGTTGTGTGGGGAACATGTTGGTATGAGTAGGCACAATGCTGGCATGGAGGTAAAAATGTGCAGCTCACTCCCAGTCTGTGCGCGTACAAAAGCATTGGCCATTGACCATGCTAAATTGCCCCTTAGTGTCAGGGAACTAGCAGGGTAAACACATGAGGTTATGGGGATAGGTCTTTGGTGGGATTATTACGAGTGCAGGCTTGATGAGCCAAATGTCCTGCTTCTGCATTGTAGGGATTCTATGAAAAGCTCTGAGGTCCTTAAGAGTTGAACTCCGTGACCTCTGCTCACAGCAAGCGAAGAATAACATTCTGTTATTGGACTAGCGATCCTAAAGCCTAGAATAATGATCTGGAGACCTGAGCTCAAACTCTACCACAGCAGCTGGGGAAAATAAAGTGAATTAATTAAATAACTCTGTAATTGAAAGGTTAATCTGGGTAATCTAAAATAATTCTATCCTTTGGTGAAGGAAATCTCCCATCGTCACCTGGTCTGTTTGATTTGTGATTTCAGATACACAACAAATTGGTTAATTGTTAACTTCACTCTGAGATGGACCAATCAGCTACTGCCAGATAATAGCTCATCTCCGTCTTCTCAAGAACAATTTAGCATCAGAAAGAAATCTGACCCTGTCAGTGACACCCAAACCATCAATGGTTTCCAAGAGGAAACCAATCTTAATGACCCAAAAGCAGGTACTCCTGATTCAGATTGTTGACTTTACTGAGGGGACAATTATTACATTTCACTCCTGATTGAACATGCTCAATCCCACATTCTATTTCAACATAATTAATTTGAGTGTTGCTCAACAAAGAGTTCCAAAGAGGATTATTAATGGAAAATCTGATATCCTTCTGGATGAAGGTTTTCTTTCAGATTCTTGTTACTTTTATTTTAATTAAAGGATCTCCCTCTATCTATAGCAGGCAACTATCCACACCCTCACTTATTTCAGCAACAGTAGTTATTAACTATTGTTCAAAGATTGTCATTCAATAACTAAGTCAGTTGAATCATCCTCCAATGTTAATGTATCCATGGGTTTTATTCTGTGATGCATGATCTATTCTTCAACTGTGCAAACTAGGTCCATGCCCCAAATTCCCAAATTTTCTAACCTTTAACCAAAAGGTTTGCTTAGGGAACTATTCATAAAGATTCACCCAGTGGAGCAATTTAAAATAAATAGCTTTTATTCTGGAAATAAGTATCTTAAATCTCACACATGCATCCCGCGCTACATTACTCGTATACAGTGGTCATGTGGTCACCAAAAGACAACACCATTTGCTGTACAACAGGTCCAAATTGCTGCTTTCCATCTAAAAGTGTACACCCAGTTTAAACTGTGCCTGAAACTCTTCAAACTCATTACCTCAGTTCAGAATAAACTGCCAGGCTTGCTGAGTCTCACCAACATTTTCTGCTTTTGTTTCAGAATTGGAGCTAGTCTTTTGATTGGTTGGGAGTTGTGTTAAAGGGCAATGATTCTCATTGGCAGCATGTAATAAGCTGTGTTCCCCCAGGATTTATTCTGTAGCTTTATTTGTTCAGCAGATTTATTATTGACACAATTCCATCATTAAAGTTTGGGAATGATCGGAGGGATAGGAAGCAATGATTGGTTGGAGTTTGCAATGCACAGCTCGATAAGGTGATGGATATAGATTAAATGTTAGTCTTGAGAAAGAATGGGATAAACACCTGCAGGAGAAACATTACAGGGAAAGAATGCATTGAACTAGATAGTTCTTCAAAAGTGTTGACTCAGACACTTTAAGTTAAATGACTTTCTTCTCTGCCATTCTTTTCCAATGTTACAAACAAAAGCAAGAAGTTGCAAAGTAACATTAACAGATTAAATGATTGGCAAACTGTGTAGATGGAGCTCAGTGTGGGAAAGTGCAAAGTCAATTTTGGGATGAGTAGACTGGGTTTTTTTTTGAATGATGAAAAGTAAGGAACTAAATAAGGATGTGAAGAGACATCAAACTAATGGGTAAATGGTATAAACTATCGATCAGCAATGATCCAATGGAATAGTTAAGCAGTTTTAAACTGCTGAGTAACCAACTCCTGTTCCAAATGTGAGAAACAAAGAAATGCAATGATAAAAAGCAATTGTAGGGGCAAGAGTTTTGAGGGAGTTATTTCTATAAATGAGACAAGAAACTTCTTTGAAAAGCATTTGTTGGCAGATAAAGGCGTCATAATGGTGTTTAAAATGATTGGGAATAACTGAGTAGAAGCTGTATTGATGAATTAAACTGACACAAGACCACACATTGCTGAAAACTTGTGTTGAAATCAGCTGGAAGAACTATTGGCCAGAATGTTACCATCATGGGAATCGGAGCAGGCGAGGGGCAGACAATGAAATGATTGGTTGATCTCAGGTGGAATTTTGTGGTTCTAGGAAGGGAAAGGCTGTAAATTCCCACCCATTGACTACATTTTCTGCTGCCTTGGAATATATTGAGAAGTTGAGACATAATTTCCTCAGAGTGACAATCAACAAGATTGCCATTCTGTAGCGAATTAGCAGCGCTTAAAATGAAAAGCACCCAAACTTCCCGACTCATGCTGGGTATAAAAGGTATGGAGTGAAGAAGGACACACGCCCCCCCACTCCCTCCACACCACCTTTTATGGAGTGAGTCAGGTAGCAGCCTTAGAGAAAGGAAAGAGGATTGAGTATATGAGTTTCACTTATAGTCCAGTGTGTGAACAAATAGAATCCCTACAGTGCAGAAAAGGCCATTTGGCCCATCAAGTCTGCGCTGGACCTCTGGCAGAGTATCTCACCCAGACCCTCTCCTCCGTCCTATACCGGTAATCCCATACATTTACCGTAGCTAATCCCCCTTACGTCTTTGGCTACTAAGGGAGAATGTAGCATGGCCAATCTAACCTGCACACCTTTGGAGTGTGGGAGAAAACTGGAGCACCTGGAGGAAACCCACTTCAATTTAACAATGGATAGTCTTAAGAATGACCCTTAAAATCTTGGTCACTGAATCCTGAAAACTGACCCAGTGCAAAGGGATTCACCCTGGAACCCTCCCAACACTGATCCCAGCGCTGCTCCTGAAATTAACTGGACACAGTCCAAGCATGACTTTCTCCCATCAAGTGATACACTCACCCAAGTTTTTCTAGGTGGTCTCCAGGCCTTGGAGACCAGTTGGGTCTCACGTCGTTCTGCTGTCACGTTAACATGAATGGATTTTCTGATGTGGGAATGATTGAGGTGTTGGAGCTTGATAATGATATGTTAATGAGTGCAAACAATGTCTCCGATGTTGAACATTGGGAAACGTACCCCAGCAGCGAAGGGGGGAGATGACTATCATGCCACATGTTTACATCAAATGTCAAACACATTTGGTTATTCTCGTGATATATTCCACTCCCATCACAGAACTCACTCAACACTATCGGGAGTTTCAGGCCGAGTTATGGATATTTACTTCTCTCCCTCAAACTGAGTATCAAATTCAATTATAACGTGATTACTGCTACCTAGAGGTTCCTTCACTATGCAATCATTAACTAATCCTGCCTTGTACAATACCTGGTCTACTGAAACCTATTTTCTTGTTCAATGATTTAAGAGTAGAGAATTGGTTCTTTACTACAAGTTAACAAAACTTGTGAATTTGTGATGTTTTTATTTGGAGACTCTAAGAAGTTGAGTTTTTAGTGTGTGCCTGTGCTGCAATCACATCTGGCTTCTGAATTGGCAAATCCAAGTAGTGGTCAAAGAGAATGAGTAACATTCTAACAGAAATAGCAGCCGAATATTCCAGAATGTGAGAAGAACAGGAAAAACACTGGGAGAGTAAGTTGAGTAACATTGATCATCAGAATGGAAGGGCATTGGATCCACATGAAGCTATGCAGGGGGTGGGGGGATCAGTGGAAAAAATGTATTATACAGTGATTCAGAAAGGGCTAAGGGCAGACAGTGGACAGGAGGGAATAGTAGAGGTGTAAGAAACAAACATCGGACTGTTTCTCCAACAATGTTTCATGTTGCCTAGAAACACAGAAACTAATTGGAGACTCACCATTGTATTGTTTGTTTCCTATTGAGTTTAGAAGTTGAAATGAATCCATTCTAAACAAAGTCATCTGCATTTTTCAAATAGGGTGCCATTTTATAACCTGTATCAAAATTTACATTTCTCAAAGGAAAGAGTTTTCAATTAATCATTTATCGTTTCATTCAGAATATTGAAAATGATACACTGAGGAATGGGGGCATTGTTACTATCTGCCATGTTAATGTTAGCTGCTACTATTTCTGCTATTACAGAGAAAAGGACATCGGTAGGAGGTTTCCTTTGGGGCCAATCCTATTGGTATCAATCTCAAACCTACAGAATGCAATGAAGATCCAGAGATCCAACTTATTGTGCCAGGTACCACAACACTCCTCCCGAGAAAGAACAGAACCTTCTTCTAATTAATGGTTACTTTTCAATGCAATATAGGAATCAATGGAACCACCAACTCTCAGCTAATATTAACACCAGAAATGAAACACACTGGCTATTTGCCTCTGTATTATATCAGAACTTATCAATCCAGTTTAAAACCTAAGTACAGTTAGAGCTGGTCTCTCTCCTTGTGTCACCATGTAATCCAGAATCAGATCACTGGTCTGATTCAAGTTATACTTCCAATTTTACACTGATCCAAATCCTTCAGTCTCCTGATAGTTGGAGATTGGATGTATCCTGGATGATGTGCTCTTGGAATTCCCAACATGTCCCCAGTACTAACACAGGAAGTTCACATTTCTAATTGCCGGTTTTAAACTGTTCAGATTACTCTGCAATTGACCTGATCCAAACCTGGGCTACTTAGCCCTGGTTATCATATTGGTTTATAGAGAGATTTCGTTCCTCAGTGCTCTTCAACATAACTTCAACATGAAGGTTCAAGCTGAATTGAAGGAATAAAATATAATGAAGTGAGTTGTTTAATTGTGATCTAATGAGGGAGTGGGACAATTAATTCTGTATTCCTTTAACATCCCTGATGTTCTTAATTTATTTCAACTTTGATAACTTATTCTTCCTCTTTTAAGGAGGTTACGGTTAAAATGAGAGCAATTCACAATAAACTTATCTTATCCATTTGTCATGAACATTTGCTCAGGAGTCTTAATGTTAGAGATCCTTTTGCGTTGTAGGGATTCTATGGTTCTATGTCAATGAAAAACAAAGAATGGTGTCCAGCATGGGTGTTCAACATGCTTCAAGATTTTTCTCACCAAGGATGAACCTATCTTACAAGTGAATTCTATCTCCCTCCATCTAAGCAAGTCAGATAGTGTATGAGTTAAAAGTGAAGCGGTTTACTGACTGCTCTATTCCAGCCTGTGGATATCTGTTAAGAAATATGAGAGGCTGGTGGTGGAATTCTCCCATTCTGTCCACGGTGTGTTTGGCGCTGGATCAACGCAGTGAAATTGGCATGAGCCAAAAGGTCGGAAAGCCGCCAGTGTTAAACCTGGTTGCCATTTTCCCAGTGGCCAGTTAACAGTAGATGGGTCTACCTTTAATAATTGATAACAATTTCTGCTTTTCCATTGCACAGTTAGTCACCTCATGATGCTCGTGTATAAATTCTGCTTTGCTTTTTATTTTGTTTGCGTCTCCCTCGTGCCTCACTCCATCTTATCTTGGAGGAAACTTGCCTGATGAAGGGTGAATTGAAGTTTTATGTGTCTCTCATAGTTAATCACTAACCACTGACACAGGAGCAGAGCTGCAATATAACTAGGCCTTCTGGTAACCAGGGTAACAATATCAGTTGGTGGGAGAGGTAAATTCAGTTACAAGCATGGATGATTCTTCCTTTTGTGTGATTTACAATGTCCCTACTCTGCACATGCTGTGTTTTAAATTAAAAATAATAGGGACAGATGGTATGGTGTAAAGAAACAATTTTCAATCTCAACCCTCCTATTGCCCTTGTAATCTCCACTTCCAGCTGCTCTCCCTTTCCTTTCCAATAAGCATTCAGAGTCGTTATATAAATAATTTGACTGATCTTCTGTTTTATAGAGTCATAAAAGTTTATAGCATGGAAACAGGCCCTTCGGCCCAACTTGTCCATTCCGCCCTTTTGTTTTGAAACCCAATACTAGTCCCAATTGCTCGCGTTTGGCCCATATCCCTCTATACCCATCTTACCCATGTAACTGTCTAAAAGCTTTTTAAAAGACAAATTGTAACCACCTCTACTACTATCTCTGGTAGTTTGTTTCAGACACTCACCCTCTGAATGAAAAAATTGCCCCTCTGGACCCTTTTGTATCTCTCCCCTCTCACCTTAAACCTATGCCCTCTAGTTTTATACTCCCCTACCTTTGGGAAAAGATATTGACTATCTAGCTGATACATGCCACTCATTATTTTATAGACCTCAAAAAGATCACCCCCTCAGCTTCCTACGCTCCAGAAAAAAAAGTCCCAGTCTATCCAGCCTCTCCTTATAACTCAATCCATCAAGTCCCGGTAGCATCTTAGTAAATATTTTCTGCATTCTTTCTACTTCAATAATATCCTTTCTATAATAGGGTGACCAGAATTGCACACAGTATTCCAAGTGTGGTCTTACCAATGTCTTGTACAACTTCAACAAGACATCCCACCTCCTGTATTCAATGTTCTGACCGATGAAACCAAGCATGCCGAATGCCTTCTTCACCACTCTGTCCACCTGTGACTCCACTTTCAAGGAGCTATAAACATGTACCCCTAGGTCTCTTTGTTCTGTAACTCTCCCCATTGCCCTTCCATTAACTGAGTAAGTCCTGCCCTGGTTCAATCAACCAAAATGCATCACCTCGCATTTATCTAAATTAAACTCCAGTTGCCATCTGTCAGCCCACTGGTCCAATTGATCAAGATCCCGTTGCAATCCTAGATAACTTTCTTCACTGTCCACTATGCCACCAATCTTTGTGTCACCTGCAAACTTACTAACCATGCCCCCTATATTCTCATCCAAGTCATTAATATAAATGACAAATAACAGTGGGCCCAGCACTGATCCCTGAGGCACATCGCTGGTCACAGGCCTCCAGTTTGAAAAACAACCCTCTACAACCACCCTCTGTCTTCTGTCAAGAAGCCAATTTTGTATCCATTTAGATACCTCACCCTGGATCCTGTGAGATTTAACCTTATGCAACAATCTACCATGCGGTACCTTGTCAAAGGCCTTGCTAAAGTCCATGTAGACAACATCAACTGCACTGCCCTCATCTACCTTCTTGGTTACCCCTTCAAAAAACTCAATCAAATCCGATCTTTTAGCTTTCCCTCCCTTCCTGTTGGCAATGACTCATGTTGGGATGACAATCCAATGGGTCTGGGATCGCTCACTCCTCACAATGTAAAACCCAAATTTTAATCAGAAGAAGGGGAGGGTGGGGAGTGGCTTTGGGGGGGGGGGGGTGGGGGTGGAGCAACAAGATTTTCCACCTTTCAACCATGGCACAGTCAGATCCTAACCTGGGACTGGTATTGACAGCGACTAGCCCAGAATGTGCAGGAAACTTCAGCTGGCTGCATAGGTGAGCTAAAACCTCCTATCACAGGTAGCCATCAGCTGGCATCAATGGGAAGATTCCTGAAAATTAAGAGCTGTTATTCAGAAAGTTTGCTGCCACTCTGCCTGTGATCAGTTGGGAGGGGGGGTGGTGCGGCAGGGGAGAGGGGCCCAGGATTAGTCTGTGTGGAGGGGGGGTTGGTGGGAGGATAGGGGGGTCAGTAATGTTGTGGTGGTGGGGCAATGTTTGTCTGAGCCGGGGGTGGCGTTATCCAGCCCGGGAGTGATGTGGCAGGGGAGCTGCATTGTATCATTTCTTTTCTGCGCATGTGCAGTTGGAGGCTCCAATTGGAGCTGCAGGGTTTCGGGTGCATTAAGCTCCACCCACAGGCTTGTGCAGCGTGATTCAGAATCGCTGATATTTTTTCAGGCAGAGTGCACATGGGGGTGCCTGAGAACGGGTCTAAAAGTTGGATCTGAAACACTCCCAGTTTTAAGTCCACCCAGAACTTTGAAACCAAAATGGTCAATGTCTCTGAGTGCCTGCAGGTTATTCAGTTCACTTCTTCACAGTTCTGTCCCAGTATAGAGCATTCTCATCAGGATATCTTACACAGTCACAACTCAACACAGCTCCCAACTTCTCTTTAAATCTTTATTCTCAATTATCTTTTCCCGTTATCTTTATTCTTCTTTGAAATTTACCCTTCCCAGAATGTCACTTTATGTTTTCACTATGGCCGCCATATTTGGGTAAAATGCAATTGAATAACTTTTCCTTATTTATTTAATGTTTCTTCTGGTTTTTTATCCTCTTTTTATAGTTATTTGGAGAGTAATGAATTGATTGGAGATAGTCAGCATGGTTTTGTAGCAGGTAGGTCGTGCCTTACTAGTCTTATTGAGTTCTTTGAGAAAGTGACCAAAGAGGTGGATAGGGGTAAGGCAGTTGACGTGGTATATATGGATTTTAGTAAGGCGTTTGATAAGGTTCACCATGGTAGGCTTCTGCAGAAAATGCAGATGTATGGGATTGGGGGTAATCTAGGTACTTGGATCAGGAATTGGCTGGCAGATAGGAGACAGAGGGTGGTGGTTGATGGTAAATATTCATCATGGAGTTCGGTTACGAGTGGTGTGCCTCAGGGATCTGTTTTGGGGCCACTGCTGTTTGTAATTTTTATTAATGATCTGGATGAGGGTATAGTTGGGTGGATTAGTAAGTTTGCTGATGACACCAAAGTCGGAGGTGTGGTAGATTGTGAGGAAGGGTGTCATAGTTTGCAGGGAGACTTAGACAGGTTGCAGAGCTGGGCCGCGAGGTGGTGGATGGAGTTTAATGCAGAGAAGTGTGAGGTAATTCATTTCGGTAGGAGTAACAGATGTGTTGAGTATAGGGCTAACGGGAGGACTTTGAATAGTGTGGAGGAGCAGAGGGATCTGGGTGTATGTGTACATAGATCCCTGAAAGTTGGGAATCAAGTAGATAAGGTTGTTAAGAAGGCATATGGTGTCTTGGCGTTTATTGGTAGGGGGATTGAATTTAGGAGTCGCAGCGTCATGTTACAACTGTACACAACTCTGGTGCAGCCGCACTTGGAGTACTGTGTGCAGTTCTGGTCCCCACGTTACAGGAAGGATGTGGAGGCTTTGGAGAGGGTGCAGAGGAGATTTACCAGGATGTTGCCTGGTATGGAGGGGAGGTCCTATGAGGAGAGACTGAGGGATTTGGGGTTGTTTTCGCTGGAAAGAAGGAGGCTAAGAGGGGATCTTATTGAAACATATAAGATGATTAGAGGTTTAGATAGGGTGGATAGTGATAGCCTTTTTCCTCGGATGGAGAAATCTAGCACGAGGGGGCATGGCTTTAAATTAAGGGGGGGTAGTTATAGGACGGATGTCAGGGGTAGGTTCTTTACCCAGAGGGTGGTGAGGGATTGGAATGCCCTGCCTGCTGCGGTTGTAAATGCGCCTAGTTTGGGGGCGTTTAAGAGATCTGTGGATAGGGTTATGGATGAAAAGGGATTGGTTTAGATTAGTGGGTCATTGTTTTTTTAACTGGTCGGCGCAACATCGTGGGCCAAAGGGCCTGTTCTGCGCTGTAATGTTCTATGTTCTATGTTCTTTGAAATTCAACAGCTAAAATGTTAAATCCTCACTTATCTCCTCGTGCAACTCTATTTACCCACGTTTATCTGTACAACATGCAACCCAGCTTTCACGTCCAATGCTTGCCTTACACACTGAGCCCCTTTGATCACACACACACACACACACACACACACGCATGCATACACACATGTAAACACACACGCACACATACACGAGAAACAATATACATTTTTGGATCTCTGCTACTTCTGGCTTTCCTCACTGCTATCTTCACTCATTTGGAATCTGAAATGGTTTCCACACTCCAACTGCAAAGTGCTTCTGAAATCCAATGTGTTGGGAGAGATATAAAATAAACAAAAAAAGTGAAGAAAATTGTGTGTGCTGCAAAAAGGAATATAAATAAAACCTTGCAGGGATCTTAAAGCTAATGACAAAAGTTTATATAGATTACAATTTTACTGAGTGGCTGGTAAGGGAGAAAATGGTCCAGTAAAGATAGACAAAAGTGACACAATAATAGATGATAAGGAGTCGCACACTTGTTCAGTCGGGATTACGTATTGATTCTTTACACTGGAAGGAAAGGACAAAATGCCAACAGGACAAAAAAAAACAAAAAATAAATCCAGGGGGCAGATTTAATGGTAATATCAGTGAAAATAACGGTAAGCAAGAATAATCAAACTTCAACCTTGCAAATTTCATGGAATTCAGGGTTTCTAAAACCTACAAGTTTGAGGAAACAATTGAGGAAATTGCTAGTGCATTCGTCCAAACTCTGGAAATTCAGGATCTGGGCATTTGGATGGAATGATATTGGCACTGGGGAGGTGGCATTACCCCAAGGATGAGTATCACTGCTGAACCCCAGCACAGGTGAGAAACAATGGAAGTGGAGTCACAGGGTGGAAGTCAGGGAGCTGGGGAAGGGGTTCCGCAGCAAAGGCAGGGGGTCTCTCTCAGCCAGCCGACTCTTTCCAATACTGGATTTCTCAATCAGACACTGAGGCCCACCCCAGGAGCTCACACACAATCCTCCTCAGGTTTACCTCTCATATTCCCGGCATCATGCATCCCTGCGCGAGATGTTCAAAAATCCATTGGCCTCAGTGGGAAAGGAAGATCCCACTGTTGGGAGCGAGCTTAAAATTTCACCCATGAATTCAAGAAATAAGTGGGAAAGGGGAAGTATAAGATTGCATATTTGGATCTAAATTACAATTAGACAACCAGAGGAGCGATCATCATTACAGCATTGATAAAATCAATCTAATATTCCTTGGTGGATCGGAGTCTCAGATGCTAAGAGTGTCAGAATAGTAACACTGAATAGTAACACTGAATAGTAACACAGAAACCCCCTGTCCTTCCGGGGACCATATCCCTCTATTCCCAACCCATTCATGTACTTGTCAGGATGCCCCTTAAAAGTCACGACTGTATTCGCTTCCACTCCCGCCCCCGGCAGCGAGTTCCAGGCACCCACCACTCTCTGTGTAAAAAATCTGCCTCATGCATCTCCTTTAAACCTTGCCCCTCGCACTTAAACCTATGCCTCCTAGTAATTGACTTTTCCACCCTGGGAAAAAGCTTCTGACTATCCACTCTGCCCATGCCTCTCATAATCTTGTAAACTTCTATCAGGTCTCCCCTCAACCTCCGTCGCTCCAGTGAGAACAAACCAAGTTTCTTCTACCTCTCTCCATAGCTAATGCCCTCCTCACCAGGGCAACATCCTGGTAAATCTTTTCTGTACCTTCTCTTCAAAGTCTCTGCATCCTGCTGGTAGTGTGGCGACCAGAATTGAACACTATATTCCAAGTGTAGCCTCACTAAAGTTCTATAAAGCTGCAACATGACTTGCCAATTTTTAAACTCAAATGCCTCAGCTGACGAAGGCAAGCATGCCGTATGCCTTCTTGACTACCTTCTCCACCTGCATTGCCACTTTTAGTGAGCTGTATACCTGTATACCCAGATCCCCCTGCCTATCAGTAATCCTAAGAGTTCTGCTATTTTCTGTATATTTCTTATCTGTATTAGACCTTCCAAAATGCACTTCCTCACATTTGTCCAGATTAAACTCCATCTGTCATCTCTCTGCCTAAGTCTCCAACTGACCAATGACCTGCTGTACCCTCTGATGGTCCTCATCACTATCCGTAAATCCACCAACTTTTGTGTCATCCTCAAACTTACTAATCAATCCAGTTACATTTTCCTCCAAATGACTTATATATATTACAAACAGCAAACAGCACTGATCCCTGAGGAACACCACTTGTCACAGCCCTCCATTCAGAAACACACCCTTCCACTGCTACACTCTGTCTCCTTTGACCGAATAAGAAGTCTCACAACACCAGGTTAGAGTCCAACCAGGTTATTTGATAGTAATCTCACAAGCTTTTGGAAACAGTGTTCCTTCGTCAGGAGCGTGGAAGGTTCTGTGGAACTGGTTGGACTTTAACCTGGTGTTGTGAGACTTCTTACTGTGTTTACCCAAGTCCAACACTGGCATCTCTACATCACTTCTTTGACCGAGCCAGTTTTGTATCCACCTTGCCAGCTCACTTCTGATCCCATGTGACTTCACCTTCTGCACCAGTCTGCCATGAGGGACCCTGTCAAAGGCCATACTGAAGTCCATGTAGACAACATCCACTGCCCCACCCTCATCAATCATCTTTGTCACTTCCTCGAAAAACTCGATCAAGTTCATGAGACACGACCTTCCCTTCACAAAACCATGTTGCCTCTCACTGATACGTCCACTTATTTCCAAGTGGGAATAAATCCTGTCTCGAAGAATCCTCTCCAATAATTTTTTTACATCTGATGAAAGGCTCACCGACTGTAATTACCTGGATTATTTTTGCACCCCTTCCTAAACAAAGGAATAGTAATATAGAACAGTGATACAGAATAGTAATAGTGTAAACATGATTGTAATGGAATCACAATGAAATTAATCTCTATATGTTTAATTAGGGTATAAAACAAACAAGAATGTTTTTTTTTGCTAAGAGTTAAGTGCGCTTATTGTAACTTTGAAATCCAAATAATGGGGTTTGTTGATCAGTATGATATCTAACTTCTTTTCTTCTCAATTGGAAACTTGTACATCTTGGGTTATCAACAAGGCCATTAATGTATCAAAAGTGGCAACTCACTCGAGAAAAAGAACAGAGACAGTTCTGGGATGGCGGCAAAGAGCGATTGGATGTTTTACTCAGCTGGGGTTTTGTGAGCTTTGACAGCTTGTGGATGATCAGGGTAGAGAGATTATTTAAAGATTCCATCAAGAATTCAGTGCATAGTAATGTAGCGCAGAAGTATACAAATAATTTATGGTTGTAGATTGATAGTCAGTATGAAATAACTATCCACAATTTCAATCACAATTGCTTTCAATAATATAAATGCATTGGTTGTGAACAGCAATTTTAAACAGGAATTAACCTTGTCGACAGTAACTCAAGTACTGAATAAATGTGTGGTTATAATGGCCCAGGTTTCTCAATAGTCATTATGACAAATCAGAGTGCAATGTCACTACCACTGTCAAAGAGACAGAAACTTGCAACAGCTTTTAAACGTTCCCCTTAAACATCAGAAACTATATATAAGAACATAAGAACATAAGAAATAGGAGCAGGAGTAGGCCATCTGGCCCTTCGAGCCTGCCCCGCCATTCAATAAGATCATGGCTGATCTGTCGTGGCTCAGTTCCACTTTCCCGCCCTCTCCCCATAACCCTTAATCCCCTCTCTTATCAAAAACCCATCAACCCGCTTCTTAAAAATATTTAGCGAGGCAGCCTCCACCACTTCAACGGGCAGAGAATTCCAGAGATTCACCACCCTTTGAGTGAAGAAGTTCCTCCTCAACTCCGTTCTGAACCGCCCCCCCTTTATCTTGAGGCTGTGCCCCCTAGTCCTACTGTCTTTTTTGAGCGGGAAGAGTCTTTCCACCTCTATCCTATCCATCCCATTCATCATCTTATACGTCTCAATGAGATCTCCCCTCATTCTTCTAAACTCTAACGAGTACAAGCCTAGTTTATTCAGCCTCTCCTCATAGCTCAACCCCCTCAACTCCGGTATCAGCCTAGTAAACCTCCTCTGCACTCCCTCCAAGACCAAAATATCCTTGCGCAGGTGCGGCGCCCAAAACTGCACACAGTACTCCAGCTGCGGCCTCACCAATGCCCTATACAGCTGCAGCAAGACCTCCCTACTTTTATATTCAATCCCCCTCGCTATGAAGGCCAGCATCCCATTCGCCTTCCTGACCACCTGCTGCACCTGCAGGCTGGGTTTTTGCGACTCATGCACAAGGACCCCGAGGTCCCTCTGCACCGTCGCCTGCTGCAGTTTTTCGCCCCGTAAGTAATAGTCCTTCCTACCATTCTTCCTACCAAAGTGGACCACCTCACACTTGCCAACATTAAATTCCATTTGCCATTTCCTGGCCCATTCGCCCAGCCTATCTAGATCCTTCTGCAGACTCTCCACACCCTCCGCACAATTTGCCTTTCCCCCAATCTTGGTGTCATCAGCAAATTTCGACACCCTACACTCGGTTCCCTCCTCCAGATCATCTATATAAATGGTAAATAGCTGAGGCCCCAGCACCGACCCCTGGGGCACCCCACTAGTCACCAACCGCCAATCCGAATAGCACCCATTGACCCCCACTCTCTGCCTCCTATTTGACAACCAATCCTCTATCCACGCTAACACCCTACCCCCAACTCCATGTCCTCTGACCTTCTGCAGTAACCTCTTGTGAGGTACCTTATCAAACGCCTTCTGAAAATCCAGAAAGACCACATCCACCGGCTCTCCTCTATCCACCGCCCTAGACACATCCTCATAGAACTCCAGTAAATTTGTCAGACACGACTTCCCTTTAATGAAACCGTGTTGCGTCTGCCCTATCAAGCAATTACCTTCAAGATGCCTCGCAATTTCCTCCTTAATGACGGATTCTAACATTTTACCTACCACAGACGTTAAACTAACCGGCCTGTAATTCCCCGCCTTTTGCCTGGCACCCTTCTTAAACAACGGCGTAACATTAGCCGTTTTCCAATCCTCCGGCACTTCCCCGGAATCCAGCGACGTCTGGAAAATAACCACCAAGGCATCCACTATCACCTCCGCCATTTCTTTCAGAACCCTCGGATGCATTCCATCCGGTCCTGGGGACTTGTCCACAATCAGCCCCTCCAGTCTGTCGCGCACCACCTCTCTAGTAACAGTAATGTCATTAAGACCCTCCAGTCCTACCACCTTTCCATCGCTAAAGATGTATATATTATATGTATATCTCTATATGAATTGCATTCCTATCATCATACCTGCCAGCTGTTTTAAAGTTTAGGTTTACAGAGTTAGAAATTCACCCAAATCCATGCATTTGACCAAGGAGTGAAAATCTGGGCTTTTATTTAAACTTTGCACAAGTGGTTCACATTGAATACTCAAAAGACACTTATGAAAGGTCACATTTCTGCTCAACGTAAATGATATTTTAATGTAGTTGACAATTTTTATTTCCCTGAATTAAAAATTCCAAGTCTGTTATCTTAATTACTTTCCCAGAGTTGTTGGGAAACCTTAATCCAACTAACCCAAAATCCCCATCATTAAACCCAAATGGTTAGAGAAACTGATCCCCAAACAACAATGGTTGAATCAAAAGATTCATTCAAGTAAAAGTGAAACTTTTCATTGAATGTAAATACCAAAAGAAGATTTTTAAACAATTGTGAATCACTTTGATGCTAGTTTTCTTTTGCTGAAATCTTCCTGCTGTTCAGACCCACAGGATTTTACAGTTCTGTCTACAGTGCGCCCCACCGCAGGTTTCTCAGAGATGCGGAGTATGTTCAGTGGAAAACCACATTGACAACTCCGAGACCTTGAGATTCCACTGGCAATGAGCAGAGTGCTGCCTTCCACCACTCGGAACCACACCGCAGAGATGGAGGAAAATCCCATTTTGTGTTTCTTTTCAATCATTCTCTTCGATCCTTCAGGAAACTTTGGAAACTCTATTTTCCTTTCCACATTCAGCACTTCTGCAATAAAGTTTATTTTCTCTCTAGACTATTAATTAGTCTGTCTCCCAACTCTTTACCAGGTTAATGGGCCAGCTACAGTGATGGAATTAAGGGTATGGATTTGTCGCTACCACAAGTATCTTGCTGGATAGAAACCCAATCTCTGATTGTCAGGATTACTCTGTGTGGGGCTCGAATCCACAACCCTCTGACGAGAGACAGAAATGCTGCCACAAAAACCTGATTCAATCTATTGTTTCATGTTGAATTGTTCTATTCAGCTGATACTGAGCCCATTGAGTGAGTGAGTAACATTATAATGTATTCTAGTATTACAAATATATATTTAATCAATATATGGTTACATGGTGCCATTTATTTAACAAATTAAAATATATTTCATAGTGCATGATAAAACCCAGTCAAAGAACTCACAAGTAAAGAATGAAAGGAGAGTAAATAGAAATCTAAAGTTACTAAGTGAACATTAAAGTGATTTACAAAGGACAGTAACACTGACTTTTATCTGCATCAAATTCTCCTAGCTGCTGGGTGGAAAAAGTGCCTGACACAGCAATCCCTCAATTATATGCCTCCCTATAAATGCATTGCTCAGTACTCAAAGATGACAAATACACCATTAATTTAAGTTTGATGTTATACATGCACTTGATAACATTCCTGAGAGATGACATGAATCAGTGGTGAAACAAATAAAACTCTGAGGGGAAAATCCATTTACTGCAGCGATTCAGAAAGCACCCGCTTCACAGAAAAATAACAAATATAATAACATTTTCTACATCCAGGATATTTAAGAGAGCTTGTGTTATCTTTCCAAATCAGCTACAGTTAAATGGTGGCCCTCAGCAAACGGCATCTTAAACCCCTGGCTGCTTCCTTATTCTATCTTGCCCATTCCTATCAACTCAATTGGTGGAATGATCCCCAGGACAGAACAACTTCAGAGCAGGCAAAATAAGATGGAAGCTGGGGCTTTAGATTGTAATCACCCCAAATGCTGTCATTATATCAAACATTCTGAATCAGAAATTGTTCCCTGTGGTGTGAGGAAGAGAGTCAGTGTGTCAATGTAACATCTGAAATATTGAGCTTAATAATATTTAAAATATAATAATTGGATAACTCTTGAAACAACTAAGGCTAGTTTCCGTGCTGTAAGACTGGATATTTAGAGCAAATCAAGATAAAGGAATCAAAGAATCCCTCTAGTGCAGAAGGAGGCCATTCAGCCCATCAAGCCTGCACTGACAACAATCTCATCCAAGCCCGATCCCTGCAATTCCATGTATTTCTCCTGCTATTCCCCTGACACTAAGGGTCAATTTAGTATGGCCAATCAATCTAACCACACATCTTTGGACTGAGGGAGGAAACCAGAGGAAACCCACGCAGACATGGGGAGGATGTGCAAACTCCACACAGACAGTGACCTGAGAATGGAATCAAACCTGGGTCCCTGGCTCTGTGAGGCAGCAGTGCTAATCACTGTGTCACTGTACTACCTGGAGAAATAAACAATGACACTTTGCTGAATAACAGCTAATCTCAAATTGGATAATGTTACATGTGGTACTAGTGTTTGAATAAATGGTGAATAGATAAATGATTAATGTCTTTTGAATCAGTTGATTGGGTTGTGCCTTTGTAACACTCTCTGTAAATGATATGTTACTGATGGGATATTTGGTTCTATGAATCCATAACCAGCAATTTTAATTTGAATAAAATCTCAACAAATCATCGATTTTGGGGGCGTTTTGCTATTGGAACTTGTCGGCAACAAGTTTGTCAAGGCCATTGTAGTATTTTCTTTAACTTGTATGGATCATTGCCTCAACTTCCAAATGAATGCAAAATCCAAATGGGAGAGATTGGAACTCACCAACACAAGGACAGCTCGAGGCCAATACTGCTGCTGGATTTCTGAGATAAACACATGAGGGAAAAGAAATATGTTGATCATGTGACATGAAGCTGGTGTCAATGTTTTATTAATTACATTGATCTGGTTCAAAAGCAATCAGGTTATTAAGCAGGTGTACAGCGATAAATGGGGATAAAGGAGGAATGGTATTGACTGAGAGCTGCGTCAGTAAAACACTCTCTACAATCCAAAGAATCCATGTCTTTGTTTCATCATCACCAAGCCAATGTGGTTCCTGTTAATGATTGGATAAGAGGAGGTTCACAAAACATAAACACCAGTACTGTCCGGCGGGGCAGAATGGCCTCTTCAGCACTGCAAAATTCTATATAATTAAAACGGGAACATTTTATAGATGTTCCTTAATTACCATTTGTGAACTATTCTATATGAGCTAGGCCAGAATTTTACGGTTTTGGGGCAAGCGAGGCTATAAAATTCCATTCTAGATTTTTTTCAAAAGATCATTCCTTCCAGATCTACACACGCCAGGAACAGAATTACAATTTGCATAAAAGATGATCAAAGGATTGGATAGGGTGGACAGTGAGAGCCTTTTACCTCGGATGGTGATGGCTAACACAAGGGGACATAACTTTAAATTAAGGGGTGGTGGTTATAGGACGGATGTCAGAGGTAGGTTCTTTACTCAGAGGGTAGTAAGGGCGTGGAATGCCCTGCCTGCAGCAGTTGTGGACTCGTCAACTTTAAGGGTGTTCAAATGGTCAGTGGATAGGCATATGGATAACATTGGAATAGTTTAGGTTAGACGGTCATTAGATTGGTTCCACTGGTCGGCGCAACATCGAGGGCCGAAGGGCCTGTACTGCGCTGGAATGTTCTATGTTCTACAATTTCACTTCAGAAAGCAAACACAATGGGCTGAATCTTCTGACGAGGGGCAATCTCAGTCGGATTGCTACTTCGATCCTCTTGACTTACCCTCTACTGGAGCTGTATGTTTCCCACCCAACTTGCAGAGAGGTTTGTAGCGTATCAGCTCCTGATGCTTTAGTGCACACAGCTGTGCCTGGGGAAGCAAAGCATTATCCCCTTTTTTATTGGCACCGTTTGCCCCATGAACCAGGTACGTTTAAAGGTCCCACCCAAAACCAGGGTGAGGTGTTGGGTTGAGGGTCTGGGAGTTGGAGAGGTTGTTATGGGGGGAAAGGCGGGGGGGGGGTGGTGGTGGGGCTTGCTGATGGTTAGGATGGTCTGAGAGGGTTAGATAGTTATTCAGTGGGGTAAGGGTAATCTGGTGATTGAGGGGGTAGTCAGGAGGGTTTGGGGGTAGTAGACGATAAGTGGGGAGGTGGGGAGGGTACTCAGGAGGCTTGTCTATGGGTTGGATATTGGACTGCTGTCTGGAAGTCAGCTGATGGAGTGGTGGAGTATTCTTGGGTTGAGGGTCTGGGAGTTGAAGGGGTTGTTCCGGCGGTGAGGGGGGGGGGGGCTGCGGTTAGGATGGGGTGCTGGGGTATTCCTGATTCTGGGGTTGAGGGTCAGTTGGGGAGGGGGCTGAGAAATGGAGGAGTAGTCAGGAGTACATTAGGGTGGGATGGAGGTGGGGTGTAGTCAGGGTGGGTGTTGAGTGGGGATTAGCTTAGTTACTGAAGGTTTTATATCCTAACCTTTCATGGGTGACTATTTGGCCAAGCAAATCAGAACCATCTGAAATCTCCAAATTAAATCAGAGTTTCAGGTGATTCAAAGAGGAAGGTCATTGCCAATCGGAATGTTTAACTCATCATTGCTGCTGTTTACTAGCTGCATGGTAACATCTGCTGGGGGTCCAACACATACCCCTGAGGAATGACACCCCCTGCCACTCCCTGCCCTGGAATGGAAGGTTTAAATCTCCTCCAGCGTTCACAGAATCCATACATCCCCTACAGTGCAGGAAGAGGCCATTCACCCTCACGTCTGCACTGACTCTCTGAAAGAGAATCCCACCCAGGTTCTTCCCTCTGTCATATCCCTGAACAATTACCATGGCCAATCCACCTAATATACACATCCTTTTACTAACAACGTTCTTAATGTGTAAGTTCCAAGGACGATACTCCCTCTCAACTCATTATGCAATACACTATTCCTCATCTTTCCTGAGTGGATTTCTTTTTATTTTTATATACCCCTCGGAATCTGATAGTTTGTGTTACAATTTTAACATACACAACCCTTCCAGATCTGAAATACTCAACAAAGCTAAAGGAATCAATATTGTTTATGAGTAAAAGAATAGGTTGTATGAGCAAATTCAGTCTTGCAGGGTAAATATTATTAATGCATCCAAACAATCCAGCATCTCCAGAATCAGCCAGGCAATTTACATCAAGAGAGGCCTGAAGCTTATTCCTTCAACCAGGCAATGGGAATTGGTTAAATATGCGACATGGACAATCCAGCAACCCCCTCCCCCACCTTTGGAGAAAGTGCGATAAAGGGCAGGGTTTTCAGTGACAGGAAAGGGGGAAGTAGGATGGGCGGGGGGGGGGGGGTTGTGGTGGAGGAGGAGGCGGTGAGGGGTGGTGGGTGCAGGCTAGACTTCCGTCAGAAAGGTCCTCCAGGCCTCACCCCTCCACACACCATTGCTCTCCAAATACTCCCATGCTCTATCAATGCTACTTCATGCACCCCAATTGCCCACATGCCCCCCATACCAAGCTATGCCTCTTACCCACCCCCGATGGGCACTCATTGCCCCCATTACAAGCTTTGGTTCTTTCATGTCCATTCACCCACTATACTCTATGGAGCCAAATAATATAAAATGCCAGTAAAATGTGTTAAAACAGTCATTCATTGATATTGTCCAACATAATGGACAGCACGGTGACACAGTGGTTAGCACTGCTGCCTCACAGGGACCCGAGTTCAATTCCAGCCTCGGGCCACTGTCTATGAGGAGTTTGCACATCCTCCCTGAGTTTGTGTGGGTTTCCTCCAGGTGCTCCGGTTTCCTCCCACACTCTAAGGATGTGCAGGTTAGGTTGATTGGCCATGCTAAATTGCCCCTTAGTATGAGGGGGATTTGTAGGGGAAATGCATGGGGTCACAGGGATAGAACCTGGGTGGGATTGTACTTGGTGTAAGCTCAATGGGCCAAGTGGCCTCCTTCTGCACTGTAGGTGTTCAATGACTCTATGATTTAATGAAATAAACTCCTTTTTTACTATGGACCAGTAAAAGTTTCAATCAATCAATTTAAAGTATCAATTGCTGAAACTGCAAGCACTTGAAACCTCTTAGAATCATAGAATCCTACAGTGCAGAAAGAGGCCATTTGGCCCATCTAGTCAGCACCAGCCACAATCTCACCCAGGCCCTATCGCCATATCCCAACATATTTACTCATTAATCCCTCTAACCTATGCATCCCGGGACACTAAGGGCAATTTAGAATGACCAATCAACCTAGCCCGCACATCTTTGGACTGTAGGAGGAAACTGGAGCACCCGGAGGAAACCCATGCAGACACAGGGAGAAGGTACAGACTCCACACAGGCAGTGACCCGAGATGGGATTCAAACCCAGGTCCCTGGAGCTAGGAAGCAGTACTGCTAACCATTGTGCTACCATGCCGATCTTAAACTTGTATAGATCAACATTGTGAAATTAACAGCATAGATCAGAGTGGCAGATTGCAAATCAGACAATGTTTTCCCTGGCACTCAGGTGTTTCAACAGGCTAATGTATTTCTGAGCTGTCAGTCAAGCCTCACATGGAAGAAGTGGGACTCCAAAGCTATACCAGGTGATGCTGAACACTGAGTTGATCACCACAATGCAAACCATTGTCCAATGAGATAGAAGGAAGCCACAATTAAAATGCATAGAATTAAGAGGTTAAAGATTGAATTTGTTTCAGAGTTGCCTGTGAACAATATATATTCTACTCACTGGAATCATGGAATGTACCTGAACACATTTACTGGATTCTGTAATGTGATATCTCACTGAAGATCTGATGTTGCCCTGTTAAAACTGTATGTGTATGTATTGCATTGCGGAAATGAATTAAAATATTGAGTAGTGAATGTATTTTCAAAATGTCCATCATTTGAGTTGTAAGGTTTGGTGTATATTCTACATCTGCTTTTTATTGCATTCCAAATTAAAGAATTTACAAAAACACTGAATGTATCTTAATTTACTCGATATTCTGTGAATGATTCAAAAATTGTAATCTTTTGATACTAATTACTGTGGTGTAAAAATGTTAGCCCAATTCTCAAGGGGTTGGAATATTTTGTATAATCATCTGTGAGTAGATGGATCTCTCACCTGTTTTCATTTATATGTTAATTTTTTATGACATGTGGTTAAGGAGAACTTTGATAAATTGTGCAATGTATATTAGTTGAAATTTAGTTGTTAAATGTACCACGTAGAAAGAGAAATGTGAAGGAGAATTAAATTATGAATCCATGCATAAAATAAACTGGAGCCGAGTGCAATCATTTAGCAAAACACCTCGAAAGTCTGAGCTGGTGTCATGTTTTATGCATTTTATGGGAAGTAAAAGATAAAAATCACCATCAGGTCTTCAGAAACAGCTTACAAATTTCAATTTAACTCTTGGACCACATTATGATGTGGGATATCATTCAAGTTGTTTTTCACTTCTAAATTAACCATAGGCTTTATAAATGAAAAACTCACATATTCATGTTTGATTTAAAGCTGCGTCGACATTAATGGGAGACTTCATCAATCTTTTTCACAGAATTTTAAGTGATTAGTAAGTGGTAAATTTTCTCCACAGGCTCCCTCCCACTGAGACGAGTTATGTACAGTGTGTGTTCATGCTATTGTCTGACTCCCTGTATAGGTAAACGGCTCTTTCATACTCTTAAATTTTCTGTTTTTCATATCCAAAACAAGTCTACAATTAATGTCAGAGGATTTTTATTGCCCCTTCCTACTTCACATCCACTCGCATGCAGTGCAGAGTTGTCATAATTGATTAACATTTGACTGGGTTCCTTGCTTCTGCCACTGGTTTTTATTAAACATTCATGACACTGTGTTCTCTGCTGTTGTGCTTATATAAATGTGCATTGAGGTGCTTGTTAATGTACTCCATTATCTTTTGTTGACTGGTTTTACCAGAACAATATTTCACCACATAACTGGACTTGTTCAAACAGAAATAGAATTCTGCAAATCAAGCAGCTGTGCTTTCATCAGAACGGCTCATTTCCAATCTCAAATTAATTACACAGGGAAAGGGAAATAGCTTCTCTTGTATAAAGCACTTTGGAATACTCTCTCCATTGTTTATCAACTTAATATGCCTTCTAGGTCTAAGGCAAGCGTTCTCCTTCCATTCCTTACTGCTTGGAAGAATCTTATTATTGAATGCATTTTCAAAACTCCAAATCATCATCTTCTAAATATTCTCTACAAACACTTATCTCTCTTAAATTTGCATATCCATCCAACCAATGCAGAAAACTATAATTTTCTCTTTACTGTAACATGAAAATTTTCCAAAACATCAGAACAATTACACATTAATGGGCCAGATTTTAGTGAAAAATAAGGGTGTAAGGTGAGTCATGCTGCTATGACTGCACAAATCATGAGCAATGTGTAGCTTGAAAGAGATAATCCATGAATTATAAACTGCTGCATAATTTGCATCTTTCCACCACTTACTTCACAAAGACAACATTTTGTGCTGAACAGAAACATGTTTTTCCTGAATTTGTTCCATTTGCACATTAGATACCCATTAGCGCCCCCCACATAAAGTTAAATCCAGTATTTCACGGAGTAAGGACTTGTCTAACGATGAAATAGTTGTTAATCGTTGCGAATCAATCTCTTTTCCACATAAAGTGAAGAATTGTCAGTGTGGAATCTCATTCGTTCAAACTGTTAAATGTTTTCAATAAAAATTTTACATTTTCTTAAACTTTCTTTTTACCCTCCTTCCTGTCTCTCACTAAAGCCAATCTTTCTTTTCCTCACTTTGCTTCAGTTTCTACATATGATTTGACATTGAATTCACACATTTTTATTCACTCACCTCTATGTTTCTCTCATTCATCACAGGGACGCAGAGTTGGTCTTCACTCTGCCAATATCACTTTGCATTTTGTGGAAAAAACTCAAAAATCTAAGTGTGTACAAACAAATCGAATTCTTACCATCTTCACTTTCTTTACAATCCAGTCAAAAAACAAAATGTGTTTTTCTCTGATTCTTGTTGCCAATTTCTTCTTTGATCCATATCAACTGATGGCTACCACAAAGAGAAAAGTAATAAGATGCCACATTTGTGGCTTGCCATGAAGCATAAGTTTAATAAGTTTATTTATCAGTGTTACATGTATGCTTACATAAACACTGCAATGAAGTTACTGTGAAAATCCCCTAGTCGCCACACTTCGGTGCCTGTTTGGGTACACTGAGGGAGAATTTAGCTTGGCCAATGCACTGAACTAGCATGTCTTTCAGACTGTGGGAGCAAACCGGAGATCCCAAAGGAAACCCATGCAGACATGGGGAGAACATGCAAACTCCGCACAGACAGTGACCCAGAGCAGGAATCAAACCTGGTCCCTGGAGCTGTGAGGCAGCAGGGCTAACCACTGTGCCACCGTGCTGCCCCATGATGCAGGTTTATTAAGAAGGTGTTACTTGATCCAGATCAAAGTTGGAAGAGCCACAGAAGGCCACAAATCTCCCTGCTTATATCATCACGGATCACATGATTGTGTACACAGGCAAGGTGAAACCATTCTAAACACTATGAAGTGTGGTTAGTAACTATTCTGATCAACTTCCTTCAACTTCCTTCCTTCAGCTCTCTTCATTCAGCTTTGATACTTGTTAAGATCTCAAGCTCACAGCAATCCTCAGCAGTTCCTGACCTCTCGCCAAAGCAGACACAATGATAGGCTTTGGTTATCAATGTTCCTGAAGAGAAAAGGTGGTTCCAAACTCTACGATTAGAAAGGTGAATACTCCTTGCAAACTAATTGCTGCACAATGATCATCATCTGTGTATCATTGTACTGTAATTATGAATGACAAAGCCATCAGCAGTGGATAATGAAGAGATTCGATCATCCAGATGAATCAACATGAATTATAAGAGTAAATCCTCGATGGTCAGAGTTTATATCATTGGATACCTGAGTGTGGAGTTCTGACTGGAGACCGTGGAGTGACAGAATGTGTGGATCAGTCACCCAGAGCAGCGCAGGGCAGCTGGACTGTCCCACTTAAGGGTTTTTTTTCTCTATTCTCTATCTGCTTTGTGTTGAACTTGCTACTGCAAACACTCACGTTAAAATATAAATGACTGGATATGTAATGAAAATATAAAGCTCTGTTAATCCTCCTGGGTTGAATTTGCAAGATATTTATTGGAATTTATGTTAATGACTTGATATGTGTCTTCTGGGGATTAATTGTATATTTTTGAAGTCATTTCATCAATTGGGTAAGTAATTATTTATCTCTCAGCTCAGCAAGTAACTTCACACAAACCCTAAGGTTCAGCTTGTGCTGTACATATCTGAACTCAATTCTGTGTTAATCAGTTCATCTAGAAACACAGGTTAGGTATGAATGCCAGCAGAAGATATATTGATAAGAAATGATGGGATGTTTCATCTCAAGGCTGTTTGTCATGGCGTATATTTCATCCAGCACCATCTTCATGTCCACATGGGGTGGGATGTAAACCAAATTTTAAATGTTCTCCCAGTATTTTGGGTTGCAGTAACAAGAGAGGCAGCTGTGAAAGAGACGGAGGAGGGGAAGGTCCTGTCACAAATCATCTGCTGAATAAAATTGCATTTTTTGGAATTGCTGGATCATGAAGGTCAGAACAAATCAAAGCTCAATAATATTCTCACTGTAAAAGAGAGATTTATTTTGTTCTGTATCAAATTCAGCAGAGAATTTGTGGACCCTCAGTGCAGCCATTGGTCATGGCAAGTTCCACAAAAATCAATGAACTGGATGACCAATTGTCCCACCTTTGGTGATGTTAATTGAGGGACGAATGCTGGTGAGGCTCCTGCCAAAACACAAAAATAACAAATCCAAAGCAGACCTTCCAACCTCTAAACAGACCGGCTGGATAAAGACAACTCTCTCTTCTCAACATAGTGACATGTCTCAAAAACTCCTCAGGGCTGCTCCTGTTCTGAAACCATCACCGATATCATTTCTTGGCTGGTTTGCTTTTAACTTGCCCCTCAACAGGCAAGAATTTGGAAATGTTCCCATTGAATAAACAGAGTTTTCAACAATAAAATATTTGCCCTTTCCCAGTTCCTTGGATTATTAACCTTGTTCTGTACCTCATTGTGTCTCTCTGAGCATCATGTACGAATCTGGGGAAGAAATGTCAAAATTATACTTTTCCAAAATCTTTGAACAATAAATCTGTGGAGAGGAGTGAAAGATCTTAAATGTATTAATATTTTAATCCAGTGAGGTACTAATATCCTGTATTTCTGTTTATTTACAGATGTTTTTTTTCTGTATGAATTTACACTTTCAGCAGATTCTGATTTGTAAATTTGAAAAGATTAATCAGCTGTCAAGCATTTTTTTTCGAATCTATTTCAGATTTCAAGAAGGTACTTAGAATTGTACACAATCTACAAAAATAGGCTCATCAACCCAACTGATCTCCACCAGGGTTGATACTTCATATAAACTGCCTCCTTCTCTATCTACTTCTTCTTACGTAAGAACTAAGAGCAGGAGGCGGCCATCTGGCCCCTCGAGCCTGTTCCGCCATTCAATAAAATCATGGCTGATCTTTTTGTGGACTCAGCTCCACTTACCCGCCCGCTCACCATAACCCTTAATGCCTTTACTGTTCAAAAATCTATCTATCCTTGCCTTAAAAACACTCAATGAGGTAGCCTCAACTGCTTCACTGGGCAGAGAATTCCACAGATTCACAACCCTTTATGTGAAGAAGTTCCTCCTCAACTCAGTCCTAAATCTGCTCCCCCTTATTTTGAGGCTATGCCCCCTAGTTCTATTTTCACCTGCCAGTGGAAACAACTTCCCTGCTTCTATCTTATCTATTCCCTTCATAATCTTGTAGCTTTCTATAAGATCTCACCTCATTCTTCTGAATTCCAATGAGTATAGCCCCAGTCTACTCAGCCTCTCCTCATAAACCAACCCTCTCAACTCCAGAATCAACCTAGTGAATCTCCTCTGCACCCCCTCCAGTGCCAGTATATCCTTTCTCAAGTAAGGAGACCAAAACTGTACACAGTGCTCCAGGTGTGGCCTCACCAGCACCTTATACAGCTGCAACATAGCCTCACTGTTTTTAAACTCCATCCCTCTAACAATGAAGGATAAAATTCCATTTGCCTTCTTAATTACCTACTGCACCTGCAAACCAATCCCTTGTGATTCCAGCACAAGGACACCCAGATCCCTCTGCACAGCAGCATGCTGCAATTTTTTGCCCTGTCCCTTTACTCTCTATTCTCTTCTCACTTATGTACTTGTCAATCTAATCTCCCCTTGTCATTCAATGGCATTACCATTAATGAATCCTGTTAACATCCTAGGGGTTGCCATCAACCAGAAACCTGGACTAGTCAAATAATATTATGGATACAAGAGCAGGTAAAAGTTTGGAATCCTGACTCTCCAAAGTCCACCATCTACAAAGGCACAAATCAGGAATATGTTGGAATAGTCCCCACTTGCCCAGATGGGCGTAGCTCCAACGACACTCAAGAAACTTCACACCATCCAGGATAAAGCAGCCCCGCTTGATTGGCATCACATTCACAGACATTCATTCCTTTCACCACTGTGCGTCCATAGTGGTAGCCGTGTGTTCCATCTAATGATGTCTCCTTCACAGCATCATTCAAATGTACAACTGCCACCATTTGGCAGCAGACACACGGAAACACCACTACCTGGAGTTCCCCACCAAGTCACTCACCATTCTTACTTAGGAATACATTTTAAAAAGAGGGTGGTGGGTGCCTGGAACTCGCTGCCAGGGAGATAGTGGAAGAAGATATGATAGTGACTTTTAAAGGGTGTCTTGACAAGTACATGAATAGGATGGGAATGGAGAGATATGATCTCCAGAAGGGTAGTGGGTTTAGTTCAGTTGGGCAGCATGGTCAGTGCAGGCTTGGAGGGCTGAAGGGCCTGTTCCTGTGCTGTAATTTTCTTTGTTCTTATAGCATCATTCCTTCACTGTTGCTGAATCAAAATCCTGGAATTCCTTCCCTAACAGCACTGGGGGTGTTCCTACCCCTCAGAGACTGCAACTGTTCAAGAAGGCAACTCACAAGCACCTTTTGAAGGACAGTTAGGGATGGGCAATAAATGCTGGCCAGGCTAGCGATGCTCAAATCCCAAAACTTTTATTAAATGTGTTCATGAAATCTGCTTCAACCAGTCCATGGATAACGTGCTGGCCAACTCCCTCCTACATTCTTTGTATAAGCTGTTGTTGACAATCTTATAATTATGTTGTTTCTTCAGGACTCACCCACAAGTGGAAATAGTTTTCCAATATCCACTCCTCCTCTTCACTTCATTTTTACTGGAGATCTACTTGCTCATATTTCCTGACACAAACAGTATTTCATTTCTGCTAACATCTTTATAAATATTTTCTTTAGGGGTTTATAATAAATACACACACTACACTCTGCTCTAATCTAATCTAATCGAAACAAAGTTCCACGCAAGTTTAACATTAACTTTCCATTCTCTCATTCAATTCTTTTGGAAATTAAGTCCTGTTTTTATTTTCTCTGTATCACTGGCCAAAGGATACACTCAAAGTGACTTGGGACATTCATTATTCATTAACTTATCTGAGAAAACTAAGTGATGGAGAGCCATCAATTTAGAAACAGAAGTTTAAGCACTAATCTCTTTGAACTGATCTTTAAAATCATAATACAGAAAAAAATTCTGGAATCTCCAGCTGTACATGCCAGTGGGATTCTCCAAACCTGTCGGCAGTGCACCCCGACCCATGGGGTTCCCACTGGGGTGGGGCGACATTGACAGAGGCGGGACCAAAGAATCCCATCATGAGCAAACCACGTGCCACCTCCTGCTGATGGGAAGCAGGAGGCTGGAGATAAAATATATTTAAAACAAAAATTGCTGAAATACATTCTGCATTTAGGCATAGATTCAGAGCAATGGAGCATACATTGAACCTAAGAACAATCTTCAATCCACATCGAGTATCAAACATGAACTTTGTTATGTTTTATGTAGACTATGAGAACACATGCAACCATGTTTCTCACTGAAAGCTAATAGAGATATTGGTGAAATGTGATATTTGCTTCCTGGTTCCCTGGTCTTGCATTTGGGGGCTTACCCCAGTGTTGTGCTGGTGAATTCCTCTCGGAAGTTCCCAGGTAGGGGTTTATCAGGGAATTTCCAAAAGTACTCACTTCCTCTGGACAATTGCATTGGATTGGGAACCATCCAATAAAGTGGCAAAACTACTTTGATTGTTACTCTAAAAGAGTTAGACGGAAAAAACAATCTCTTCTGAATCCAGAGTAACTATTAAAACAGCTAGGCTGCAATTTTGCTGTTGTGTCTGCCCCAATTCCAGGAGTGGGTGAGGCTCAGAGAACGGCATTCCCTGTTGGCTCTTGCTGGATTGTACAAACCACGGGCAGATGTGCAGGTAAAATCATGTGTGTGTAGACACATGACCACTCTCCTTCCACTCCCCATCCCTCCCCCCACAGATGCCACCCAGTCCAAACACCCATCCTCGTCCAACATCTCCCCCTTCCCAGATCAAAATCTCCACCCACACCACCCCCCACCCCCCTGTCCTTCTCTACCCCGAACGCCTGAACCACTTAGTTTGAAATTTACCATCTTTAAATAGCCATTTGATACATCTCCTTCTCAGCAGCTAGGCCATCACAAGAGGATATTTCTTTAGTCCCTTCTCTCCAGTACTCCACTCCAATGCTGCTGGGAAAGCACTTCACTGATCCGGTCTCACCCGGCCTGAGTGAGGAAGGTTGGGCGAGACAGGGGCTTTGCAATTTGAGTGTGGGTAAGTCCACCCAGAGATCCAGCCTGACAGAGATTTCTACTCTATTGACAGTAAAGATGTGAGATTTATCCACAGATTTATTTGCATCGGGACCATCAAATAATGAGCATCGGACTGGAAAATGTGCAACCAAATGTTTTTCAAGTAAAGGAAGGAACATTAGAAGGCTGTGCACTTTCACCAAAAGTCTTCAAACTGTACATAGAACAAATCTTCAGAGGTGTACTTCCAGGCCTTAATATTGGAAGTTAGAACATAACAACTTTATAGCACTCTGCAGGCACAATGCTACCCACAGAATCTAAACAGACCCTCCACAATACCATAGAAAAAGCAACAGTTAGAAATTTAGAAAATGAATTGAGTTTTAACACCAAAAAAACAGAAACAATGGCAGTCAGATAAATACATTAGAAGAAACTAGAATGAAGACTGACACACTGAGACCTATTTCTAAGCGCTGAGCGGACTTGAATCGGGATGTTCCAGAGGCTCACCACCCTTTGAGTGAAGAAGTTCCTCCTCAACTCCGTTTTAAACTGCCACCACCCCCCCTTAATTTTGAGGCTGTGCCCTCTAGTTCTGGTTTCCTTTCTAAGTGGAAACAATCTGTCTACCTCTGAAGTTTAGCTAGTTTCTTGTTTTTTTTAAATCTTAACTGTTAAAATATCCCATCTGACTTCTTCTGCTGCGATATCTCTGTTCCAGTTGGTGACTCTCTGCTGAGCGAGCACTCACTTTGAATAGACGGTACCAAAATATTAAACAATTCTGACTGTTAAAATGGACTGAGGAAGCGCCCCCCCCGCCTGCCCGCCTAAAGCCTCCCCACCTCCCTCCCCCCCATGCCTTCCCACCTCCCTACCCCCCCCACACACACTCCCATCCCTCCCTCCCCTCCACACACACCCATCCCTATCCTCCTCCTGCCCCCACCCCCTTGCCCCCTCCCCCATCTTCCCCCCTCACCCCTCACCCTTCACCCCTGCCCCCTGCCCCCTACCCAAATGGCCCGAGCTATTCCAATCAGACCTGTGTATGAACTGAAATCCTACTCCATTGATACGCACAGAATCACAAACAGGAATTAGAATCAGTGATTGTGTGTGGCAGGACCACAAGAACTTCTGTGCCATCCTCAGGCATTTATAACATTGTTGAGAATCAGTAATAGATGCATATTAAATATTAAATATAAACCTTTTGGCAAATTGATATCATTTCCACAGTCAGTCAACCAATAGTCCTCAAAGACTTCATAAATTATTAAACGTTAGTAAAACAGGTGCATAGATTGTTTTCAACAAATAAATTAATTTGCCCTTCAGGATTATTTATTGGGGTAAAGATTATTCAGTCAGGTCAATTTGTATTTTTAATCTCTGATAGTTCAATGCTAATAAATTAAATATATGTAACCCTCTCAAATTGGCAAAGCTGTTTTCACTGCAGATACAAACTCTGGACAATCAAATGGACAGATTAAATTGCACACTGCTTTTCTCAATGAAATCTGATGTAAAACTTAATAGTGTATGAATATTCGAGTGTGACTATTGCATCTGACCTTGTTTTGATCTCGTCTGCTTAACCATCTTCAACTCCTCAAAGCATGTCTCCAAATTCAGCTGCTCTCAATTAATCACATTCTCATAAACAGAATATCAATTTAACTATTGATTAGTTCCAAATGCAAACTGTTGAAAATGGCACTGATGTTAGGGAACATGGGGAAATAGTGATGTCTTGAGGAATGTACATAATAGAGAGAAGGAGGTGATGGAAGTCTTAAAGCATATCAAGGTAGATAAATCCCTGAGACCTGATGAATTATATCCCAGGACATTGTGAGAGGCTAGGGAGGAAATTGCGCGTCCCCTAGCAGAGATATCTGAATCATTGACAGTCACAGGTGAAGTGCCTAAAGATTCGAGGATGGCAAATGTTGTGCCCTTGTTTAAAAAGCACTGCAGGGAAAAGCCTGGGAACTACAGGCTGGTGAGCCTAACACTGATAGTGGGTAAGTTGTTGGAAAGTATTTTGAGAGATAGAATCTACAGGCATTTAGAAAGGCGAGGACCGATGAGGGACAGTCAGCATGGCTTTGTGAGTGGAAAATCATGTCTCTCAAATTTGATTGAGTTTTTAGAAAGGGTAACCAAGAAGGTAGATGAGGGCAGTGCAGTTGATGTTGTCAACATGGGCTTTAGCAAGGCCTTTGATAAAGTACCACATGGTAGGTTGTTGCATGAGGTTAAATCTCATGGGGTCCAGGGTGAGGTAACCAATTGGATATAAAATTGGCTTGATGATAAAAGACAGACTGGATGTAGAGGGTTGTTTTTCAAACTGGAGGCCTGTGACCAGCAATGTGTCTCAGGGATTGGTGCTGGATCCACTGTTATTTATCATTTATATTAATGATTTGGATGAGAAGTTTGCAGATGGCACCAAGATTGGTGGCATAATGGACAGTGAAGAAGCTTATCCAGGATTGCAGCAGAATATTGATCAATTGGGCCAATGAATGGCAGATGGAGTTTAATTTAGACAAATCTGAAGTGATGAAACCAAAATAGAAACTGCTGGGAAATCTCAGCAGGTCTGGCAGCATCTGTAAGGAGGGAAAAGAGCTGACGTTTCATGTCCAGATGACCGTTTGTCAAAGTCCTCACCAGCTCATGCAACAACCTACCACGTGATGCCCTATCAAAGACCTTGCTAAAGTCCGTGTAGACTATGTCGATTGCACTGCCCTCACTAGTTTAAATCGGTTAATGGTACTGCATTTGGAAGACTTATAGAACAAAGAGATCTAGGGGTGTATGTTCGCTCCTTGAAAGTGGAGTCATAAATGAACAGGATGGTGAAGAAAGCATTCAGCATGCTTGGTTTCATTGGTAAGAACATTGAATACAGGAGTTGGGAATCTTGTTGAAGTTGTATAAGACACTGGTAAGGCCACACCTGAAGTGCAGTGTACAGTTCTTGTCACCCCATTATAGAAAGGATATTAAACTAGAAAGAGTGCAGAAAAGATTTACTAGAATGCCTCTGGGATTTGATGGATTGAGTTATAAGGAGAGGCTGAATAGACTGGGACTTGTTCTCCCTGGAGTGTGGGATGCTTAGGGGTGATCTTATAGAGGTCTATAAAATAATGAGGGGACAGATCAGTTGGATAGTCAATATCTTTCCCCAAATGTAGGAAGTCTGAAACCAGAGGGCACAGATTTAAGGTGAAGTTGGAGAGATACAAAAGTGTCCAGAGGGGCATTTTTTCATACAGAGGGTGGTGAATGTCTGGAACAAGCTGCTAAAGGCAGTAGTAGAGGTGGGTACAATTCTGTCTTTTAAAAAAACATTTAGATAGTTACATGGATATGATGACTATTATTTAAATGGTAAAAAATTACAACATGCTGCTGTGCAGAGGGACCTAGGTGTCCTTGTGCAGGAATCTCAAGGAGTTGGTTTGCAGATGCAGCAGGTAATTAAGAAGGCAAATGGAATTTTATCCTTCATTGTTAGAGGGATGGAGTTTAAAAACAGTGAGGTTATGTTCCAGCTGTATAAGGTGCTGGTGAGGCCACACCTGGGGTACTGTGTACAGTTTTGGTCTCCTTACTTGAGAAAGGATATACTGGCACTGGAGGGGGTGCAGAGGAGATTCACTAGGTTGATTCTGGAGTTGAGAGGATTGGATTATGAGGAGAGACTGAGTAGGATGGAGCTATACTCATTGGAATTCAGAAGAATGAGGTGAGATCTTATAGAAACATAAGATAGAAGCAGGGAAATTGTTTCCAGTGGCGGGTGAAACTAGAACTTGGGGACATAACCTCAAAATAAGAGGAATTTAGGACTGAGCTGAGGAAGAACTTCTTCACACAAAGGGTTGTGAATCTATGAATTCCCTGTTCAATGAAGCAGTTGAGTGACCTCATTGAATGTTTTTAAGGCAAGGATAAATTTTTAAACAATAAAGGAATTAAGCGTTACAGTGAGCAGGTGGGTAAGTGAAGCTGAGTCTACAAAAAGATCAGCCATGATCTTATTGAATGGCGGAGAAGGCTCGAGGGGCCAGATGGCCAACTCCTCCTTTTAGTTCTTGTGTTCTTATGAGCATAGAGAGGTATGGGCCAAATGTGGGCAGTTGGGACTAGCTTAGTGCTAAAAACTGGGCAGCATGGACAAGTTGGGCTGAAGAGCCTGTTTCCATGCTGTAAATCTCTATGACTCTCTAAACCTCAAATTAATACAATATTGAAAATGAGATATGTCAGCTGACCTTCATAATATCAGCCTTCCTTATCCAATCTTCCATAACCCAAGTCACAAGATAGTACAGTTATAAGTTCACTAATAGTGTAACACTGCATCTGGAAAATACATTTGTAAATTATTCCTCCCCTTAATTAAATGTAAAGGAAGCTAGCTGAGAAGTACAGAGAAATGGAAATGAGATCATGGTTGCTTCTGGTGCACCATTGCATAAAACAAAACATCTAGATGGGTACATAAATAGGGAGGTTTAGAGGGTTACAGATTAAGGGCAGAAGGTTTTGTTTTTGTTTAGTTAGGGCATCATGACCAGTACAGACTTGGAGGGCTGAAGGGCCTGTTCCTGAGCTGTACTGTTCTTTGTTGTTTAAAAAAAACAAAGAATTCCTACAGTGCAGGAAGAGGCCATCTTACACATTCCCACCCCACCCTTGTGTATTTACCCTCTATCCCACACATCTTGGGTCACCATGGGGCAATTCAGTATGGCCCATCCACTAGCCTGCACATCTTTAGAGTGCGGGAGGCAACCGGAGCACCTGGAGGAAACCCATGGGGAGAACATGCAAACTCCACACAGACAGTGACCTGAGACCAGAAATGGACCTGGGTCCCTGGTGCTGTAAGGCAGCAGTGCTAACCCACTGTGCCACTGTGCCCCCGGGAATCGAACCCGGGTCCCTGGTGCTGTAAGGCAGCAGTGCTAACCCACTGTGCCACCATGCCATCCTTTAGAATGTTGATTTAAAATGTTTGCTGTTCTTTGCCAGCCTCTATGATGATTGTGGCGTAGAATCACTTTCTGAGCAGTATGGATGTGTCAGGATAAATGTAAATCCGTTAATGTCACCGTGTGGGTTATAGTTTCCTCTTCTGTAAACACAGCTAATAAGCTTATTTTTCATAACTATTAGTGACAGCCAGTAAGAGTGGTGGGGGAGAGTGAACTTGTTGTAACTAATTTCAGGGAACATGATTTCAGCAACGAGAATGAAAGAACTGATCAGTCCAGAGACACCTGGAACACTGTTTGCTTTCAGACTCTCACACTGCAAATAAGCTCCTTAACACAGAAGGGAGAAATGTGCAGACCTCCCACAAACTGCCTTTGTGTGAAAATTTCAAAGTCTTAAAAGAAGCAAAAAGAATAAGAACAAAGAGCATTACAGCACAGGAACAGGCCCTGCGGCTCTCCGAGACTGCACCGATCCTAGTGCTCTAACTGAAGTGCAGAATTACCGGCTGTTCACACCGGTGGGATTTTCTGTAGTGAACAGAGATTTTGCTGAGCACCCAATTCTCCATCCTCACTAGCTGCAGCAGTGGGTGTGAACTTCGGAAAATTCTGCACAGAAGGCAGAATTATCCACTCCCGCTAGGGGCAGGAGTCGGAGGGGGAGGAGGGGGGTGTGGTTTTGGATGGTCGGGGGGGCGGGGGGGAGAGAGGGGTTAGACATTGGGGGCGGGGGGTGTTGGAGGGTAGGGAAACTAAATTTGGAAGATGGAAAAAATCAGTTTCCGCTTATGGAGGATGAATTTGGAAATGCCTTCTCCTGATTCTGATGGCGGGTTAAAGCTGGTTCAATGTCAACATCCACAATCACATCAAATCCAAAGATGTGCAGGTTAGGTTGATTGGCTATGCTAAAATTGCCCTTAGTGTCCTGAGATGCGTAGGTTAGAGGGATTGGTGGGTAAATATGTAGGGATATGGGGGTAATTCCTGGGTGGGATTGTGGTCGGTGCAGATTCAATGGGCTGAATGGCCTCTCTCTGTACTGTAGGGATTCAATGATTAATGAAGAAAGGCTGGTTTATTTTTACACGCACACATGCGAGGGGAGTTTCGCAACATTTGCCCCAATTACATTCTCAGAATAAATGGGGAATAATGAGAAAGGAAGAGAGTGAGGGCACAAGTGCAATAAAATACAAGTTAGGGTTTTGTGTGTCCAGACTCAGGTTCAAAACACTGATGGAATGTTCCTTCAGAAGGAAGATTGGCAGGAGTCAAAACACTGAATGTTTTCAAGAAGGAGCTGGAAGGGAGGGAATGAAAGGACATGGCGGGGGAGGCGGGTGTTCAACCATCATCACAACGAATGGTGGAACAGTCTCAAAGGGCTGAATGGCCTCCTCCTGTTCCTATTATCAATGCTTCTTTTTTTATGATTTAGGGTGATTTAGAAGCAAGTCTTCATGATGAGATAAGGCACAGGGAGTGAGTTAGCCTTACAGGCAGGAGTTCCAAGGTTCCAATGTTTTATTTAGTTTGATGGGAGCCAGAGTTCTTTTTACTGTTACTTGCTTGATGGTAGACAGCACAGGCTTGGAGTCTGGTTCTCATCAGAAGTCAGACTGATATATACAGTACGGCGCTGTTATAAAGCAATGGTTGGGATCCATAAAATGTTTATGCAAAAAAAGCGGGGTTGCACTAAATTGGGGTGCTCTAGTTACATTACAAACGATCTCGGCGTCCATCAGAGCTCTGTTTGTTTATACAATCACTACACGCTTCATTAACTTTTACAAACCTTTTGATTGGCAGGTCCAGGCTAGTTTAAAACAGGCAGTGGAGATGTTTATTTACACAAATACTTTCATGGTCCATTAACTGTGAATACTTCCTCTTTTGAACAACTGCCTAATGTAGTTTTTTTCTAAGTGAGGACACCTTTTATCTGAACTGGGCAACGGGGAAGAAAGTGTTTTCTGTCCACAATTTCTTTCTAAGGCAGATCATTTTCACTTTAGGAATAGATTGCAGTAACCAAAAACTTTTCAGTTCCCCGGAAAGAGCAAAAGAAAAGGGTTCAATGAATCATCGCGTTATACCCAAATTCGTGCTAAATCGGGGCGCGTAAAATTGGGGTTTCATTGTATCTGAATGACAGTAAGATATAAAGGCAGCATAATTAACAAGGTTAAGACAGCCCAAGTCTCAGTCATGTGTTAAACAAGGCCCTCTTGTCAAATTTATTCTGTTGGAACAATAAGTGCTCAGGCTATTAGCACTGTGATTGGAGATTGGGACCTGTAGATGGTTGTCTTTGGTTGAAGTTGGCTGGAGCAGACAGACTGTCCGTGGGGCCATTATCTGGCTAAGTCAGGGGTTCTATTCGTAGACACGCAGGGTAGAATAGGTGTAGGGTGATGCGGCGGCGCGGGCTTGTTGGGCCGAAGAGCCTGTTTCCCGTGCTGGGTTGTTCTTTGTTCTTTGTCCTTTGTATTATGTTGCTTGGTTGGGATGTGAAGATGATGGAAGGAGTGCACGTTGGAGACATCTGAATTGTGAGTCTTTGTTCAATTTGAAATGGCTCAGAAACTTCCAGGAATCAGCATGTGACCAACTGGGGCCATCTTATTAACTCAGTAACTGTCCATTTTGAAAAACATATAAAAATAACTTTATAGAGCACTCCAGCTACTGAACGTATGATATATGTAGATACGTTTCTCCTTCACATCTCACCATGACAGTACGAATAATTGGGTCTTTATCAAAGTGTCATGTGGTGACTAGTGAGGTCCCTCAGGGATTGATGCCTGGGGCCCCAGCTATTCACAAAATGTATCAAGGATTTGGATGAGGGAAACAAATGTAATTTCCAAGTTTGCTGATGACACAAAACTAGCTCGCAATGTGAGTGGTGAGGGGGCAGTAAAGAAGCTTCTAGGAGATGTAAACAAATTGTGTGAGTGGGCAAATACATGGCAGATACAATATAATGTGGAGAAAGTTTAGTTTATTTATTTAGTATCATAAGTAGGGTTACATTAACACTGCAGTGAACTTACTGTGAAAATCAGCTAGTCGCCACACTCCAGCGCCTGTTCGCGTATGCTGAGGGAGAATTCACCACAGCCAGTGCACCTAACCAGCACATCTTTCAGACTGTGGGAGGAACCCAGAGCACCCGGAGGAAACCCAGGCAGAGACGGGGAGAACACGCAGACTCTGTACAGACAGTGACCCGAGGCCAGAATTGAACCCGAATCCCTGGTGCTGTGAGGCAGCTGTGCTAACCACTGTGTCACTATACCATCCCTATAAATGAGAAGTTATTCACTTTGGATGGAGAAGCAGAATAGCAGAGTATCATTTAAATGGTAGTATAGTGGGAAATGGTGATGTGAAAAGGCACTTGGATGTCCTTGTACACCAGTCACTGAAAGCAAACATGTAGGTACAGCAAGCAGTTAGGAAGGTAAATGTTATGTTGACCTCCATTGCAAAAGGACTTGAGTTTACGAGCAAAGGTGTCTTACTGCGGCTGTCCGGGGCCTTGGTGAGACCACAACTGGACTATTGTGCTCAGTATTGGTCTCCTAATCTAAGAAATGATCACAGAGTGTAGCGAAGATTCATCAGACTGATTCCTGGGATGGCAGGATTATTGTACAAGGAGAGTTTGGGTTGACTGGGCCTGGAAACACTGGACTTTAGAAGAATAAGAGGGGATCTCACTGAAATGAATAAAATTCTGATGGGGCTGGACAGACTGGATGGAAGGATGTTGTTTCCTCTGGCTGGCTGGTCTAGACACAGTAAAAAGTCTGACAACACCAGGTTTTAGTCCAACCTATTTATTTGATAATATACTCGCAAGCTTTGAAAGCTTGCGAGTATATTATCAAATAAATAGGTTGGACTAAAACCTGGTGTTGTCAGACTTTTTACTGTGTTTACGCCAGTCCAACGCCGGCATACCCACATCATGGCTGGTCTAGAACAAGGAGTCACAATCTCAGGATGTGGGATAGACCAATTAGAACTGAGATGAGGAAACATAGAGTGTAGTGAACATGTGGAATTATCTGGCACAGGAGGTTGTGGAGCGGGAAGGGATGAATGGTCTATCCTGGTCCTTAATTTCAATGTTTCTATGATAAGAGGAAGGAGTATGAGGAGGGAGTGAGGATGGGGGAGGGTGGGAGTTTCTTGGTGGCTGGGTGACGGGGACGGTGGGGGGTGGTGAGGAGCTGGCCTCCCAGGTGAAGGTCAGCAGCACCATTTTTGATGCAATGACACAGTTCAAAAACTAAGTGGAAAACAATAGGTCAGAGAGGGGTCACACGTCATGTGGGAGGAGTTCAGCCCAGTAAATCTTATGTGAATGAAGATGAAGGAGCAGCTGTCTTGTTGAGAACAAACCTCAGCTGGTAGCTCGACTCCAGGGTGTCTTGCACAATGAAGGAGCTTGGTTCCTCCTCTACTGAGACTCATCCATGTCTCAATCCATTACATTTGGGAGCTGCAGTGTGTAAGATCTGAATTGGCACCTGATCCTTGTGTAGGTTTGTCAGAATGGAAACCATATCCAAGAATCAATGGGCAGGACTTTCCGGCTTCATTTGCCTCGAAACTAGAGAATTCCACTCGAGGTCAATGGACCTGTGGTCTGCCTGCTCCGATTCCTGTGGGGGCCAGCACAGTAAAATTCGCCCCATTTAATATCTACATTTACTGTAGTTTCATTAATCCTGTATTTAACTTCCAATTTGTTTAAATAACTATCCAGTAACTGCATTAAAATGGTTTCTGTAACATGTCTATTCCCCATCAACTCTTGCAGTCAAAATATTCTGTTGAGAAATCACTTTCAGATTGCCCAGAATAGATTCTGATTCCTGGTTCAAAGATCCTCTGGGTGAAAAATTGAACTGGACAGTCTGACCCCGGAGTTGTGTGCTAAGGGACATTAATTAGAACATTTCTCCTATCGTATTTTTACTCCTGCCTTTTGAAAACAAAACAAAATATCCAGAGATCTAACATGATGCCACACAAATGGACTTTCTTTCAAAGAAACCATTTTTAGAATTTATAGATGCTGCTGAAAGGAATGACCTCTGGGCGAATATGCACCAAGTTGCTTTCCCCTGGAGTACACAAAATAGAATATCCTGTAGTTACAAAATAAATAACTTACATTCCCAGTGGCTATTTATTCATTTCTATTTGCTCATGTTGTCAAAAATGTAGAATTGAATATTCCCAGATTTGTGTCAACATTTACTGTTTTACAAAACTGAGCGAACCTAATGAAATTCTGCTGACAATAACAGGAGTAATTAGCCTCCAGTAAATTTACTCTAAAACCAGTTCTCAAGATGAAGAGCAGATTTTTTGCCGTTCACAACACAAACTTGTCGTGAAGATCTGCCACAGCCCAACTGAGACATCACTGAATAAACAGGTTTCCATAAAGTATGTGGCAGTCTGGAGCTGATGGTCTGTCCATTGTAAAATCTGTGCTGCTGATACCTGGGCAGCTGCTTGGGCAAACCTCCCAGTGGATATAGATTTACCACAAAATCATTGACCATGTTTAACAATCCACCAGTATCCTGTCATCATTACAATTTTTTCAGCACCTTGAAAAAAAAGTGAATCAGGTGTGAAATTTTCCAGCCATTCACACCAGCGGGATTCTCCAGTCCCGCTGCAGTGGACAGAGATTTGGCTGAGTGCCATAACTATTGTGAACTTTTGGCAGACAAATTGAGCGTCTTTATTGGAAACTATGTCTAAACTGTTGTTCAAAAATCATAAGATCCCAACAGCGCAGAAGGAGGCCATTTGGCCCATTATGTCTGTACTAACTCTCTGTCAGAACATCTTACAGGCTCACGCTACCCTATGCCTGTAACTTCACAGATTTATCCCACTAATCCTACACATCTTGTGACATTCAGGGGCAATTTAGCAAATCCACCGAGCCTGAACATCTTTTGTTTTGAAACAAGCAGTTACTGCCCTCGCCCTCGCTCTCATAAGAACATAAGAACATAAGAAATAGGAGCAGGAGTAGGCCACCTAGCCCCTCGAGCCTGCCCCGCCATTCAATAAGATCATGGCTGATCTGTCGCTGCTCAGTTCCACTTTCCCGCCCTCTCCCCATAACCCTTAATCCCCTCGCTTATCAAAAACCCATCAACCCGTGTCTTAAATATATTTAGCGAGGCAGCCTCCACCACTTCAACGGGCAGAGAATTCCAGAGATTCACCACCCTTTGAGTGAAGAAGTTCCTCCTCAACTCCGTTCTAAACCGCCCCCCCCCCTTTATCTTGAGGCTGTGCCCCCTAGTCCTACTGTCTTTTCTGAGCGGGAAGAGTCTCTCCACCTCTATCCTATCCATCCCATTCATCATCTTATATGTCTCAAAGAGATCTCCCCTCATTCTTCTAAACTCTAACGAGTACAAGCCTAGTTTATTCAGCCTCTCCTCATAGTTCAACCCCCTCAACTCCGGTATCAGCCTAGTAAACCTCCTCTGCACTCCCTCCAAGGCCAAAATATCCTTGCGTAAGTGCAGCGACCAAAACTGCACACAGTACTCCAGCTGCGGCCTCACCAGTGCCCAATACAGCTGCAGCAAGACCTCCCTACTTTTATATTCAATCCCCCTTGCTATGAAGGCCAGCATCCCATTCACCTTCCTGACCACCTGCTGCACCTGCAAGCTGGGTTTTTGCGACTCATGCACAAGGACCCCAAGGTCCCTCTGCACCGTCGCCTGCTGCAGTTTTTCGCCACATAAGTAATAATCCTTCCTACCATTATTCCTACCAAAGTGGACCACCTCGCACTTGCCAACATTAAATTCCATTTGCCATTTCCTGGCCCATTCGCCCAGCCTATCTAGATCCTTCTGCAGACTCTCCACACCCTCCGCGCAATTTGCCGTTCCACCAATCTTGGTGTCATCAGCAAATTTCGACACCCTACACTCGGTTCCCTCCTCCAGATCATCTATATAAATGGTAAATAGCTGAGGCCCCAGCACTGACCCCTGGGGCACTCTCGCTCAACGTTATCCAGGAGCTCCAGGACCCGGCAACCTAAGCACAAGCATGTAAGCCAGTGTGCTGCTAACTGATCTTGAAGAGGGGTTTAAGGGTCCATAAGAGGAATAGTGTTTGATTGGAACTCATAGTGAGAAGTTAGTGTTTAAGAATTGTATCTTGTCATGTTTAAATATTGCTCATTTGTTAAATGTTAAGCTAATTCATTTGTTAAACTGTTACTAAATTTTGCTGTGATGAAGCTCAGCGTCAGAAATCGGCGCAGAGCTGTATAAATTATTTAAATTAGAATCAGCATATAATTAGCGGGCCCAGGACGGAGGACCCTGTGCCTGCTTTACCTTTTCCTCTCCTCTAGGAATGTTTCACTCCAGTGGGTTTACAACAGCTCACCACTTGCGGGGTGCTGGTGACCTGAGCCAGCTGGAGTGAAGGGAGTCTGCGGAGGCCCCCCCAAGAGGGCAGGGGTAAGGGAGGGTTCCCCCAGCATTGCCGGTTTGGCAGCACCAGCTTGGCTTCCTGGTACTGCCCAAGGGCACCATGGCACTGCCCAGTGGGCATCGGTAATGCCAAGGGGGTTCAGTCTATAGGAGCAGGGCCTCTGGGGGGGGGGGCTATCATTGGGGTGGGCTCCACTCCCAGTTTGCACTTGGTGGAGGCAGAGGAATGGAGGCCGATGATCTGGGCTGGCTATCAGAGTTTGGAGTGTGTTGGGGGTGTGTGAGGGAGTGGGGCGGAGGGAGTGGGGGTCGACGCAGGCTGGGGGTGGGGTTGACACTGCCTGGGACATGTTGGAGGGGCTAATGATTGAGGGGTGGGGGATCCCACAGCTGGTGGTGCAGGGGTGATGGGGTTGGCCAGTTTTCGGAGGCTGGCAGACAGGAGACACTATACATGTGTTGATCAGGTCAGTACTTGCACAATGGCCCACCCAGTGCTATGCTGCCAGTCTCTCCAGCAAGAATGGGCACTGCCCATTGATTTTTAACAGGATTCACGCTAGCGTGCTCTGCAGTGCACAGAGTGGGAGATTCATTTTGAAAATCCCACTGAAAAGAAAGCAGCGGGATTTACTTGAATTCTATGCAAATTCAACACTTTTTTGTGAGAATCACCCCCATTATCCTCACATTAATGACAAAATAGAAAATCACTGGGGTCTTGTCTGATTTTGTCATATACCTTGGGGTTTCTGCTCTGCACCATAACAGAATGAAAGATGGAATGTAATCAAACCACAATCAATAATTACTTCATGCAGCAATCAGAAAGAAATGTTAGAAATACCATACCAATCAGTACTCACTCTGTTATACAAAAGTATAAGGAACAGTTAATGCTAACAGATGTGTACAAGTGAAAATGAATCTAAAGGCTGGTGGAGATATTTAAGACAATAGTAAAGTAAGTATTCAGTCTGATCAGGAGTCAGTTACGAGGCAGCTAGCATTCCAGGAGGAATCGGAAGAGATTATCAGTGACAAAAGTGTGGAAAGAACAGTCAAAGCTTTTTAACTGAGACAAACAGAATTAATACCCAGAGCAGTTGCAGATCATACGGATATAATATTAGCTAAATTAGAATGTTTTAAAGTAAACACATGTACATGGAGCTGGTTTAATTTATCCCAGACATGTGAAAGGAATGGAAGAGGTTTTGTGTGATATTTTTCAAGGGTTTGTGCCGATGAATCTCAGTAAAATCTGATGTTCTGGTAACCAGAATGGCCCACAATACTCCAAGTGGGTTTTGATCTATAGGATGACAATTGGTGAGCTGATTTTAACATGTTAATTTAAAAATCAGATTCCAGTCTCACCTTCCCACATGAATATGGACACCACCCAGGTACTGCATTCATTCCAACAATAGATGCTGTGAGCTCCGTAAGGACAAATAAACATAGGAACATGAAAAATAGGAGGAGGAGGCCATTCGGCCCTTCAAGCCTACTCCCCCATTCATTATGATCATTGGCTGATCATTGAATTCAATATCCTGATCCTGACTTCCCACCTCCCACATCCTCGATCCCTTTAGCCCCCAAGAGCGAAATCTAATTTCTTCTTGAAATCAGACAATGTTTCGGCCTCAATTGCATTCTGTGGCAGTGAGTTCCAACATTCACCACTCTTTGGGTGAAGAAATTTCTCCTCATCTCAGTTCTAAAAGGTTTGCCCCTTATCCTCAAACTATGGTCCCTAGTTCTGGACTCCCCCACCCCGGGACATTCTTTCTGGATTCAGCTTTTAACCATTTTTGTTGTAAACTCTTCATTTTAATCAAAGTATATGTTGACTTTTTCCTATATTTTTGTCAAATACAGCAATTTTCTTTTTGCTGTTCAATTCTTCAGTTATTGCTGATTAAGGAGGAGGAGGAGGTTGTGTATAATAACAGTTATAAACTTCCTGGTTATAGCAGGGAAATCGTTGCAGCAATCAGAAACAGTTTCCAGTTTGTCAGAACTTCATGATGTTGTAAAGTAAAACATAATTATTTTTCCAAAGCAGGAGGTGGCTATCCTTCAACAGGCTTTTCATGACAAAACCTCTTTTGATTCTTTAGGGAGAGAATTTCTCCATGATTGTCTCCCAGTTATCTTAGAGAACCTTCCTTCATTCCCGTTGAAAGCAACGTTGATGCAACAGTGTTGCCGCAAGCAGTTGCTTGTTTGACCAATGGGTGGGGTTCTGTCCAAGTTGCTACTTAAACAAAGTATTTCAGTTCCAAACCTGCTGGAGAATAAATGCAAGCTGCATTGTGATCATTACTCCATTTGATTTATTATTGTCATATGTATTAACACACAGTTAGAAGTATTGTTTCTTGTGCACTACTACAAAAAAAACACACCATTCATAGAGAAGGAAATAAGTGAGTGCAGAATGTAGTGTTACTGTCATAGCTCGGGTGTAGAGAAAAATCAACTTAATACAAGGTAGGTCCATTCAAAGGTCTGACAGCAGCAGGGAAGAAACTGTTCTTGAGTCGGTTGGTACGTGACCTCTGGCTTTTGTATCTTTTTCCTGATGAAAGAAGGTGGAAGAGAGAATGTCCGGGATGTGTGGGGTCCTTGATTATACTGAATGATTTGCCAAGGCAGCAGGAAGTGTAGACAGAGTCAATGGATTCAGCAAAGACTATGGGCTGAATCTGTCATTGATGTTTTCCAAGAAGAGATATCATGGCAGTGATGATTAGAAAGGGGAATCCCACAAAGATCAGGTGTCTGTTCTGCTTTATTCATTTTCAAAATAATTTAAAAGAAGAAATATTGACCAAAGTGTCTCAGTTCACAGTGAGTAGAGGGTCCAATGAAGCAAATCAATCTGTAACAGTTCAAAGATGTGCAGACAGGTGAGGTCAGTGACATGAATTTTAGCACAGATTAGCTTGAAGGATGAATGATAATTTGATATTAAATGGCAATAGGAATGAAATCTGGGATTTTAGTGGAAAATGTGTTTGAACTATCGGATCAATGTTTGTTGTAATGGAATTGTTGTGATGGGAAGCTAAAGGTGTAATGAATGAAGGAATGCTGGAGTGCATCTCGTGTTGGTGAGGTCAGATCTCAGTTTTCAATCACAAGAAGGTAATCTTACTGGGGCTGTAAGGCTGATACGTTCAATCATTACCATCATTGACAGGGTTGGGGAGAGGTTACTGTTGATCACAGATTGAACTGGACCAGACATAGCGGGGTGATTTTCCCATCCTGCTGCTATGCTGCGTTAGTATCACAGAGGGTGGAGAGACTCGAGCAGAGGCCGTTTCGCTGCCTCCCTATTGTGTGCCATCGCTTCCATGTGTCGTCAGCAGCCAGATTTCTGACACCATCAGCTCAGCGCCAGAAATCAGCACAGAGCTGAATAAATTATTTAAATCATAATGTCCATCTATTTAAATATTACTGGGCCCGGAACTGAAGTCTGCCTCCTGACACTAAGCGACAATTTAGCAAGGCCAATCAACCTAACCTGCACATCTTTGAACTGTGGGAGGAAACTGGAGCACCCGGAGGAAACCCACGCAGACACAGGGAGAACATGCAAACTCCACGCAAACAGTGACCCGAGCTGGGAATCGACCCCAGGTCCCTGGCGCTGTGAGAAGCAGTGCTAACCGCCATGCCACCGTGCTGCCCTGGGTCCCTGGCGCTGTGAGAAGCAGTGCTAACCACCGTGCTGCCCCAGGTCCCTGGCGCTGTGAGACAGCAGTGCTGACCACCGTGCTGCCCTGGGTCCCTGGCGCTGTGAGACAGCAGTGCTGACCACCGTGCTGCCCTGGGTCCCTGGCACTGTGAGACAGCAGTGCTGACCACCGTGCTGCCCTGGGTCCCTGGCGCTGTGAGACAGCAGTGCTGACCACCGTGCTGCCCTGGGTCCCTGGCACTATGAGACAGCAGTGCTGACCACCGTGCTGCCCCAGGTCCCTGGCGCTGTGAGACAGCAGTGCTGACCACATTGCCAGGTGCTGCCAGAGCTGATAAGCGTTTTCCACACTCTGAATCCCAGCTGCTGCAGGACTTGTCTTTGGTTATAACTGAGCAGCTTTGATGAAACTCTGTGCAAGAGTTTGACCGAAAGCTCTTCAGCAAGAAATGATTAGACTGTAAATCCTCTGAAGGAATATGAATAACTCTAGCTGAAAACTAGCCAAAAAGAATAGTTTTAAAGTTGACTACTTGCTTTCTGCTGTGTTCACATTAGGATGAAAATAATCAGATTTATTAATGAAATGTATGAATCACTTAATGAAACTGCATTGATGCAGTGAGTAACCTGAGTAAACAATTCTACCAAAAACTGATTGAGAGGTTAGAACTCGAAGGCACAACATCAGATTAAAGGGACAATCCTTTAAAACAGAGATGAAGAGAAATATTTTCAGCTAGAGAGTGGTGAATCTGTGGAACTCTTTGCCACAGAAGGCTGTGGAGACAGGGTCATTGAGTGTATTTATGACAGAGATAGATAGGTTCTTGATCAGTAAGGGGATCAGGAGTTACGGGGAGAAGGCAGAAGAATGGAGATGAGAACCATATCAGCCATGATAGAATGATGGAGTAGACTCAATGGGCCAAATGGCCTAATTCTGCTTCTATATCTTATGGTCTTACATCCAATCATGTTTTTAAATTAATTAATGTGACCATATATATTTTCCAAGTGGAAGGAACAGTGTTTTGTCAATTTATTTTGAAAGGATCTATTCATCCCAGTGAAGTGGATATAGGATTCACACAGACACGCCAATTAGCAGCAGGAAGTAGTCCACTCACTGTACTGATTATCTCCTGGTCACAGTGAGGATGCTACAGACCCACAGAGATGGTGTCTCTTCCCTTATCAACCTTGTATTCCAGGTTACATGATTGTAAAGTCTCCAGTCACTCTGTGGATCTTTGCTGTATTGTAGTCCGTGTTGTCAATCTGTAACACATGTTGTTATGATTTAACACCAGGCTGAAGTCAATGTAGATTCAGCAGGAGCATCACCATCAGAAAGCAGTGTTGAGGGGGTGGGAAATGAAGGAGCAGGGAGAGGGCACAGTAACTCCAGTCTGAATGGTTTTTAATCAGATTCAGTGGTAAAAATGGTAAAATCTGAGCTTCCAAAATATCTGAAATTGGGAATTCTGCACAGGTCAAATGCAGTTTACACCAAACAGCAGATTGCAATGTTTCATTCATCTGTCCTAGGGATCTCTGTCATCAATGAAACTTCCTATAGATTTCACTTTCTGAAGCAGCAATATATTTATTTTGCTCAGATTTAAATCTGTATGAAGGATACAAGCCAATTACAAAACTTGAAACCAAATCACTTATTTTCTTTAAATATCGTGGTAATTATCAGCATTGCTGTCACTATTTTCTCATGAGCATTCCAGCCAATCAACTTCTTGGTAAAGTCCCCACAAGTTAGTTTTTCTCAATTATGATATTTCAGGATGGAAATTGGATCCGAATTAAAACCATTTTATTCACTATAAAGGTTGAACAATCTGGGAACATGTCCCGACCCGGTGGCACAGAGTGCTGGGCCAGGTGAGAACGGCTGTATAAAGCTGGCTGGCTTCACAAACTCCTTTCCCCGTCTGACCAAACAGGGCAATTCCAGAGTCACAGCCAGCTGGAGGGGAGGGGCCTTACCACACCATCAACACCACGATTCCGGGATGGAGGGGGGGATCTTTTTCCAGAAATCCTCATCCCCCCATGGAGATCGGAATGCCTGGTGGACAATGGAAATCCACCCCCCCCCCACCATGCAAACATCACCCCCACCTCCCCTCCCCTCCCCCTCCCCCCCCCCCCCCCCCAACAACATCATGGGTCACACCATCATGTGGGGAGGATTAAAATTAATGGAAACCAGGTCAGTGCTCTTGCTAGGTTGAAAGCTGATTACATCACCAGCGAGGAGGGGGGAGGGGTCTCAAACCGAGATCTCACTGCCGCAAATCACCTTTTTTGTCAGCTAGTGAGATTTAGCAGCCATTACGGAACTTACACCCATTTTCACTCGGGGCTCAGGAGATCACAGCCAATAGTGAGTTCCAGGGATCCTTAGATGTTGGACTTTGAACTTCATTCAATTGAAAATGTTAGTGAACGAGGAGGCTACAGGATTTGTGACAGAGGAGAAATCTCTCTTCCCTCTTTGTAAGAAGGAAATCATGGTGAGCAGTGTGAGTGAAGCCTTCCGCCTGGCCTCACATTTCTTGTCTTTACTCTGGATGTGATTAGCACACCCACAGTAAAGATGCAGCATGGGTTCATGAAGGGAAGGTCATGTTTGACTGAGTTGGTGGAATTCTTTGAGAACATTCCATGTGCAGTGGATAATGGGGAACCTGTGGATGTGGTGTATCTAGATTTCCAGAAGGCATTTGATAAGGTGCCACACCAAAGACTGCTACATAAGATAAAGGTGCACAGTGTTACGGGTAATGTATTAGCATGGATAGAGGATTGGTTAACTAACAGAAAGCAAAGAGTGGGGGTAAATGGGTATTTTTCTGGTTGGCGATCAGTGACTAGTGGTGTGCCTCAAGGATCAGTGTTGGGACCGCAATTGTTTACGATTTACATAGATGATTTGGAGTTAGGGATCAAATGTGGTGTGTCAAAATTCACAGATGACACTAAAATGGGAGGAAGAGCAAATTGTGCAGAGGACTCTGAAAGTCTGCAAAGGGATATAGATAGTCTAAGTGAGTGGGCGAGGGTCTGGCAGATGGAGTACAATATTGGTAAATGTGAGGTCATCCATTTTGGTAGTAATAACAGCAAAATGGATTATTATTTAAATGATAAAAAATTGCAGCATGCTGCTGTGCAGAGGGACCTGGGTGTCCTTGTGCAGGAATCTCAAGGAGTTGGTTTGCAGGTGCAGCAGGTAATTAAGAAGGCAAATGGAATTTTGTCCTTCATTGTTAGAGGGATGGAGTTTAAAAATAGTGAGGTTATGTTGCAGCTGCATAAGATCTGGTGAGGCCACACCTGGAGTACTGTGTACAGTTTTGGTGTCCTTACTTGAGAAAGGATATACTGGCACTGGAGGGGGTGCAGAGGAGATTCACTAGGTTGATTCCGGAGTTGAGAGGGTTGGATTATGAGGAGAGACTGAGTAGACTGGGGCTATACTCATTAGAATTCAGAAGAATGAGGGGAGATCTTATAGAAACTTATAAGATTATGAAGGGAATAGATAAGATAGAAACAGGGAAGTTGTTTTCACTGGTGGGTGAAACTAGAACTAGGGGGCATGGCCTCAAATTAAGGGGAAGCAGATTTAGGACTGAGTTGAGGAGGAACTTCTTCACACAAAGGGTTGTGAATCTGTGGAATTCCCTGCCCAGTGAAGCAGTTGAGGCTCCCTCATTGAATGTTTTTAAGGCAAGGATAAATTTTTGAACAGTAAAGGAATTAAGGGTTATGGTGAGCGGGCGGGTAAGTGGAGCTGAGTCCATGAAAAGATCAGCCATGATCTTATTGAATGGGGGAGCAGGCTCAAGGGGGCAGATGGCCAACTCCTGCTCCTAGCTTTTATGTTCTTATGTTCACACAATTTGGATATTGCTTCTCTAAATCCTACACACTGCAGCAACAGTGGCTGGAATCTTACCACGGGTCATGGCTGGAGGATTTTCTCATCTCTCCGCAGTTAACAGAGATGTTGCTGGCAGATAAGATCATGTCTGGCACCTTGGTGGCTCTTTCTTCATCAGGTTTTTGGCTCTGGTTTTGTATCAGATAAAGTAAAATCTGTTTTTAAACCTAACAATTCAGTCTGTAATCGCCTCACTGTTTTTCCCTGTACAAATCTGGAGGCTGATAATTCCTTTTCCAGATGGACTTCCTGCACAATTGCCAAGGCCAAGGGACAAAACCAGCTTGTGTCCAGTATATTATCTCCAATACCATTAGCAATCTCCAGAGCTGAGAGAAGAAGACAGGTTTAAGTAGCCTTAACTAGAAAGCTAGCACGAGGGGGCACGACTTTAAATTAAGGGGGGGTAGTTATAGGACTGATGTCAGGGGTAGGTTCTTTACCCAGAGGGTGGTGAGGGACTGGAATGCCCTGCCAGCTGCAGTTGTAAATGCGCCTAGTTTGGGGGCGTTTAAGAGATCTGTGGATAGGTTTATGGACGAAATGGGATTGGTTTAGATTAGTGGGTTAGTGTTGTTTTTTTTTAAAAGCTGGTCGGCGCAACATCGTGGGCCGAAGGGCCTGTTCTGCGCTGTAATGTTCTATGTTCTATGTTAACTCAGTGAAGTTAGTATCTTTTACCTGATGCTGGCACTTTTTCAGTTTAATTCATTTTTCAGGATTTGCTAATTCTAACAAGACTAAGTTAACCAGAATGCCCCTCTTTGTGCCCATACGACACACTTTTTAAATATTTCTGTCTCGGGTTCTATTCTTGCCTCAGTGTTCAATCTTCATATCAATATTCCATATTCCATTGGCTAATAAACTGTGCACAGCACCAACCACAACCAGTCCATAAACACTCATGTAAAAGCAATAAGGAAACAGGAAAAATCAACACAGACAAAGGGACACATTCCCCTACTTTTGTCACAAGCACATTTTAAATCTTTTGAACAGAGAGTTTGGAAGAAATCTTTGAACTCAGGCTCATTTAGTTATCTCGATTATTTTAATAATATCTAACAGTAACACTTTCTCAAATGTATAGTTGCATCAAATAATTCAATAAATCTAATTCGGTCATAAATTAGACACCTTGGAACTCAATAGAATTCATCTTCTTTCAACATTTGCTCCACAGATATCATTTGCAACTAAGTCAATTTGTTTTGCGAAGGCAGTTTGTGTTATGAAGAGGGACAAGTTGACTAATAGCTCTCACTATTGTGCATTCATTATCATCAGCAGAGCAACAGATACTGAATTCTTTCCACTGGTGACACGGATCAGAAACTCACCAGCAAATGTTGCTGTGATGTAGATTATGCATAATCATATGACTGTCATAGGTTATCCAAAAAAATCATCTCTGTGGATACAAAGGACTGTTTTTCATAGAATCATAGAGGTTTACAGCATGGAATCAGGCCCTTACACCCAACTTGTCCACACCATCCTTTTTTTAACACTTAAGCTAGTTCCGATTGGCTGCATTTGGCCCATATTCCTCTGTCCCATCGTACCCATGTAACTATCTAAATGCTTTTTAAAAGACAAAATTGTACCCACCTCTACTACTGCCTCTGGCAGCTAGTTCCAGACACTCACCACCATCTGTGTGAAAAAAATCCCCCTCTGGAGACTTTTGTATCTCTCCCCTCTCACCTTACACTTATGCCTTCTAGTTTTAGACTCCCCTACCTTTGGGAAAAGTTATTGGCTATCTAGCTGATCTATGATCCTTATTATTTTATAGACCTCTATAAGATCACCCCTCAGCCTCCTACGCTCCAGAGACAAAAGTCCTAGCCTCTCCTCAAAACTCAAACCATCAAGTCCTGGTAGCATCCTAGTAAATCTTTTCTGCACTCTTTCTTCTTTAATAATATCCTTTCTATAATAGGGTGACTAGAACTGTACACAGTATTCCAAGTGTGGCCTTACCAATGTCTTGTACAACTTCAACAAGACATCCCAACTCCTGTATCCAATGTTCTGACCAATGAAACCATGCGTGCTGAAAGCCTTCTTCACCACTCTGTCCACTTGTGACTCCACTTTCAAGGAGCTGTGAACCTGAACCCCTAAATTTTTAACTCACCCCAGTGCCCTACCATTAGCTGAGTAAGTCCTGCCCTGATTCGATCGACCAAAATGCATCAGCTTGCATTTACCTCTACATTTGCATCTCTACATTACCTTTCCAAATCAAGAAGTTTTTGCAGTAGAGAATTTGGGAAGAAAAGTAAGGAAATAATTTAGATTTTTCTGGATAATCATGGCAGAATGTTGTCAATATTTCCCTCACAAAACTGACTTCAAAATTTCTTTCAATGAACAAGATGGAAATTGGTTACATAAGTTTATTTTCCACAGAGGTTGAAGCAAAGGCTAAAGCAGCAAAAGGTACAGATTGTTAGACAGTCCAGTACATTAACATCATTCCTGTGGTTTCTAATTTAAATATACGCAGTACATTACATAGAACCCTACAGTACAAACAGGCCCTTCAGCCCACAAGTTGCACCGATCACATCCATACCTACCAGGCCATAGAACTATCTGTAACTCCCAATCCCATTAGATCCCATATACTCATCCAGAAGTCTTTTAAAAGACCCCAGCGAGTTCGCCTCCACCACCACCGACGGCGGCCGATTCCACTCACTCACCACCCTCTGAATGAGAAACTTACTCCTAACATCTGGCAGAAATAATAGTAGGAGGGATTACTATTTAAAGGGTGAAAAGCTGCAGCATGCTACGGTGCAGAGGGACCTGGGGGTCCTTGTGCATGAGTTGCAAAAACCCAGTCTGCAGGTGCAGCAGGTGATCAAGAAGGCGAATGGAATGTTGGCCTTTATATCGAGGGGGATAGAATATAAAAGTAGGGAGGTCTTGCTGCAACTGTACAGGGCACTGGTGAGGCCGCAGCTGGAGTACTGTGTGCAGTTTTGGTCGCCGCACTTACGCAAGGATATTTTGGCCTTGGAGGGAGTGCAGAGGAGGTTCACTAGGCTGATACCAGAGATGAGGGGGTTAGACTATTAAGAGAGACTGAATAGACTGGGTCTGTACTCGTTGGAGTTTAGAAGGATGAGGGGGGATCTTATAGAGACGTATAAGATAATGAAAGGGATGAATAGGGTAGAGGTAGAGAGATTCTTCCCGCTCAGAAAGGACAGCAGGACTAGAGGGCGCAGCCTCAAGACAAGGAGGGGGGCGGTTTAGAACGGAGTTGAGGAGGAACTTCTTCACTCAAAGGGTGGTGAATCTCTGGAATTCTCTGCCTGTTGAAGTGGTGGAGGCTACCTTGTTAAATATATTTAAGACACGGGTAGATAGGTTTTTGACAGACAAGGGGATTAAGGGTTATGGGGAGAAAGCGGGAAAGTGGAACTGATCCACTTCAGATCAGCCATGATCTTATTGAATGGCGGGGCAGGCTCGAAGGGCTAGATGGCCTACTCCTGCTCCTATTTCTAATGTTCTTATCTCCTCTGTACTTGCTTCCCAGCACCTTAAACCTCTGTCCTCTCGTAGCGGCCATTTCAGCCCTGGGAAATAACCTCTGAGAATCCACCCTATCTATTCCTCTCAACATTTTATAAACCTCTATCAGGTCACCTTTCAACCTTCGTCTCTCCAGGGAGAAGAGACCGAGCTCCCTCAACCTATCTTCATAAGGCATGCCATCGATCAGGATCATCAGAAGTGTTTTCAGTTGGCTCCAGTTGGACCAAACTGGTTAGATGTTCCAATAGAACATTTTGTTCTGTATCCTTCAGACAAATCAATATTTTTTTTTCAGAGTAATGTTCCGTCCATCAATATGTTCAGTGCCTAATTCCATTGACAGATCATGGTACATTTCTTCAGTATAACGTAATGCTGCAAAAAGAAATATTTTACTTATGTTGAGAACCAGACCAGAAATGTCTTGATATGTTATGAAGTTAGCCCAGGCCCTTACTTTTACATTTGATTCTAGTATTCGGGTGAGCATAAGATGTTTCATTCCAGGTATGATTCCAGTGATCCACTTGAAAGCTTTTCTCAAAACAAACTTTATTTAAGAATACAATTACAATATAACAAAGAAGTAACATAACTTTTACCAATTAAATAATTAAAGATGATAAGTATAATTCTTAACAGCTAGCTATCTCTATTGTTCCAATTTAGCAGTATTCTCCACAGACATGAATTCCTTCTTCAGAACCAATTAACACAGAGACCAAAGATGCTTACATAGATACTAGATTTTCGGCACTTTAACTCTTCTGGAAAGTGATCCAGACAGAAACTTATATTTCTAACTTTCATGCAACAACTCCCTAAATAGTAGGATCTCAGAGAAAAAGGCTTATTTCTTGACAGATTCCAGCCTCCACTTCAGATGAAGTAAGCGATATAGAGAAAACAACCTCTCTCTAAAAATCCCAAAAACAGACGGCTTCGAGTTGCCTGTGAGAACCTAGCTGTACCCAGTCATATGACCTTACCTGTCAATCAACTTAATCTGAAAACTCTAAAATATCCCAGAGGAAAATGCAAAACAACAGGACCCTGTGTAAATTCAGAACAGAACAAACACTGCATCAGTTATGTTGCTGCAGTAACAACACAGTTCTGGATCCAGACGAAACAGTTCTGATAAAATAGAAGGGACGAGCAAACACATTTAGCCCTGAAACATAACTCAAATACATTTCTTAAAGGCACAGTATCGGCACATTTAATCCACAATAATCTTGCAAAAACTTACAGGAGTGCTGTTATTCTTGCAACATTTAAGAAGCATCTGGACAAGCGCTTAAATCACCAAGGCATATTAGGCTAGGGATCAAGTGCTAGTAAATGTGAGAAGAATAGATTGATGGTTGGCATAGACATGTTGGGCCAAAGGGCCTGTCTCTGTGCTGTAGGACTCCAAAGCCAGATTTTCCCATCCCATCGCAGTGAGCGGAGATTTGACTGGCTCCCAAATTGTCTGTCTTCACTGCAGTTGGAGCATGGCATGAGCAGCTGGTAGGAAGATGCCCTATAATTCTATTCAGCTGTAATTATAAATGACCATTCCATAGACTGTGAAACTTTCTGTGAAAAGTTTAGAATTGTTCTAAATTCTTAATGTTTAAGATCACACACTTCAGCAGCTACAAGGCATCATAAAATAAAAATACACTAAAATACACACAGATGAGGTGACAACTTACTTAGACACAAAAGCATGTATGTGACCACTTGTACCTGCAGAGCACACACAAATAAGGAGTTAAAAAAGAATGTTACTGAGTTACCATTGAGACCTCCAGCCCAGAATGATGCAGAACAGAAGGTCAGCATCAACTCTTTTCTCTGCATGGGGGAATGGTGTTTAAAAATTGAGCAAAGATCCTCAGTTGACTAAGTTGCTGGTGGGGTCGGTAAACCTGAGGCTGCCCTGCCAGCCAAGGGACATGCCCCTGAAACCTAAAATGATCTATTCGTAGAAGACTCCTTACAGAAACCATGGTTAGTCCTCCTTATCTCCAGCAGTAGAAAGGTTTACTGATGAGAAATGAGCTATTGTCTCACAAGGTGCCTCTCTCACAATTATTTGGTAAATAACAGCTTGTAGTGAGGATTGTGGCCCACAGATTTACAGTAATGCTTCTGCTAGATTCATACAAGAGAAATTAACCAATAAATACGCTAACACAGTGAAATACAAAAGAGATGATTTGTAGTAGAAACATAATTATAGCCATTCATAAATTTATAATGAGCTCTCATTTTTTTTCTGAGGATTTATACTAACCTTGATGCCAACAGTAATTCTGTTCTGTTAGATGGTGGATCGCGATTGAAATTCATGAACATTCTGGCACTGCATTTTCAAAAACCTTGATGTTGTTTGGAAAATAGTTAGTGCACCAGTCACGCTTTCTACATCTTGGACACGAGATTCTATCTGGTTCAGAATCTCTGATTGTGGCGGAAGCTGACCTCACATTTCCAGGGACCAGGGAAACACTTACTGTTCATACATGGTTTAAAAAGTTGTGATCGCAATAATATAAATGCTTGCTCTGTAATTAATATATTCTCCTTGCTCCTTTGAGCTATTGTTGTAATAATTCATTAGCCATCATCTTTTTATAACAGGGAATCGAAATCAGTCCATCAGTCACCTCCTGACCGATGCTCAGTTTGGGTTCCATCTCAGGACCATTCAACCCCTGAACTCACTGCAGCTTTAGTCGACACACGGACAAAGGAGCTGAATTCCAGGGATGAGGTGAGAGGCAGATATAGAATCATTAGTGCAGAAGAGGCCCTTCAGCCCATCGAGTCTGCACTGGCATGTGAGGAACACCTGGACTCCCACCTAATCTCATCAACCAGTCATCTTGCAGCATTTAAGAATCTGGATGAACGCTTAAAATTGCCAAGATGTTGCAGGCTATTGGCCAAGTGCTGGGAAATGGGATTGGTATAGATTGGTATTTGATAATTGGCAGAGACAATGTGGGCCAAAGGGCCTGTTTATGTGCTGTATGACTCCCATCTTCCCCGCACGTGAACTGTAGCGGGAAAGATAAAAATTCGGCAGACCATTCAAAGGTGCGTTGAGTTTCGCTGAGAATTTTGATCTTGGAGTGCGTGCCATTGGAAATTCCAGCTTTTGACTCTATTGCTGCGATTTTAGGACCTCACTCGGGCAGGGCTTATAAAATCCCGCTCAAGGCCAATGGAGAATTCTGTTCCACAAACATCGCCCATCCCAGAATCGGGACAGGTGAGGCAGTAACATTCAGCCTATGACTCGCTCTCTCCCTCTCTCTCTCTCTGACTCAATGAGAATGACTGCCCTTGACATCAAGGTAACAGTTAACCGAGGGTGGCATCAATGAGCCATCACAAAACTGGAGTTAACGTGAATCAGGGGAAAAACAGTTAAACCTGGCACAGAGGAAGATGGTTGTTGTGGTTGGAGGTCAATCACCTCAGCTCCAGGACATTTCTGCAGAGTCCCACTAGGCATGGTTTACCGACTGTTGTAGGCAAACCATCTTCAGCTGTTTCATCAATGACCTTCCTTGTCATGAGGTCAGAAGAGAAAATGTTCGCTCGTGTTCAGCATCATTTGGTACACCTTAAGGTACTGAAGCAGTTCATGATCCAAAGCAGCAAGATCTGGGACAATACCCAAGCTTGGACTAACAAGTGGCAAGTAACATTTGCAGCACTGAGACAATGACCATCTCCAACAAGACAGAATCAAACTCTCTTGCTTGATATTCAATGGCACTAATGAATCCCCCACTATCAACATCCGGGGGGTTACCATTGATGAGAAAATGAACTGGGCTAGCCATATAAATACTGTAATTAAAAGAGCAGGTCTGTGTCTCGGAATTCTGCGGTGCATAACTCACTTCTTGACTCTCCAAAGCCTGTCCAACTTCTACAAGCCACAAGTCAGGAGTGTGATGGATGAGTGCAGATCCAACAACACTCAAAGCTTGATACCATCCAGAAAAAAAGCGACCCATTTGACCGACATCTCGCAGTGAAGATACCAAACAGAAGTCTTCTCGGTGCAGTGCTATTTTTAGCTCCATGTGAGATTTCATGGCCATTAGGGGATTGGGTCAATGGGGTCATTAGATCACAGTCAGGTAACAGATAATGAATCTGGTTTGAGGTTTATGGAATCCTGAGGTGCAGTAATTGTCTGCAACGTTTGCCTGGAGCATGGATATTGGTGCATGGATCGTACTGACATCAATGGAGTGAATTTTCCACAGCTGTGCACTTTGTCACAGACTTTGCTGGTTTTATTAAATTTTCGATATTGAGGTTAAGTCTTACCCAGAGCAACAACCACATCCAATGATTCAGTTCTTGTGATCAATGTCTATTGAATAATTTGGCAGCTTGTTACCTACCTTCCTTGTGTCAAAACTTTTCCCTGAACTGACTGGACCTGGTTGACAGTCAGAGCTTTGGTGCGGAAACTGATGCCATTTTATTTTAGGATGCAGGAGGAACTAATCTCACCCGTTATCAAAAGATGAAAGTTACCATGTTCCCAGCATTCCCAGAGAAGCTATAAATGTTGGAATTGGATGTATCATCGGAATTATTTCAATCAATATTCCGTTTACAGTCATTGATGGAACAAAGGCTGCTGCTTGTGTTTCAAACCATTACTGTTTGGCTTTATTTTATTATTCTTCTCTCACTTGAAAGGAAATCCAAATGGATCTAAATTCAGTAACTTCTAACCAATCTCTTTGTATTTCTGAAGCGCCGTTGTGATATGGCCAGCCTCACATTTGTAATGAGATTTTGATTTTACTCTAATCTGTGTATCTGGAAGTGTAAATGGAAAGACACTTACAATCCTCCTGTTCCATATTTCTCCAGGGTTGGTTCACACCCTCTCTGAGCTGAGAAAATGAATTGTGTGATCCTATTCTCACTGCTGCCTCTTACCGTGGAAAGCCCAGAGCGTGTTTTGGTTTAGTTCAAGCTCATTTTTATTCTTTATCCATGTGACAAATAATGATCTCAGAAAGAGAAACTGAAATCAGACTTTTTCAGATTTTTGAAACATTAAATGTAGCAGCCTTGAACTTCTGTGGGAATCTCCTGGCTTCCTGCTTTATAATTCCAGGGAATAGTTGTTTGGTAATACAGAAATTGAGTGTTGCTGAAAAGTACCTGAAGACCTGTCAAAGATTTTCGCATTGTATACATCAGGACATTTTGCTAGGCTACAAGTTGATCGATATTCTGATGAGTGCAGCATGGAAAGCTTCAACATTTCTTTCTTTACAGCGACACTCAACTTCAGAGAAACAATGTGAACAGTTGAAAACGGTCATTTCCACAATTTCCCAAGGGTTTTGGAGATTTTCTACTGCAGCCAAGTAGCAGATAGAGAAAATCTCCTGTGTAATTTCAAGGATGTTGAAATGGAGGTGTTTTCTCAGTTCTCCAGAAGATATGACTGTCAGTGAATGCATCTCAGTCATTAATATTAAAATGCCCCATTTTCAAATCCTGCATGCTGGTATCTGTATGGTGAAGATAGAAATGTACAGGAGCTTGTGTGCAGTGACCCAGTTCAGTGTACAGAAGGCCTTTGGATATACAACCATCATTTCACAATGTGGTCAAGCAGAATGCATTCTGATAGAGTTAGCACGTTCCTGGATGTCTGACTTTGTCCAGCCAAAAGATGCCAAAGATATATCTCAGACAGTTGTTAGTTGTTCCAATTAATAGACACAAAGAGGGCAATCTTACCAAAAATATTCTAAGTCCAGGACAGAAAACAGGAGAGTTGCTCACCTGTTTATTTGGGTGAGTTTAAATTCCCAATTTTATGTGCTTCGTTTATTAAAAAATGACTTTAACAATTCCTCGCTTGGAGAGGAAGAGACTGGGGCTTAAATCACCAGCCGGCCCACTGCAGCAACAGAGGGATCTGTTGCGCATGTGCAGACTTCTGCAGCTGCGCATGCGCAATTGGACTAGCAGAGGCCTGATAGTTTGAGAGAGAGAGATCTGTCAGGCCTCCACTGTAGCCAACCTCAATGAAACCACCCCTCTGCTATTGCAGGGGCCCATGGTCAATCGCAAGCCCCACACCACCTAGGAATATCACTCCCCCACTGCCACGACCAATTGTGCATCCCTCCCTATCCACCAACTGCCTGCAGAGTAGTAGCACCACCTCTCCACCCCCCTCCATTGATAGCCTGCAGATTACAAGCTGGGCCCTCCTTCCCCCAGTGGGCAGCACCAAGATACCCAGTGGGCACTGCCACGTGTCAGGCTGGAACTGCCACCTGACGCTGCCTAAGGAGCAACCCCATCCTAGCTCTTGATCTCCCTGGGGGAACTCAAATGTAATTCCCCATCACACTGCGGTCTCTGTGCCATCACACAAGTTACTTAGCGGAATTTTCTTGCTCCAGAGCTTTTCCCAGCATGGTCCAAGTCAATAACTCACAGATGCACAAGAGCAAAATCTGCAGTCGCTGTTTCCAAGCAGAGTTAGAAGAGTTTGGAACAACAGCAGCCTGACTGAGAACATTAAACATTGAACCAGGGCAAGACTTACTCAGTTAATGAATTGGTGGGTGGGGGGGGGGTGATATTTTTCGGTCAAACCAAGTAAACAAAGTCAAATTACATTAGGACAAAGAAAAAGGGGGCGGCCCCCCAAAAGGATGGGGAACGGCCCAAACAGAAACAAAAATTACAAAAGAAACTTAAGACACGTCAAATCAAAATATGATTGTCGGGGTCTATAACGCACCCCAGCCCCTGCGGTGCCCAGCCGGCATGGAAGGTGTTGACTGTGCTCAGTTAGTGATTGGGCATTGAGGAGAATTACAGAATAAAGATCTAGGGGTACAGGTTCATAGCTCCTTGAAAGTGGAGTCACAGATGGATAGAGTCGTGAAGAAGGCATTCGACATGCTTGGTTTCATCGATCAGAACATTTATTACAGGAGTTGGGACGTCTTCTTGAAATTGTACAAGACATTGGTAAGGCCACACTTGGAATACTGTGTACAATTCACCCTATTATAGAAAGGGTATTATTAAAGCAGATAAGATTTACTAGGATGCTATCGGGACTTGATGGATTGAGTTATAAGAAGAGACTGAATAGACTGGGACTCTTATCCTCTGGAGCGTAGGAGGTTGAGGGGTGATGTTATAGAGGTCTGTAAAATAATGAGGGGCACAGACAAGGTAGATAGTCAATATCTTTTTCCAAAGGTAGGGAAATCTAAAACTAGAGGGCATAGGTTTAAGGTGAGAGAGGAGAGATACAAAAGTGTCCAGAGGGGCAATTTGTTCACACAGAGGGTGGTGAGTGTCTGGAACAAGTTGCCAGAGGTAGTAGTAGAGGCGGGTATAATTAGTGCAGAGGAGGTTTACTAGGCTGATACCGGAGTTGAGGGGATTGAGCTATGAGGAGAGGCTGAATAAACTAGGCTTGTACTCGTTAGAGTTTAGAAGAATGAGGGGAGATCTCATTGAGACGTATAAGATGATGAATGGGATGGATAGGATAGAGGTGGAGAGACTCTTCCCGCTCAAAAAAGACAGTAGGACTAGGGGGCACAGCCTCAAGATAAAGGGGAGGCGGTTTAGAACGGAGTTGAGGAGGAACTTCTTCACTCAAAGGGTGGTGAATCTCTGGAATTCTCTGCCCGTTGAAGTGGTGGAGGCTGCCTCGCTAAATATTTTTAAGAAGCGGGTTGATGGGTTCTTGATAAGAGAGGGGATTAAGGGTTATGGGGAGAGGGCGGGAAAGTGGAACTGAGCCACAACAGATCAGCCATGATCTTATTGAATGGCGGGGCAGGCTCGAAGGGCTAGATGGCCTACTCCTGCTCCTATTTCTTATGTTCTTATGTTCTTATGTTACCTTTTAAAATGCATTTTGATAGTTACATGGGTACAATGGGTATAGAGGGATATGGGCCAAATGCGTCAATTGGGATTAGTTAAGGGGTTTGAAAAAAAATAAGGGTAGCATGGACAAGTTGGGCTGAAGGGCCTGTTTCCATGTTGTAAACCGTTATGACTCTAATATTTTCATAATGCTGGACCTGAATTTATCCCCAAAGCTCAGTAGCTAAAATGTTTTGGATTCCAGCCTGTCACTGAGTGCACTCTTTTTATCTTCAGAAGCATTTTAAAGGAATAACCTTTGATTTTAGAAAAAGGAATTGGAATCATGTAATGGACTGAATTATGCAAATCATTTGGTGTAAATTAAGTTTCGGTATTTGGGAAATTATTCAATTACTGTTCTTAATGCAGAAGTTAATGCAAAACTAACACTCAAAAAGAACTGGTTAGCCGCTAAATTCTCATATAACTGAACTCAGGTAACTGTAAACTCACAAAGATTAATTTGGCAAAACCTACTTTGGAATGTTAGTCATCCACAACAGTGAATACATTCTTCAACAGTCTGTGTTTTGATCACAAAGAACTCAAACCGAAAGAGTGAAAGTAATTTGATTTGTGCCGGAATGCTGTGTTAGATTGTCAATAGCCTCTTGTTTATGTGCAGCAATCGTGCATCATCTTTTGCGATCACATTGTAGTGATAGTGTCGAACTGCGTTTTGTTAATCTTGTGCTGGGCAGAGAATGTTCTCAGGCTGTTTACTGTATCTTTAGTAGAACATAGATAATAATTAAGATGCCCTCCTCATATGGAAATCTAGGCGTGTTCTAACACAGAATCGCAACCTGTAAAAGATTTTCAGCCCTCATTCCAATTTCAGACTCATGTCTTTGGTGCCACCGGTGACTCTTTGCCATTCTTCATCTGTGCTGGGGTCAGAACTTGGTGTTAATGCAGAGGAAGGAATTATGTAAAAACTGATTGGTCATTTTTAATTTCCATAGTAACAGTGCTGTATGGGATGGTTTCCTCATTGCTCACTCAGTGAGCAGACTCTGCAGAATGGTACTGAGCTCTACAGACCAGTTGGGAATGGAATTCAAATCTTTATCAGTACTGAGCTGTCAGTTTCCATTTTGCATCCATCTCCACCTTGAAACGTTGTTTACCTGGCTGTTAATCTGAACAATTTGGACAAAATTTTACAGGACGGATGTATACCTGGAATGAGTACGTCGTCAAATGAGGAAAGGTTGGGCAGCCTCCATTGGAATTTAGATGGGTTTTGACAGGATGGATGTGGAGAAGATGCTTCCTCTCGTGGGAGAATCCAGTATCCAGGACTGGGGGAGTCTCTTTTTAAAATCAAAGTAGTGCCCAATTCAGACAAAAATGAGGGGATTTATTTTTCTTTTGAGGGTGAGTTGTAAAATTGCATCTGGAGACTGGCAGTTGTTGGCGTTGAGTACTGAGGCAGTTGCAGCAATGCCATCATAGTGGGGGATGCTGGTGTAGAGCACCGAGACATCCATTGTGACGAGGAGTGCTCCTAGTTCAATTGTTCCATGTGTGCTGAGTTTCTGTAGGAAGTCCGTAGTGTCGTGACAAAAGCTGGGGGTTCTTTGTACAATGGGTTTCAGGATGCCCTCGACATAGCCGGAGAGGTTCTCACACAGGGTCCCATTACCCAATACGATGGCACAGCCAGGTGTGTTTGCCTTGTGTATCTTCAGGAGGCAATAGGGATCTCCAACGTGGGAAGTATGTGGGATGAGAGCACAGAAGATGCTCCTGAAAGTCTGGATCAAGGGTCTTGATCAGTTTAAGTTGACAGGTGTCTTCTTTTGGTCGGATCTGCGGGTAACTGTCTGTAGTTACCCGCAGAACCTTAGACTATGACCCCTTGTTCTGGTCACTCACACTATCAGGAACATCCTTCCTGCATCTATCCTGTCTAGTCTTTTTTCTATGAGATTCCCCTCATCTTACATCTTTCTCTTTGAATCCTTAGCAATCTATTCACATTCTGTTCTCATTGTTACTGAATCGCCTTTGGTAAACATCTGTTCAGTGTTGCGAGGCTCATTAACAGAACAAATGCCCTGGTTCCCTTCACACAGTCAGTCTGTCCCTGCCAGAACACTAGCAGCTGAATATACTCCATACTTTTTAACATTTTCATGACATAATTCAGAGTCTCTAATTTCAGAGTACAGCATCTGCGATGATGTGAACCTTCCTATTGTACTTGTCACAAGTAGTAGTTAAGAATGACCGCAATTATATTCAGTCAAGGAAGTAGTTCAGTTAGCCAATGTGTCCAATGATTCTTATTGCAATTTTCCAAGCTACAAACCTAAATACAATGCTTTTCAATGATACATGCTGGAGGACAATTATTAGAATAGTTTTTAACATTTTCCTCAGATTTAAAATGTGATTAAGCATGAGTAGTCTACTTAAATAGCACAAAACATAGAAATAAGTGGGAAAACCGGTTGTGATGAGGAGATAAAAAGTTTACAAATGAACATTGACAGACTAGGGGAATGGGCCAGATTCTGGCAGATGGAGTTTAATGTGGATAAATAAGAGGTTATCAATTGTGGCCAGAAAAATAAAAGCACAAATTATTATTTAAATGGGAAACGGGTTCAAATGCAGAGGGATCTGGGTGTCCTTGTGCATGAGTGTCAGAAAGTGGGTATGCAGGTGCAGAATGTTATAAGGGAGGCAAATGGAATCTTGGCATTTATTGCAAAGGGTCTAGAGTACAAAAGTAGAGAAATTACAATTGTACAAGGCATTGGTGAGACCACACTTGGAGTATTGTGTTCAATTTTGGTCACCTTTTGAGGAATAATGTGGTGGCACTGGAAGCAGTTCAGAAGACGTTCACTAGATTGATTCCAGGTTTGAAGAGGCTGTTGTATGAGGAGCGGTTGAGTAGCTTGGGCTTGTACTCGCTAGAGTACGGAAGAATGAGGGGGATTAGATTGAGATATATAAAATACACAACGGGATTAATAAAGTGAATGTTAACCAAATGTTCCCCCTTCTAGAACAGTCTAGTACAGGAGGTCATAATTGTAGAGTAAGAGAGGGGAGGTTTAATATAGAGTTAAGGAGCAGCTACTTCTCACAGAGGGTTGCCCCAGAGAACAGTGGATGCAAAATCAATCAATGGATTCAAGAAAGAGACAGATAAATATTTGATCAAAAGCGGGATAAAGGGCGATGGGGAAAAGACAGGGAAGTGGAGTTCAGTTATGATCATATGGAATGGCGGAGCGGGCTCGAAGGGCCAAACTACCGATTTTTGGTCCTAATTCCTATGTTCTTATGTTCCTAAATGAATTCTAACTGTATCAGTAAAGCACCTTGTAACACACAGCCCAGCAGGTAATCCTCTTCCCAGTCACTGGAACTTACTTAAATATAAAAGTTTGGCAGCAAGAATTAAACTGGTATTAAAGATTTTTTTAAATTCATTTGTGGGACATGGGTGTCGCTGGCTGGTCAGTATTTATTGCCCTTGGAAGGCTGTTGAGGGTCAACCACGTTGCTGTGTCTCTGGAGTCACACGTAGGTCAGACAGGGTAAGGACGGCAGATTTCCTTCCCTAAAGGACATTAATAAACCAGATGGGTTTTTTTCCGACAATTGACATGGTTTCATGGTCATCAGTAGATTCTTAATTCCAGATTATTTTTATTGAATTCAAATTCTCCCAGCTGCCGTGGTGGGATTTGATCCTGGGTCCCCAGAACATTAGCTGAGTTTCTGAGTTAATAATTTAGCAAAAATGCCTCTAGGCCATCACCTCCCCCAGTGAAGGAAAATTATTCGCTCACTTGTTTAGTTGTAAATGATTGAATGTAAATTTCACGGCATCTTTGAATAATAAATGAGGGATGGACTGTCATTCTCCGAGGAACTCTCTGCTCTGATTGTGTCGTTGAACAGAGGAATCTCAAACTGGTGAATAATCTTTGCAAAATAAATCATATTTGCCCAAGTGACATGTCCAAGCAATTCAATTTTAAAATATCGCTGATGGGATTTGTTTGAATATATCTTTCATTAGCTTGTCTGTTTGAGTTTGACGGACAATTTATATTTGTTTGCTCCTGGCCGCATCAGGGAAATATTCCGGAGCCCAGTTGGAAGGTAGCTGAACGGGAGGTGGAATAAAGTCAGAATCACAATGACAATTATAGAATCCAGAAGGAGGCCATTCAGCCCATTGAGTCAACAGCAACTCTCCAACAGAGCATCTTACTCAGTGCCACCCCCACCCTATCCACGTAACCCTGTGCATTTCCCATGGTTAATCCCCTTAATCGGCATATCTTTGGACACTGAGGGAGAATTTAGCAAGGCCAACCTACCCTGCACACCTTCTGACCATGGGAGGGGTGCAGAGCACTCAGAGGAAACCCACGCAAACACAAGGAAAATGCACAAACTCCACACAGTCAGTTACCCGAGGCTGGAATCAAACCTGGGTCCCTGATGCTATGAGGCAGCGGTGTTAACCACTCTGCCACTGCGTCACTCTCCCATGTATTTTTTTTAATATAAATACATATTTCCATTCTTTCTCAGGATCACTGGCATTTATTACCCAGCATGTTTTCTTGAACGGGTACCAATGGGAATTGTTGCTGAGTTGTTGCAGAGTGTGTGAGATCAGGCCTGGAGTTCCAGGAATTTGACCCATTGAAGGAGATGGAATGGTGAAACATATTCCGGTCAGAAAGGCATGTCCCTTGGAAAGAAATTTGGGGAGGATAATGAAGCTTCCTGACAGGTGGACAGAACGGTGAAGAAGGCAATCGGCATGCTTGGTTTCATTGGTTAGAACATTGAGTACAGGAGTTGGGACGTCTTCTTGAAGTTGTACAAGGCATTGGTAAGGCCACACTTGGAATACTGTGTGCAATTCTGGTCACCCTATTATAAGAACATAAGAAATAGGAGCAGGAGTAGGCCATCTAGCCCTTCGAGCCTGCCCCGCCATTCAATAAGGTCATGGCTGATCTGTCGTGGCTCAGTTCCACTTTCCCGCCCTCTCCCATAACCCTTAATCCCCTCTCTTATCAAGAACCCATCAACCAGCTTCTTAAAAATATTTAGCGAGGTAGCCTCCACCACTTCAACGGGCAGAGAATTCCAGAGATTCACCACCCTTTGAGTGAAGAAGTTCCTCCTCAACTCCGTTCTAAACCGCCTCCCCTTTATCTTGAGGCTGTGTCCCCTAGTCCTACTGTCTTTTTTGAGCGGGAAGAGTCTCTCCACCTCTATCCTATCCATCCCATTCATCATCTTATACGTCTCAATGAGATCTCCCCTCATTCTTCTAAACTCTAACGAGTACAAGCCTAGTTTATTCAGCCTCTCCTCATAGCTCAACCCCCTCAACTCCGGTATCAGCCTAGTAAACCTCCTCTGCACTCCCTCCAAGGCCAAAATATCCTTGCGTAAGTACGGCGACCAAAACTGCACACAGTACTCCAGCTGCGGCCTCACCAATGCCCTATACAGCTGCAGCAAGACCTCCTTACTTTTATATTCAATCCCCCTCGCTATGAAGGCCAGCATCCCATTCACCTTCCTGACCACCTGCTGCACCTGCAAGCTGGGTTTTTGTGACTCATGCACAAGGACCCCGAGGTCCCTCTGCACCATCGCCTGCTGCAGTTTTTCGCCACGTAAGTAATAGTCCTTCCTACCATTCTTCCTACCAAAGTGGACCACCTCACACTTGAAAGGGTATTATTAAACTAGAAAGAGTGCAAAAAAGATTTACTAGGATGCTACTGGGATTTGATGGATTGAGTTATAAGGAGAGGCTGGATAGACTGGGACTTTTATCTCTGGAGCGTAGGAGGCTGAGGGGTAACCTTTGTAGAGGTTGATAAAATAATGAGAGGCACAGATCAGCTAGATAATCAATATTTTTTCCCAAAGGTAGGGGAGTCTAAAACTAGAAGGCATAAGTGTAAGGTGAGAGGGGAGAGATACAAAAGCGTCCAGAGGGGCAATTTTTTTCACACAGAAGGTGGTGAATGTCTGGAACAAGCTGTCAAAGGTAGTAGTAGAGGTGGGTACAATTTTATCTTTTAAAAAGCATTTAGATAGTTACATGGGTAGGATGGGTATAGAGAGATATGGGCCAAATGCAGGCAATTGGGACTAGCTTAGAGGCTTTATAAAAGAGGGCAGCATGGACAAGTTGGGCTGAAGGGCCTGTTTCCACGGTGTAAACCTCTATGACTTTATGATATGCTGTGTGAGCTGGAGGCCAATAGTTTAGATGGTGTTACCAAAGCAGCCTTGGTGAGTCACTGCAGTGCATCCTTGTTGATCTGGGATATACTGTGGCACTCCTCTGGTGGAAATTTCTGTATTAGCTGAGGTTCTGATCCAGCAAGTTAGTTTGTTCCGGTATTAATCCCATCTGACTAAATAACAATCATTCACACTTGTCGTTTATAAAGTCTGGATAGTGGAGAGGTATACCTTTTTACACAATAGCACCGATATGGCTGCTCCAGCTGCATTTCTTTGTCTCTCCTCCCATCTCTATTGACCGAGACAAATCTCCACGTGCATGCTTGGCCACTACAGGAGCAACCCAGCTGGACCCATTCCCCCAGCTTCTCTCCATAGACCTAATCTCCAGGGAGCAGTGGCACTGAGTATAAAATCTAACTTACCTCAGGGATCTGAGGTCTAGTCTCCAGGGAGCAGCTGGAGGGCGGAGCAGAGCATCAAAGTGAGGCTGAAACTATCTGCATGAGATGTGACATCATGGGAAAGTGGTAATCTGAATGGCTAGGAGGAAGTCTATGCTAATTTGAAAAAGAATACTGCAAAACTAATTAATCAATTAATTTACCGAGTCGGTATGTCTGGGCAGGGGGTGTGATGTAGCTGTGTAGAGATGTCTGGGCAGGGGGTGTGATGTAGCTGTGTAGGGATGTCTGGGCAGGGGGTGTGATGTAGCTGTGTAGAGATGTCTGGGCAGGGGGTGTGATGTAGCTGTGTAGGGATGTCTGGGCAGGGGGTGTGATGTAGCTGTGTAGAGATGTCTGGGCAGGGGGTGTGATGTAGCTGTGTAGAGATGTCTGGGCGGGGGGTGTAATGTAGCTGTGTAGGGATGTCTGGGCGGGGGGTGTGATGTAGCTGTGTAGAGATGTCTGGGCAGGGGGTGTGATGTAGCTGTGTAGGGATGTCTGGGCAGGGGGTGTGATGTAGCTGTGTAGGGATGTCTGGGCAGGGGGTGTGATGTAGCTGTGTAGGGATGTCTGGGCGGGGGGTGTAATGTAGCTGTGTAGGGATGTCTGGGCAGGGGGTGTGATGTAGCTGTGTAGGGATGTCTGGGCAGGGGGTGTGATGTAGCTGTGTAGAGATGTCTGGGCAGGGGGTGTGATGTAGCTGTGTAGAGATGTCTGGGCAGGGGGTGTGATGTAGCTGTGTAGGGATGTCTGGGCAGGGGGTGTGATGTAGCTGTGTAGAGATGTCTGGGCAGGGGGTGTAATGTAGCTGTGTAGGGATGTCTGGGCAGGGGGTGTGATGTAGCTGTGTAGGGATGTCTGGGCAGGGGGTGTGATGTAGCTGTGTAGGGATGTCTGGGCAGGGGGTGTGATGTAGCTGTGTAGGGATGTCTGGGCGGGGGGTGTGATGTAGCTGTGTAGGGATGTCTGGGCAGGGGGTGTGATGTAGCTGTGTAGAGATGTCTGGGCAGGGGGTGTGATGTAGCTGTGTAGGGATGTCTGGGCAGGGGGTGTGATGTAGCTGTGTAGAGATGTCTGGGCAGGGGGTGTGATGTAGCTGTGTAGGGATGTCTGGGCAGGGGGTGTGATGTAGCTGTGTAGAGATGTCTGGGCAGGGGGTGTGATGTAGCTGTGTAGGGATGTCTGGGCAGGGGGTGTGATGTAGCTGTGTAGGGATGTCTGGGCAGGGGGTGTGATGTAGCTGTGTAGGGATGTCTGGGCAGGGGGTGTGATGTAGCTGTGTAGGGATGTCTGGGCGGGGGGTGTGATGTAGCTGTGTGATATGGGAGCTGATAGATCCCATTGTGAGCTGCAGTGACCACATCTGCAGCAAGTGTTGTTGCTTGAAGAACTTTGGCTCAGAATTGATGAGCTGGAGCCTGGATATTGCGGCACGTCCAGGAGGGGGAGAGTTACCTGGACACTTAGGGTCCGATTTTACTGTCGCACTGTGCCCACTTCAAGGCACAAAACTTGGTAGAGGCGTGAGGCGAATAGTGCAATCCACCTCTGTGTCCATTCCCACTTTACCAGAGCCTGAAAACGGCTGCAATTGGGACCATGTCCAAATGGGCGCGATGGCCATTTAAATGTATTTGCATGCATTTAAATTGACTTAATGGGCTGCACGCCCAACCTTACCAGCACTTCCCCCCTTTACCACTGCGTTCGCCCATCCAGAATCAGCAGAAAACAGACATGGAAGTGACTCGAGCGCTCCATAAGAACATAAGAACATAAGAAATAGGAGCAGGAGTAGGCCATCTAGCCCTTCGAGCCTGCCCCGCCATTCAATAAGATCATGGCTGATCTGTTGTGGCTCAGTTCCACTTTCCCGCCCTCTCCCCATAACCCTTAATCCCCTCTCTTATCAAGAACCCATCAACCCGCTTCTTAAAAATATTTAGCGAGGCAGCCTCCACCACTTCAACGGGCAGAGAATTCCAGAGATTCACCACCCTTTGAGTGAAGAAGTTCCTCCTCAACTCCGTTCTAAACCGCCTCCCCTTTATCTTGAGGCTGTGCCCCCTAGTCCTACTGTCTTTTTTGAGCGGGAAGAGTCTCTCCACCTCTATCCTATCCATCCCATTCATCATCTTATACGTCTCAATGAGATCTCCCCTCATTCTTCTAAACTCTAACGAGTACAAGCCTAGTTTATTCAGCCTCTCCTCATAGCTCAATCCCCTCAACTCCGGTATCAGCCTAGTAAACCTCCTCTGCACTCCCTCCAGGGCCAAAATATCCTTGCGCAGGTGCGGCGCCCAAAACTGCACACAGTACTCCAGCTGCGGCCTCACCAATGCCCTATACAGCTGCAGCAAGACCTCCCTACTTTTATATTCAATCCCCCTCGCTATGAAGGCCAGCATCCCATTCGCCTTCCTGACCACCTGCTGCACCTGCAAGCTCCAGTTAGCAAGGAGATTAGTGCCGAGTGTCTGACGGCTCTCTGCCTGAGATCAGTGAGGGGGGAAGAGCCCACAATCGGTCTGGGTGGCAGAGGGTGTTGGGGGATAAAGGGATCAGTAATGTTGTGGGGGGTGGGGCAATGCCTGTGGGGCAGGGGGAGGCATTATCTGGCCTGGGAGCAATATGGCAGGGGAGCCGCATTCTATCATGTTCTTTTCTGCATGTGTGCAGTTGGAGGTCCTGATTGGAGCTGCAGGATTTCGGGTGCGTTAAGCCCCACCCACAGGCTTCTGCAGTGCAATTCGGAATCACTGATGTTTTTTCAGGCAGGGTGGGTATGGGGACACCTGAGAACGGGTCTAAAAGTTGGATCTGAAACACTCCCAGTTTCAAGTCCGCCCAACACTTAGAATCAAAATGGTGAAATAGAGCCTAATAGTGGAATTCTTTGAGGGAATCACGAGCATGGTGGACAGTGGAGAACCTGTGGATGTGATGTATCTGGATTTCCAGAAGGCATTTGACAAAGTGCCACAGCAAAGACTGCTACATAAGATAAAGGATCACAGTGTTACAGGTGATATATTAGCATGGACAGAGGATTGGTTAACTAACAGAAAGCAAAGAGTGGGGATAAATGGATGTTTCACTGGTTGGTGATCATTGACTAGTGGTGTGCCTCAGGGATCAGTGTTGGGACCGCAATGCTTTACAATTTACACACATGATTTGGAATTGGGGATCTAGTTAGTGTTATCTGTGAACTATGTCAACGTTTGCAGATGACACTAAGATGAGTGACAGAGTGAAGTGTGCAGAGAACACAAAGTTTTCAAAGGGATATAGATAGTCTAAGTGAGTGGGTGAGGGTCTGACAGATGGAGAACAATGTTGGTAAATGTGAGGTCATCCATTTTGGCAGGAATAACAGTAGAATGGATTAATATTTAAATGTAAAAAAATTGCTGTGTACTTCTGTACAGAGGGACCTGGGTGTCCTTGTGCATGAGTTGCAAAAATTTGCAGGTGCAGCAGGTAATTAAGAAGGCAAATGGGATTTTGTCCTTCATTGCTAGAGGGATGGAGTTCAAAAACCGTGAGGTTATGTTGCAGCTGTATAAGGTGCTGGTGAGGCCACACCTGGAGTACTGTGTACAGTTGTGGTTTCCTTACTTGAGAAAGGATATACTGGCACTGGAGGGGGTGCAGAGGAGATTCACTAGGTTGATTCCGGAGTTGAGAGGGTTGGCTTATGAGGAGAGACTGAGTAGACTGTGGCTATACTCATTGGAATTCAGAAGAGTGAGGGGCGATCTTATAGAAATATATAAGATTATGAAAGGAATAGATAAGATAGAAGCAGGGAAGTTGTTTCCACTGGCAGGTGAAACTAGAACTAGGGGGCATGGCCCCAAAATAAGGGGAAGCAAATTTAGGACTGAGTTGAGAGGAACTTCTTCACACAAAGGGTTGTGAATCTGTGGAATTCCCTGCCCATTTGAGGGTCCCTCATTGAATGTTTTTAAGGCAAGGATAGATAGATTTTTGAACAGTAAAGGAATTAAGGATTATGGTGAACAGATGGGTATGTGGAGCTGAGTCCACAAAAAGATCAGCCATGATTTTATTGAATGGCGGAACAGGCTCGAGGGGCCAGATGGCCGCCTCCTGCTCTTAGTTCTTATGTAAGAAGAAGTAGATAGAGAAGGAGGCAGTTTATATGAAGTATCAACCCTGGTGGAGATCAGTTGGGTTGATGAGCCTATTTTTGTAGATTGTGTACAATCCTAAGTACCTTCTTGAAATCTGAAATAGATTTGAAAAAAAATGCTTGACAGCTGATTAATCTTTCCAAATTTACAAATCAGAATCTGCTGAAAGTGTAAATTCATACAGAAAAAAAAGCCTGTAAATAAACAGAAATACAGGATATCAGTACATCACTGGATTAAAATATTAATACATTTAAGATCTTTCACTCCTCTCCACAGATTTATTGTTCAAAGATTTTGGAAAAGTATAATTTTGACATTTCTTCCCCAGATTCGTACATGATGCTCAGAGAGACACAATGAGGTACAGGACAAGGTTAATAATCCAAGGAACTGGGAAAGGGCAAATATTTTATTGTTGAAAACTCTGTTTATTCAATGGGAACATTTCCAAATTCTTGCCTGTTGAGGGGCAAGTTAAAAGCAAACCAGCCAAGAAATGATATCGGTGATGGTTTCAGAACAGGAGCAGCCCTGAGGAGTTTTTGAGACATGTCACTATGTTGAGAAGAGAGAGTTGTCTTTATCCAGCTGGTCTGTTTAGAGGTTGGAAGGTCTGCTTTGGATTTGTTATTTTTGTGTTTTGGCAGAAGCCTCACCAGCATTCGTCCCTCAATTAACATCACCAAAGGTGGGACAATTGGTCATCCAGTTCATTGATTTTTGTGGAACTTGCCATGACCAATGGCTGCACTGAGGGTCCACAAATTCTCTGCTGAATTTGATACAGAACAAAATAAATCTCTCTTTTACAGTGAGAATATTATTGAGCTTTGATTTGTTCTGACCTTCATGATCCAGCAATTCCAAAAAATGCAATTTTATTCAGCAGATGATTTGTGACAGGACCTTCCCCTCCTCCGTCTCTTTCACAGCTGCCTCTCTTGTTACTGCAACCCAAAATACTGGGAGAACATTTAAAATTTGGTTTACATCCCACCCCATGTGGACATGAAGATGGTGCTGGATGAAATATACGCCATGACAAACAGCCTTGAGATGAAACATCCCATCATTTCTTATCAATATATCTTCTGCTGGCATTCATACCTAACCTGTGTTTCTAGATGAACTGATTAACACAGAATTGAGTTCAGATATGTACAGCACAAGCTGAACCTTAGGGTTTGTGTGAAGTTACTTGCTGAGCTGAGAGATAAATAATTACTTACCCAATTGATGAAATGACTTCAAAAATATACAATTAATCCCCAGAAGACACATAACAAGTCGTTAACATAAATTCCAATAAATATCTTGCAAATTCAACCCAGGAGGATTAACAGAGCTTTATATTTTCATTACATATCCAGTCATTTATATTTTAACGTGAGTGTTTACAGTTGCAAGTTTAACACACATAGAGAATAGAGAAAAAAAACCCTTAAGTGGGACAGTCCAGCTGCCCTGCGCTGCTCTGGGTGACTGATCCACACATTCTGTCACTCCACGGTCTCCAGTCAGAACTCCACACTCAGGTATCCAATGATATAAACTCTGACCATCGAGGATTTACTCTTATAATTCATGTTGATTCATCTGGATGATCGAATCTCTTCATTATCCACTGCTGATGGCTTTGTCATTCATAATTACAGTACAATAATACACAGATGATGATCATTGTGCAGCAATTAGTTTGCAAGGAGTATTCACCTTTCTAATCGTAGAGTTTGGAACCACCTTTTCTCTTCAGGAACATTGATAACCAAAGCCTATCATTGTGTCTGCTTTGGCGAGAGGTCAGGAACTGCTGAGGATTGCTGTGAGCTTGAGATCTTAACAAGTATCAAAGCTGAATGAAGAGAGCTGAAGGAAGGAAGTTGAAGGAAGTTGATCAGAATAGTTACTAACCACACTTCATAGTGTTTAGAATGGTTTCACCTTGCCTGTGTACACAATCATGTGATCCATAATGATATAAGCAGGGAGATTTGTGGCCTTCTGTGGCTCTTCCAACTTTGATCTGGATCAAGTAACACCTTCTTAATAAACCTGCATCATGGGGCAGCACGGTGGCACAGTGGTTAGCACTGCTGCCTCACAGCTCCAGGGACCAGGTTTGATTCCTGCTCTGGGTCACTGTCTGTGCGGAGTTTGCATGTTCTCCCCGTGTCTGCATGGGTTTCCTCTGGGATCTCCGGTTTCCTCCCACAGTCTGAAAGACATGCTAGTTCAGTGCATTGGCCAAGCTAAATTCTCCCTCAGTGTACCCAAACAGGCACCGAAGTGTGGCGACTAGGGGATTTTCACAGTAACTTCATTGCAGTGTTTATGTAAGCATACATGTAACACTGATAAATAAACTTATTAAACTTATGCTTCATGGCAACCCACAAATGTGGCATCTTATTACTTTTCTCTTTGTGGTAGCCATCAGTTGATATGGATCAAAGAAGAAATTGGCAACAAGAATCAGAGAAAAACACATTTTGTTTTTTGACTGGATTGTAAAGAAAGTGAAGATGGTAAGAATTCAATTTGTTTGTACACACTTAGATTTTTGAGCTTTTTCCACAAAATGCAAAGTGATATTGGCAGGGTGAAGACAAACTCTGCGTCCATTGTTAGAGGGATGGAGTTTAAAAACAGTGAGGTTATGTTGCAGCTGTATAAGGTGGTGGTGAGGCCACACCTGGAGTACTGTGTACAGTTTTGGTTTCCTTACTTGCGAAAGGGTATACTGGCACTGGAGGGGGTGCAGAGGAGATTCACTAGGTTGATTCCGGAGTTGAGAGGGTTGGATTATGAGGAGAGACTGAGTAGACTGTGGCTATACTCATTGGAATTCAGAAGAATGAGGGGAGATCTTATAAAAACATATAAGATTATGAAGGGAATAGACAAGGTAGAAGCAAGGAAGTTGTTTCTACTGGCGGGTGAAATTAGAACTAGGGGGCATAGCCTCAAAATAAGGGGAAGCAGATTTGGAACTGAGTTCAGGAAGAACTTCTCCATATAAAGGTTTGTGAATCTGTGGGATTCTCTGCCCAGTGAAGCAGTTAAGGCTGTTCAGGGGCAAGAGGGTCATACTTGGGTAATGCCCCCTGGCTTAACCTGGCACTTCCTCTGGCCTCATGCAGCATTCCTCAGAGGCATCCACAAGTTTGTCTACTGCCACAACAGGTCCACAGCAGACAGCATCTCCCCGACCCTGCACTCATCCCTAGAACACTTAGATAACAAGGACACCTCTGTCAGACTCCTATTTATTGACTACAGCTCAGCCTTCAACACTATATTATTCCCACAAATCTCATCTCCAAACTCTGTGGCCTGGGCTCGACACCTCTCTCTGTGACTGGATCCTGACCTTCCTAACTCACAGACCACAATCAGTAAGGATAGGCAACAACACCTCCTCCACGATCGTCCTCAACACCGGTGCCCCACAAGGCTGTGTTCTCAGCCCCCTACTGTACTCCTTATACACCTATGACTTTGTGGCCAAATTCCCTTCCAGTCTGATTTTTAAGTTTGCTGACGACACCACCATTGTGGGTTGGATCTCAAACAATGTTGGGACAGAGTACAGGAATGATAGGGAATCTGGTGAACTGGTGCAGCAACAATAATCTCTCCCTCAATGTCAACAAAACAAAGGAGATTGTCATCGATTTCAGGAAGCGTAAAGGAGAACATACCCCCGTCTACATCAATTGGGACAAAGTAGAAAGTGTCGAGAGCTTCAAGTTTTTAGGTGTCCAGATCACCAACAACTTTTCTGGTCCCCCCCCATGCCGAAACTATAGTTAAGAGAACCCATCAATGCATCTACTTTCTCAGAAGACTAAGGAAATTTGGCATGTCAGCTACAACTCTCACCAACTTTTACAGATACACCATAGATAGCATTCGTTCTGGTTGTATCACAGCTTGGTATGGGCTCCTGCTCTGCCCATGACCGTAAGCAACTACAAAAGATCATGAATGTAGCCCAATCCATCATGCAAACCAGCCTCCCATCCATTGACTCTGTCTACACTTTCCGAGGCCTTGGCAAAGCAGCCAGCATAATTAAAGATCCCACACATCCCGGATGTTCTCTCTTCCACCTTCTTCCTTTGGGAAAAAGATACAAAGTTCTGAGGCCATGTACCAACCAACTCAAGAACAGCTTCTTCCCTGCTGCCATCAGACTTTTGAATGGACTTGCCTTGCGTTAAGTTGATCTTTCTCTACACCCTAGCTATGACTGTATCACTACATTCTGCACTCTCTCATTTCTTTCTCTAAGAACGGTATGCTTTGTCTGTACAGTGTGCAAGAAAGAATACTTTTCACTGTGTGTTAATACATGTGACAATAAGTCAAATCAAAGGTGAGATGTTTATCTGAGCTCGCATCTGCTGTTTCTAGTTGATGTGTACAATCCCAGGGCATTATTTTGAAGAAGAGCAGGGAATTGTCCGCCAATATTCATTCTTCAACCATCAATCCCACAAAAACTGATCAATCACATTGCTATTTGTGGGAGTTAGCTGTGTGCTAAACTGTTGCTGTAGTTTCTACACTACAGCACTGACTCCACCTGGCTGTAACAGTCTGAGACATAAGGAAAGCTGTGTAAATATTTCCTTTTTAATCAATGTTACATGTTACAATTATGAGGATTATAACATTGCTCTATCTTTAATGTCCAGTAACATGAAGGGTGTGATGTGGTCATTGTTTAGATCTGGATGCTGGAGTTGTTGAAGGTTATAGGAAAATCTCAATGCTTTTACTGGGAAGATGTTTGCACAGGGGAACAATAAAAGCAGCATTTGTGTTTACAACAGTTAATCTATTAAACTTAAACTCCTCCTGGCACTTTGGAGTTGAGATTGTTGGCACTTTCCATTTACTCACTAGATGAAAGAGAGTTGCTATTTTATATCTTGCAAAGGCAATGGGATTTGAGAGGGGAAGGGTTTCTAAAATATCCCTGAAACTCTCACATGGACAGTCAGTCAGGATTCGGGAGGGATGGAGAATAGCTGAAGGATAAAAGTCTCTGTTCCACTGTGTAGGAATACTGATGGAAGCTCACACTCGGGCAGCATGGTGGCACAGTGGTTAGCACTGCTGCTTCACAGCTCCAGGGACCTGGGTTCGATTCCCGGCTTGGGTCACTGTTTGTGTGGAGTTTGCACATTCTCCTCATGTCTGCGTGGGTTTCTTCTCACAGTCCAAAATATGTGGGTTAGGTTGATTGGCCATGCTAAAATTGCCCCTTAGTGTCCTGAGATGTGTAGGTTAGAGGGATTGGTGAGTAAAATATATAGGGATATGGGGGTAGGATTGTGGTCAGTGCAGACTCGATGGGCCAAATGGCCTCTTTCTATACTGTGGGGTTTCTATGATTTCAATTTGCTCTTGAGTCTCTTCACATACATTCTTGGGTCCCTTTTGGAGAATAGTGGGGAGCTGGTGGAAGGACTCCTGGGCTGACTATCAGCCCATTGAACTATATCATTAACATTCCTTCCAAGCTTACAATTCCTGGTGTAGAGTTTGAACTCAGAGCTTCTGGCCCAGAGCTGGAGCTGCTAAACTTTGCATATAAGACCTGCATTGTGTTCAAATCGAAAAGACCAAGTTCACAAAGATTGAAATGTGCCCAAGCTTGTGCAGGAGAGAGACAGAATCACCAGGAAAATCCTTCACAATCCTGGGGTTAAAAGCTAGCTGGGTGGGAATGAAATGGAAAAGAAATAAACAGTTCAGAACTAAGAATCAGTGTGGCTTGCATCAGGGAAAGTTGAATGACCACTTAAGGGTCAGTGTAAAGTATATGAAATAAGTTTTTCTGCTGTGTTAAAAATAAAGGAATAGAATTCTGTAATTAAATTGAAGTATGGGCCACACATTGGTTAGCACTGCTGCCTCACAGCGTCAGCGAACTCAGTTCAATTCCTGACTCAGATCACTATTTCCGCGGAGTCTGTACATTCTCTCCCTGTATCTGCGTGAATTTCCTCTGGGTACTCTAGTTTCCTCCCACAATCTGAAAAACGTGTTGGTCAGGTACATTGGCCAAGTTAAATTCTCCCTCAGTGTACCTGAACAGGCACTGGAATGTGGCAGTGAGGGGATTTTCACAGTAACTTTGTTGCAGTGTTAATGTAAGCCTACTTGTGACACTAACAAAAGAAATAAAACTTAAAAAAATGTTGTCTACAAAAGTAGTGTTTAGTCAATAGTGTTTTTAGTTTAGTTATTACCGTAAACATTTTTAAAATGTGAAATTTTGTTTCATCACAACCTATCAACTGAAACTTTAAATTATTTAAAATTTATCTCTGTGGGGATTGTTACATCCTTCAGACTATCCTTGATCTCAAATGATCTAATAACATTGTCACATTGATTTTTGATCTGGGTTTTATAGATCCCCTGAATATTCACTTTAGATAACTGTGTTATGTGTTGAGAATACAGAATAACTTACTATAATTTAACAACCTGCGGCCATGTAGAACAGAAACTGCTGTGTGGATTCTGCAGATTGACTAATATTCTCATCGCCCATTAATTTCCTGTTCTCTCAGTGATGCCAGTTATCAAGAAATAACCACAAATGAAAACTTAAAAGAACTAGAAGCTGAAAAGCAAATTCAATTACCAAGGATGATCCTTCGAGTTATAGTATCTACATTGCACCATTCTACATATTCAAAATGTAACATGGTTTAGCAAATGTATTAACAATAAATTTCAGTTTGTATCAGAGTTGAAACATCCACTAATTATACATTATGATTATATTTTAATGCAGAAAGTGAAAACTAATTTAAAAACAAAGAAATGCTTTCTAATATAATCTCCCACTGCTTAATAATGCCAAATTAAGGATGTTTTAATGATTTTTAAGGGTGGTTGGTGTCGTTTTCTGTTCAATGCCTTATTTTTATTTTCTCTGACATTAATCTCAAGTCTGTGTCCTTGAGGAAGGTTAAACTTAATGCTGAGCGTTTTGGCAGCAAGATGTGTTGCCCTGCATTTTAGCAGAAAATCAAATTACAGTGCAGGATAAAGCTTCAGTGAGAAGTCACCTGGACCCAGTCCGAGAGAAAGAAGTTCTCTCGACCAAAGGGGCGATCAACCTGGCCCCTCAGGAAGATGGCTGCTGACCTACTCTATCTCCTGAATGATGAATGCACTGTCTCCCCCTGAAGCAATCCAGATAATGACACTCTCAATATGTATGCAATTTGTAGCCTTCCCTATTGATTTAACATAATGTTGCTCACATTCACAGACACGCACTGACAGGTTTAATTCTATCTTGTTTCTTCAAAAATGCTGAATGTGTTGCACAATTCCTTTAAATGCATCAAAATATCTTATTCCACAAGTACAAGCACACGCTTTCACTATACCCTGCACTTGTAGGTAATACAAACAAGGACAGCAATTTTCCACACACTGACCAATTATTGGATCCTTTTTGATGCAAATTTCTGATTAAGATGCTTCAAGTCTGAAAAATAGAATAGTAAAGGGACAGTAATATTGTGTTTCTGTTAGTGGAGTAATAATCCAGAAACCTGGATTGGGGACATGGGTTTAAATCGCACTGTGGTATCAGGGAACTCATAGAATCTTTACAGTGCCGAAGGAGACTATTCAGCCCATCGAGTCTGCACTAACTCATTGAAAAAGCATTCTACCTAATCCCATTCCATTGCTTTAATCCCTGTAACCTCACACATTCACTGGAATCTTGCTGCTGCTCATGCTGCTGAGACGTGTAACTCGCTTTGGTTTCCTGGTGGCCAGTGGTGCACACAGCAGGAAAACCTGTTCACAACAGTGGAACCATAAGATCCCACTGACAACAAGCAGCGTGCCACCTCCCGCCACTGCCAAACATGCCGTCAAGACAGGGAAAAAACAACACAACATTTCTTTTCAGATCGCAATCCAATTCCATTTTGAATAATTCACTCAAACCTGCCTCCATCACTGTGTCAGGAAGTTTGTTCCAGACTCCAAAAAAAATGTTCTCTTGCGAGGAAACAGTTTCTTGCTCCTTACCGAACCCATCACCCTCAGGAGAATACCTTGAACAGATCTTCTCTCGGCCTTCTTTATTCCAAGGAAAACAGTCTCTAATCTATCCTCATAGCCACCGCTCTTTATCTCTGGAATCATTCTCGTGAATCTTTTCTGCACTCTCTCCAATGCATTCACACCTTTTCTCAGATGAGTCCTAACTAGTGCCTTGTACAAGTTCAATATGGCCTCCTTACTCTGGCTCAATGCCCCTATTGATAAAGTCCAAGATACATTATTAACTGCTCTCGTAATATACCCTGTCACCTTCAATGACTTATACAATGATGTTCCTTGGTTCCTGCACCTCCTTTAGAGTTCCTTCCTTTAGTTTGTGCTGTCTTTCCATATTCTTCCTACCAAAATGAATCAACTCACACTCTCTGCATTGAACTTCATCCATCCAGTCCCCCAATATGTCTATGTCCTTTTGAAGTTCAAACCCATTTCATCACACTCAACAACATTTCCATGTTTGCACCATTTGCAAATTTTGAAATCATGTTGGCTGGGGCAGCGATTGGGTGAGGGGGGAGGGAACTAAGGCAGTGATGAGCCAGTGAGGATAGCAGTCAGGAAGGTTGAGGGGGAGAGTAGCGATTAGCTGGGGAGGCAGTGCCTGGGGGTATGGGGGGGTAGGTGGTGATACCTGGGGAGTTGGAAGAACATAGAACATTGAACACTACAGCACAAACAGGCCCTTCGGCCCACTAGTTGCGCCGATCACTTCTATACCTACTAAGCCATAGGCTTATCTATAACCCCCAATCCCATTAGATCCCGTATACTCATCCAGGAGTCTTTTAAAAGACCCCAGCGAGTTCGCCTCCACCACCACTGACGGCAGCCGATCCCACTCACTCACCACCCTCTGAGTGAAAAACTTACCCCTAACATCTCCTCTGTACTTGCTCCCCAGCACCTTAAATCTGTGTCCTCTCGTAGCGACTATTTCAGCCCTGGGAAATAGCCTCTGAGAATCCACCCTATCTATTCCTCTCAACATTTTATAAACCTATAAACACCTGGAAGAGTGACATATCTCTGTGTTTGGTGTATACTTGTACACAGAACACTGAGAAATCATGGCACGTGCAAAATAGCGTCCCTTGCAGTCAGCAGCCAGCTTCTCAGTGTGAGCCGGCTCTGTCCACTCTCCCTATTGGCGTGAATCATACTTTGTCTCTTTGTTTTGTGCTAATTGTTGTGTGATTGCTGTGGGATTCAGGAAAAATGGGTGTGATTCTCTTTCACTTTCAAGTTTATTCGACACTTCAAATTTAATTGGTCAGATCACCTCCTTCACCCTGAAACTGTTTCTTTGCTGGTAGATTCTGCCAGAACTGCTGACGTTTTCAAGTGTCCCCTGTTCTTGTTACAGATTCCAGCATCTGGAGTATTTTGAATATTTCAGAAAAGGAGTAACTTAACCCAATTCTCTGGTAATGTCACAAATGTCATTTTCAGTCTGATAAGGTTGCAGTAAATCTTAGAATCTCTTATCGAGTTGTTTACCATATCTCTGACCTGAATTGTGTTAAATAACTGGAAACAGCTGCTGGTTAGAGTTCTCCTTGAATTTGAATTTGTTCAAACCTCTCATTGTTTCACCGAGGAAGTTTCCAGCAAAAAACCTCCTTTTGTTTCCAATCCATTGCATTGGGATTCACAGAAGGAACAATAATGAAAACCTAACTGGCTCACATAACTGAACAAAATAGGATATTGGAATAGACAAATAATGCTACAGTCACTCACTATGAAGAATATAACTTTGTATATTTAAAAACAATACTTTTTAGTACTAAATGCCTTGGCCACTTTCTTATTGGTATGTCAAACTGGATCATTCCTATGCACCACCCCCTCTCCCCCCACCCTACCTCCCCCAACCTCTCACCCCAACTCCTTTCCTTGGTAACATTAGCTGCCTCCCATTTCCACCTGTACCTGAATCCAGTTATCCTCACTGGAACTGAGCCTTGTCCTTGGCTTCACGTAGGTAATGTTGATGAGCAGTTCAGCAGAGCACTAACATAATGAGGTCTGACCTTTCATAAACAACCTTTAAACTGTGTAGCAATGGGGAGAACTTTTGAATGGAGAAAGGTAGCACCGTATTGAACTAATTTAACTTTTGGAGTCAAAAGTTTAAATGATGATTGTTAGCATTTGTGATTATGCATGATGTATTATTAACTACCTGTTTCAAGGGCCAGCAGATACCCACACTCTGAAAATTGACAGAACTGTTGAATCCTGGTGTTCCTTCCAATATTTCACAGAGTTAAGTTTGGTAATATTTTAATACTAAATTGCATTTTAAATATTTATCCTTCATTGGTTTTAAAAACAAACGGATTTATAATATTGCAATGAATATAAACTTTTTTTGAACTGAATAGAGAAACAAAATCATTTTCTTTAAGTGCTGTAATGGAAGAGAATGTCTTTGTTGACAGGATATTATTAATGGTTTATACAAACTTCAACTTGGAACTGGTTCCATTTACATGATTAATTGCAGTAGTTTTTGGTGCAATGCTGCTTCAACCACATCCTTGTACAAAACTGACTGAAAAGTTCAGAGAGTTGTAAAATCACTGCTAAACTTGTTTTATGTATTTTATCCTCTAAGTTAACAATGAGGGAATGTGATGATATAAACAGCCTGTCTGTCCTGGGACATCAAATACATGTTAGAAAAGAATACTGTTCAGCTAAAGTCCTTCAACTGCCTTCAAGATTTACATCAGATTTCAAAGCATCATTTTCTTTCTATATAAATTGTAACAGAGGAATAGCGGAGGTGAAGGTGAGGGTTCCTCTGGAGATCTGAATCAAACCATGACGGAACCAGTCTGAATATCTCATCTTCAGTGTGACTGGTTATGGGACATTTTATGAGTTGCAATGTGCCAATTACAATGCACAAAAGATGAATCCATTGCAAGAAGATATTGCGAATATTCAGGTTTTGCTGTAGCACATTCCATCAATCTGGCTTGTTCTTGTGTGTTTACGTTCCATTTCCTTGCCTTGAAAGTGTGAGCTAATGATACTGCAAATTTCTGATTAAGATGCTTCAAGTCTGAAAAATAGAATAGTGAAGGGACAGTAACACTGTGTTTCTGTTAGTGGAGTAATAATCCAGAAACCTGGATTGGGGACATGGGTTTAAATCGCACTGTGGTATCAGGGAACTCATAGAATCTTTACAGTGCCGAAGGAGACTATTCAGCCCATCGAGTCTGCACTAACTCATTGAAAAAGCATTCTACCTAATCCCATTCCATTGCTTTAATCCCTGTAACCTCACACATTCACTGGAATCTTGCTGCTGCTCATGCTGCTGAGACGTGTAACTCGCTTTGGTTTCCTGGTGGCCAGTGGTGCACACAGCAGGAAAACCTGTTCACAACAGTGGAACCATAAGATCCCACTGACAACAAGCAGCGTGCCACCTCCCGCCACTGCCAAACATGCCGTCAAGACAGAGAAAAAACAACACAACATTTCTTTTCAGATCGCAATCCAATTCCATTTTGAATAATTCACTCAAAGTGTGGGGTACCGGTGACCTTGGAAAACAGTAGGACAAAGAATGTGTCTCCTTAACCAGTAAGATTGAAGGATCGCAAAATAAACAGAAGAACGATTAAAAGGAGGGTGAGTTAGAGTCAAATCAGGTAAAGAATGAATTAAGATTGAGAATGAAATATTGAATTAGGAGAGAAAAGAAACGGAAAGGTTTTTTTTAAATAGCAATTTTCGAAACAACCAACAACAATTCACTAACTGAAAGAATGAGAATGCACAGTTCGAATTGTTCAGATTCTTGACCAGAGCAGCCAATGTTCATTCAACAACAGCTGCCTACAGTACTGTGTGCAGATTTGGTCCCCTTGCACCTTGGGAAGGGTAGTATTGCCATCGAGGAAGTGCAACAATGGTTCCCCAGACTTGTTCCAGGGATGATGGAACTGTTTTACAATGAGAACTTGGGAGAACTGGGCCTGCATTCGCTCAGAGTTTCGAAGAATGAGAGCTGATACCATTGAAACCTATAAAATATCTAAAGACAATAAATGCAGTTAAGGTATTTCCCCAAAATCGGAAGTCTTGAACCAGGGGTCAGAATTTCAAAATAAGAGAGAAATCGCTTAGGACCAAGATGAGTACAAATGTTTTTACTCAGAAGGTTGTCAATCTCAATCAGTGAATATGTTTAAAGTAGTGATTGACATTTCTAAATATCAATGACATTATGGGGATAGTGCGACAAAAGGCATGGAAGTGGATCATCGTCCATGATCATATTGAACGGTGGATCAGACTTGATGGGCTGAATGGCCTTCTTCTGATTCTTTGCTCCAATCATAATGGTATTAAAGGATACTTGTGCATTTAATTGCTAGATTTAACTCTGGCATGTTTAACGGGAGGTTGGTAAGCGAATACAACAATTTCAGGAAGAACACAGAGGTTGGTCTGAGATAAATTTTTATGTAGTGAAGGCAGAGTGAGACACATCACCAGAAGCCAGTGACAATTCAAGTGTTCAGAGTAACTGGAGGGACAAAACAATCAGCAGGGAGGTTATTCTTCAGTTGTACAGGGCATTGTTGAGGCCACATCTGGAGTATTGTGTACAGTATTGTTCTCCTTAGTGAAGGAAGGATGTCAGTGCGTTGGAAGCAGTTCAGTGAAGGTTTACCAGACTAATACCTGGAATGGGCAGGTCGTCTTATGAGGAAAGATTGGAGAGGCTGGGCTTGTATCCACTGGGGTTTAGAAGAATAAGAGGTGACTTGATTGAAACATAGGGATATTGACAGGGTGGATGTGGAGAAGATGGTTCCTCTTGTCAGAGAATCTAGGACTCAGGGTCACTGTTTAAATAAGGGATTGTCCATTTAAAACAGAGATGAGGATTTTTTTTCTCCCTCAGAGGGTGGTGAGTCGCAGGAACTCTCTTCGTCAAAGCGGTGAAAGAAGGTTCTTTCAATATTTATAAAGCTGAGATAGATTCTTGTTCAGTAAGTGGGTGAAAGGTCACTGGGGGCGGGCAGGAATGTAGGGTTGAAGTTATAATCAGACTAACCATGACTTTATTGAATGATGGAATGGGTTTGAGGGGCCTCGTCTCCACCCCTGCCTCTAATTCATGTTTGTTTGCAGCAGAATGTGTTTTTCTGTGTTTAATTTGTGAGAATTGTGATAATCGATGATCCTGTTGCCCAGGTCACAGGAAACCAGCAGATGGGGTGGTGGAGGAGTGGGGGTTCGCGGGGCTGGGGGGGTGGAACAGCTCAATGGGGAAGACAGGAGAGGTGAGAGAGGGAAGGGGACATGACAAAGAGGAGAGATGTGGGGGAGGAGACAAATGAGACAGTGTGCTAGGAGAGGCGAAAGGGGATGGAGATGATGAGAGGGAAAGGTGACTGGAAGGCAAGTTGGGATCTGAAGTTTGTTATGATGGACTATGTTACTGGGAGAATAATTCAGTCCTTGTCGCCGATGTCACTCGATATCAGGACAAGTTAAATAGCTGCCCGTGAAATGCACAACCAGATTTATCGTCCAAATGCAGGTAAATCCTTCCTTCATTGACCCAGTTGTCATCAAGAGTCTCAAACAGAATCCAGTAAACATTAGGTCAAAGTGCAAAGGATGTATTTATTAAATCTGAAAACACCAAATCTGGAAAACACATCAATATGAAACTTGCATAATTAGGCTTTAGTTAGCAGAGTGAAAATATTGAATGAAAGATGGATGTAAACTAGTTGTAGTTTCCATGTGGAGATGGATGGAAATAGATCATTTAACTGCTTCAAAAGTGGGGTGAAATTAACACGGCCACAGCAGGACACTCCGTGAGGAACACACAAATAGACTGAAGAAAATCTTTTAAGGGAATGGATCTTGAGTTATTTTGGAAAAATCCACCAGGAAACATTTATTTGTTTGGAAGTCTTTTTTTGTTTTCAGTAACTATGTTTTTCAATGAAATATGCCTTGAAGTGTGTGTGGAACAGGAAGTGTGACAGGCTTCATTCATTTTACATTACATTTATGCCAAAGAAGATTAGAATTCAATGAGGTTGTTTTCTGTAAGCTGGGATTCACATTTGCTATAGTTGAGATAAATTGGCAGCAGTGTGTAGTGTGTGATGTGGGATTATGATTACAACACTTTCCTGAACGTATAGTTAATTAAGGTGTCACATTAGCAAGTAAGATGCTTTCAATTCGGATTATATTCAGTGTCGAAGTTGCAAACTTCCTTTGCAACACTTGTGCAGTGAGATGAAACAAGCGGCTGGCATTTTTCTTTTTTCATTGTCAGGGTTAGGAGCTGTTTATATCCACGGTGACTCCAGATCAATAGGCATTGGCAGGCAGTAATCGCACAGTCAGGTTTTGATATTTGTCCAGAAACCTGATTGTGTCATTCCAGTTTTTCAGGTGTTGAGTGGTGCTCTGTGCTTTGTGAGCTGGGAATGGGCCATCCATTACACTGGCAATGTTGACAAGGTACCTATCAAGATGCGATGCCAGAAACACATATTAAAACACTTAGCTACGTAATTAGGGGGCCTAACACTTGTTTAAGGTATCTTGTGTAAACGTGAATTATGCTTCATGAAGGTAGTAATCATCTTCCTTCAGAAAATCCCAGTCTACAGGTCTCCAAATTGCAGTCCTTAAACAGACCATCGTAAACCATCAGAATGATAAGTTTGTGATTCAGTACTTTGCTGGAAGCGGAGTAAGGAGTGGAGCGGAATGCTCAATGTCCTGAGCAAATCCCGGTAAACATTCCTCCCTCATGATGGGGTAGATTTAGAAAGAAGGCCCCCAGTTGTGGGGGAGCCCAGAACTAGGGCTCACAATTTGAGAATCAGGAGTAAACCTTTTAGACCTGAGGCGAGGAGAAATTTCTTCACCCAGAGGGTGGTGAATGTGTGGAATTCATTAGCACAAAATGTAGTTGAGGACAAAATGTTTTGTGATTTCAAGAAAGAACTTTAGGGGCTAAAGGGGTCAAAGGATATGGGGGAAGGAAGGGTTGGAGGTATTGAATTTGATGCCCAGCCATGATCATAATGAATGGCAGAGCAGGCTCGAAGGGCCAAATGGCCTATTCTTGCTTTTATTTCCTATGTATGTTTCTACGTATTATTTCCCTAACCCCCATGACCCCACAGGCTGCCACAACATAAAAAATTTTCAACCAGGAACAGTAATGAGGCACACAGGAATACAGATCACTAAACATTCCCTGGATTGCGATAGTAGACCATTACATCCTATCACCTCCATCATTCCACAAGGCCCATCTCCTGTGAGGTGACAATTCCCATATTTTGTCTTTCTAGGTCAATAACCTGAACAAGATGGGGAAATGATTCCGCTGGTCTGGCTCTCGCCAATTATCACCTTGGGCACCTATTTAGTTCTGATGTTACCAGAGTTATAGGGAGTGGGATAGCTTGATCTTGGGTTTAGGCATTTCTCGGCACAACATAGAGGGCTGAAGGGCCTGTACTGTGCTGTACTGTTCTATGCTCTATGTTTTTCAATTGTGGAGACAGATACAATATAGAAAATTCAAACTGTTTGCATTTCCATATTTTCCATTATTGATTTCTTCTAAAGGACCAACACTCACTTGAACTATTCTTCTTTTTATATACTTGCCAAAGGTTTTCTTGTCTTTGTTTGAAAAATGGTCATGGCTGTTTTATGTAACTGTTCTAAGTGTGCTCTATAACATCTACTTTGCTGACTAGATTCACCCAATCTAAATAAAGATTAAAATCTCCCACTAATATTACTACATCTCTCTTACAACCTCTTATTATTTCTTGATTTAATTCTTAAAGTGCAGTTACAGTTTGGGGGCCTATAAACTACTCCCATCAGTGACCTTTCTTTTATGCTGTTTCTTATACCATCCAAACCAATTTCTAAACTTTAATCCACTAAACATAAATAATTTTATACCATTGTACTAATCTCATTCGAGATAACCAGCACTGCCCCGCCTCCTGTCTTCCTAACTTTCTGAAATGTTAAATACCCCAGAATATTAATGTCTCCACAGTGGCCACATTGTCACCATGTCGCTGTAGTGGCTATTGTATCATATCATTCTTTTGCATTTCTATTTGTGTTATCGATTCAGCAATCTTGTAATCAAGGCTGTCAGCGTTCAGATAAAGAACCTTTAATTCTGGTTTCTCACCGTTTCCTCTGCGTTAACATTCAAGATGCACTGTCCCTTCCTTCCCTTATTGAAACATATAAGATGATTAGAGGTTTAGATAGGGTGGACAGTGATAGCCTTTTTCCTCGGATGGAGAAAGCTAGCATGAGGGGGCATAGCTTTAAATTAAGGGGGGGTAGTTATAGGACGAATGTCAGGGGTAGGTTCTTTACCCAGAGGGTGGCGAGGGATTGGAATGCCCTGCCTGCTGCAGTTGTAAATGCGCCTAGTTTGGGGGCGTTTAAGAGATCCGTGGATAGGTTTATGGATGGAAAGGGATTGGTTTAGGTTAGAGGGTCATTGTTTTTTAATTGGTCGGTGCAACATCGTGGGCCGAAGGGCCTGTTCTGCGCTGTAATGTTCTATGTTCTATGTTCCTATCACTTTCCAGTTATCATTACAAACAGCGCAAGACTACCTATGGCCTCATCCTTTTTATTTAATTTCTTTGGGATGTTGCAGGGGAGGGTGAGTCACTCTCAGATGGGTCCCCCATATTGATACATGGTTCCACGCTCGGGAACTAAGTGTTTTTGAATGAGGAATCCCAGCCACCCCTCCCCTACCCCACAACCCTCCTCCTACATCACACCTCACCAGCACCCCTTCCCCATCTACTCCACCTACCAATCCCTCTCACCTCACCACAGGCACCTACAAACAATCCTACATGGATTTTGGGATGAGGCCCTGAAGTGGCTATTACTTGTCCACTTAAGGGACTGAATTAGCTGCAGGGTGGGAAGATACTTCCCTGGGCATTCCTGCCATGGCAACAGGATCCCCACAAGCTCACATTCTGCCTGATTAAATTCCTCTGCAATTAAACTCCATTCCATGATCCTCTCCAACCTTAAAAGAATGTTCTTAATGATGGAACTGGGCAGGTGATAGACCGTCCAGTTACAGAGACCGTTGTCTGTTGTCCTCCGACCACATTCCTCTCTGCTGCTCTCACTTGAATGACCCCTTGCAGCACAGTTTTGAAACCTGTGGATAAATCCTGCACCAATGCTGATACTGTGACAGAAGCTTTGGAATGGGACTGTAATGTGAGGGAAAGGTTGGAAAATGAGACAATGACTAACTGATCCTGATTTTGATTTTGCCATATATTGATGACCTGGTCCGGTGAACATGTGGCATAATTTCAAAGTTTCAGCTAATACAAAAAGAGAAACAGGTAAGTATTAGAAATGAAACATTCCGAGCTGTGGGACAGGGGCACGGCTGTGGGGCTAACTGGATAGCTCTATCTAAGAATCAGCACAGATAGGATGACTTGTATAGTCTCTTGTTTAATCTAGGATGCCATGAAAATGATTCTCCTTCAATATGTGCCTTAAGTGATCACAGCTGCTAACTTTTCACTTCTCACAAGACAAAATAATAAAAATGGCAAATGTTATCTTAAAAAATGTACAAATTACACCCTTGATTCTCGACTTTGTTGATACAAAAACATAAGTTTTCAGAAGAGTTGAACCGTCATGAGATGGACTGATGGACAAAATTACACCAATTTTCAGTGTGATTTGAGGGCAAAAGTTGCTTCAGAAGTTCTCTAATATCTGGTCCTGATAATTTATGTTTATTGGCACAGGGTGCAGTGAATCCTGATGTATTATAATCTTATGATCTTATATTACTGTTAGTTAGTCTAGCATTTCATTTCAAATATCATTGTTCCTGCACATTTTGGCAACTGTTTAGGTATTCCGAATGGAAAGGCTTTTCATTTTACAAATGCATTCCCATAGTGGTTGTTGAATGAAACACATTTCAAATAGTTAATAACTCACTCTGCTGGAAACAATCTGTCTGTTTACATTTCACATGTTTCAGAGCTTCAAAAGATTCAACTTTCAACAAAATGGAACATCTACAGCCCAAAATGAAAATAATGGGACCAAAGTAAATTGGAGGCAGGTTTTGTTTCGGGTGAGGTACATCATTAGCCTCTGCTTTGCCATATGAATAGGAAGGTGTCTTTAACCCACCCCATACTTCTTAATTAAATGTATGGGTCCAACCAATTGTGGTTCCTTCAATGCCAGAATTCATCATTTAGGAAATGTTTAAATAAAAGCTCAACCGTAAAGTTTAAACATTCGCCAGTTTAATGAGGTAAAGTTCAGTCATCGACTCATTCAATCAGAAAGTAACATTTAATAAATGATGGTTTTGTGTCTATAAATGAATGAAACTAAGCAACTTTATCTTTCTATTGAAGTATGATTTTCCCCTCTGTCATCTACAACCCTGCAGAAATCCGAGTAAATCAAATCACATGCTTCAGAATTTACAATTCAAACTCAGTGATTGAAGAATTACTTCCTCATTGACATGTATTAAGAATCCCCCTGATGTTAAACACAAGGGTATCCCAAAAGCCAAGAAGGTAACTTGGAACACTGATCCTTAGTGGTGTGTATTTTCAATTTGGTATAATGTGAGGAAAGGTTGAATCTTCAATCATAAAAAAAATTTATTAACTTAAAAGAAAGACACAGCAAGAAACATTGCAATACCAGACTCATCTCATCTCATCTCATTCTCATTCTCATCTATTGACGGTCCTGGGCCCTGAGAAATGTTCTTTGTCCCAAAGCAACATACCACACAGCATAACTCCACGAGTAAAAACCAGTAAATAATTACCACCCACAAATTATTAGGGTCAAAATAGAGAGTCTTTTGTTGGTTCAGCATAGTTTTCTCAGAGGTATTGAAAACCTGCTGTTTTGAGACTGGAATTCTGTGCTTTCTGGAAGAGTTCCACTCCTCAGCTATAGTCTTGGCTGCTTTCCAGCTGTTGTCCTCTCTCCCTTCTATCCTGGGGTACTCAGGTAACCCTGCCATGCGGGCAGCATTTTTCCTTTGATTTTATTCTATCTCAAAAACCACTTGGACCAGGATTTTACCATTTAGTCATTAAATCTATTCTTACCTCTCCATTATGAACTCACCTATTCTACAATTTTAACACTTGTTTCGAAACATCATTGTTCATCACCCCCTTCCCTCGATCATTGAAGTAAACACTTGTATTCCTGCTGCTCAGCAGATTCCCATCTTAAAAAAAACTCCTTCACACGGATGCACTCGTATCAATTCCTCTTTCATACTATTCTTCACTTTAGAAACATAGAAAGATAGAACAGTACAGCACAGTTCAGGCCCTTTGGCCCTCAATGTTCTGCCAAGCTATGTCCAATCCCAAGGTCAAGCTACCCCACTCCCTATCATTCTGGTGTGCTTCATCTGCCTATCCAATAACTGCTTGAAAGTTCCTAAAGTGTCCAACTCCACTATCACAGCAGGCAGTGCATTCCACACCCCAACCACTCTCTGAGTAAAGAATCTACCTCGGACATCCCTCCTATATCTCCCACCATGAACCTTACAGTTATACCCCCTAGTAACAGCTTCATCCACCTGAGGAAATAGTCTCTGAACGTCCACTCTATCTATCCCCCTCATCATCTTATAAACCTCTATTAAGTCTCCTCTCATCCTCCTCCGCTCCAAAGAGAAAAGCCCTAGCTCCCTCAACCTTTCCTCATAAGACCTACCCTCCAAACCAGGCAGCATCCTGGTAAATCTCCTCTGCACTCTCTCCAATGCTTCCACATCCTTCTTATAGTGAGGTGACCAGAACTGAACACAATATTTTATTTTATCCAAATCTTTTATTTACCCTATATTTTACTCAATTCTTAAATCTTCATTTTTGTTGAAGTTCTTGACACACTAAAAGTGCACTGATTTAGATGAATGGGTCTTTTATTCCTCATTAACGATTCACTCATTATGAACCATTCACTGTTATTTTATGAAGCACATCATTCTCATTCAGAAATGAACCAGCTTTATTAACAGCAACTGTTGTTGTGAAGTCAGTACCTTCCCTATTTACTGACTTCACAACAACACTTGCATTCCCAAGCTGCATTTTTTGCTGTTGGATAATTGTCTATGGCCATTCTTGAGCAGTGCCAATTCCAATTGGATGCACAATGGGACTGAAACAAGGCTCTAGACTCAGTTTACTCCACAGTCGCAATGTGCACTCAGCGGCATTCCAAACCCACTGGAGCAGCAGCTGATGACAGTTGATTTATGTCCTTAATCTCTCACTGTATCATGTCAACCATGAGATAATTCAGCCTACTTATCTTCTGTCAGCATTTATATTTCTGCATGGGAGAAGAGGAAAATGAAATGATTTTCTTCTCCTTGCTACAATGTATGTCACAATCACTCTGCTCACATTTGCATGAATTGAAGGGGGTTAGACAGCAAAGCTGATTGAAGCATGTGCCACTCATTCAACAATCATATCTGAGCAATTTCTGGGGCTAACTAGCACAACTAACTGAAACATGCTTCCAAACCCTGCCCTTCACCCGAGGAGAACAAGGTTGAAAACTAGCCCAAGGCAAAGAAGTTATGGAATCCCTTCACTGACAGATGTTCAGAATTGAAACACAATTTGACACTTTTACCTTGTCCCTGGTGTGTATTAATTTATTGCACCAAAATGTTTCCATTTGCGTTGCCTTGACAGTCTAATCTCAAATGGGTCAGTCCCATTTCTGGGAGTACACAGAATGGCAATGTCAGAATAAAGGAACAAGGGATAGCCTTTCTGAAGGTTGCTTAATGATGTATTGTTTAAGATATAAAATGATAATTAAGAATGATAGAACAATGAAACACATGCTCCCACTGAAATGTTGGAACTGCAATGGATCTGAAAGCATGATGATGGGTTAATGTTTCAGTTGGAGTCTTTCATCATCAGAATACCACTGTTACACTGTATGTGTCCACTACACTCTCACTGTGTTACACAGCCACACAGGACTTACATTTATATTGCGCTTTTAAAGTAAATAAGGTTGTTGAGGATCAGGAAAATAATCTCACAGGAGAGAAATGCAACTTCCAAACAGAAGCCAGACACAAAGGAGTTTTATCAGAGCCCCACCCACCAATGGAGTGTCAGCACCAGCCATCCATCAGAAGATGCTGGGGTAGGGTTAATCCAGGGTCAAGGCTTTGGGGACATGAGTTCAAATCCCAACATTTCATCTGGTGGAATCAAGATTCAAGAAATAAATCTAGAATATAAAGCTGATCTCAGTAATGATGACCAGAAGGTGATGATTAGTTGCTGTAAAAACCCATCTGGTTTAGAAATGTCCATTTGGAACAGAAATCCGCCATCTTTATCTGGTCTGGCCTATGTGGCCAGGGCTCCAGGCTCAGAGCAATGTGGTTGGCTCTTCTGAAATGGTCTAACCAGTCACTAGTTCCAGGGCAATTAGGGATGGTCAACAAATGCTGGTCTTGCCAATGATGCCCACGTCTAATGAAAGAATTAAGTAAAAGTGAGAGCAGGAATCTCACCCAGCAATTTCCCAGAATTGTAGCTGCTGATTGCAGTGAATATTCTCCAGATAATTCCTCAGGTGTCAATTTGTCATTGTGTCTTAAACAAGTCACAAAGGCCGATGAGGTTTTGCCTGATGTGGAAGCAATGAATATACTGTAGCTCAGAGAAGCTGGAGTTATAATACTGATATTAACAAAAGTAGACAGTGACACATTTTACAAGCTAGTCTGTTTATTGACACACAGCATCATTGATTTTGCTTCAGTCCTGATGGTCTGGTTGATTTGCAGACAAAGTGATAACTATGTTATTCTCATATATCAGTGAATAGAAGCCTCAATATGTCTTGCAATATTTTCACATTTTCCAACTAAAACAGAAATTGTCAGGTGGCACAGTGGCTTGCACCTGTCGTCTCAGCACCACAGAGCTGGGTTCAATTGTGACCTCGGGTCACAGTTTGTGTGGAGTTTGTACGTTCTCCCTGTGTCTGCGTGGGTTTCCTCCAGGTACTCTGGTTTCTCCCATAGTCCGAAAATGTTTGGTGGATTGGCCATGTCAAATGTAAAAGGTAATTGGGATAGGGCAGGGGGATGGGCATGGATAAGATGCTATTTCAGAGAGTAAGTATACACATAATGGGCTGAATGGCCTCCTTCTGCAATGTCAGAACCCTTGGTTTAGAAAGTGTCTGAACTAAGCAGAATCAGGAACAGAATTGTTAAGGCACAGAAGGAGGCCATTTGACTCACTGGGTAGATCTGAGTCCACTCTTGCCATCTGCGGAAATGGCGGGGACAGAGGGAGGGGTTGGGGGGTGGAGTGGGGGGGGGGGTGGGTGTTCAAGATGCAATCAAGAAATCGCAGATTTCACCAATGACATTGCAACTTCCAATCTTCACTGCTCCTTGCCAGTGACCTCATTACATTCATGATCATAACGGCCATGAACCTAATTTTAATCCAATTTAATCAATTTTAATATAATTAACACCGCTCCCCCATCAGATACTGACCCCCCCATGCCAGATACTGACCCCCCTGCCAGATACTGAACCCCTGCCAGATACTGAACCCCCGCCAGATACTGACCCCCCCCCGCCAGATACTTACCCCCCTACCAGATACTGATCCCCCACCAGATACTGATCCCCCTCCAGATACTGACCCTCCCCGTCAGATACTGACCCCTGCCGGATATTCACACTGCACCCAGACATGGACCTGTTGTGACCCAGAGATGCAAAGGTGAGAATAACCCCCGAGGGAGAGGGAAATGGCCAGACAGAGCCAACCTGTGCCAGGGGGCATTTCCAGGGACAGCTCCGAGTAGGAGCCTCATTGGGGAAGTGGCACAGGGGAGAGGGGAGAATTTATCTGTATTTGGTGTTAACCAGGAGCAGAGATGAGAGCTGGATCGTGCTGCTGATGGCTGTTTTGGTGGGGGAGGGGAGGGGAGGGGAGAGTTGAATACCGCAGTGACCGTGTGGACATGGAGGGGGTGGGAAGAGAATGAGGTCCAGCGTTCAGGAAAGGGGGGCTGTGTTGGCATTCACTACTCGAGATGGGGAAAGAGAAGTGTTGACTCCGATTAGGATGTGTGGGGGACCCTGAGAGCCCCATGTGGGCTGGGGGAGAGGATCCTTCACGTTCCGTTCCGAGTGATATTTAACAGTGTTGTCCCGATCTCGGTGCAGCCGGGATTTGCTGGTGTATAGGAGCCCCGCCCCTTTATGGTATTGTAAAACCCACTCAGCTGTTTTTGTTGACACAACAGCAAGACCTGGAGAGAAAACTAACCCCATGCTGGTTTCCCGGTTGGGACACACACATTGGGTGGGACTTGAACCCTCGCTCGCCCCAAAACTGTAAAATCCCGCTCGAGATTGACAGAGCTTTCCGTGGTCTGCCTCTCACCCAATCCAAGGAGGGGGGGAGGGTGGTAAAATTCTGGCCAGTCAGTCTGCGTTGGATCTGCATATGAGTTACCTGGCAAATATCACCCCCTCCACCTTTCCCTTGTGTTTATTTATTTAATTATTGTTTCACTAATTGTCTGAATATGATTCGAAATTCCATGAATGAATCTCCTTCCACCACTCCCAGGCTCTGCATTGCAGATCCTAACCAAACAGGCACAGTTTGCTAACCATTGCCTCTGGTTCATTTAACAGTTATCTTAAATCTATAAGCTCAGTTTTTGCTGGTCAGGAAAATTAAAAGAAATAAATACTTACATATCCAAAATTCAACATGCATCATCTCAGAATGTACAGGCTCTCAGGAATCACAAACTTGACTCCGAAAATCAGGCAAACCTTAACTCTTTTACTCAGGCTTTGAATTATTTGGGAATTGATGTAACCAATGACTATTGCTGAATTGTATATCGCCAAATTCCTCATTTCTAATGAAGGAATGAACTACAGTGGGATAAAAAGCAGATTATTAATGATCAAAACCATTGAATCCACAAGATCTCTCTGCAATGTGATCAGACAAGCTTCACCAAGGCTACCTGAGCAGGAATTAGTGTAGGATGAGATCTACTTATTGTGTGAACATGATCCTTTCAATCCTTTCAACAGAGCTAATGTTTCAGGCTGATAACTTTGCATCAGAGATTTCAGCAGGAGTTGGAGAGATGGAAGGTGGAAGGAAAGTCAGAGTGGGGAAGTTGGGAGTGTGTGCTGGACATAGTGAGGAAGAGCATTAATTCTCTCCACAGACGCTGCCTGACCTGCTGAGTGTTTCCAACATTTCTGGTTGATTTCGTACCTGCAGAATTTTGCCTCATCACTGGCTGTTCTGATTACAGATTGGAAGGGCCAAGTCTAATCATTGCCTCTCATGTGGCCTGTAGATTGATGAACAAAATCCTGCTCAGTAACCACTATTCAGGGTGACACAGTAGCACAGTGACCAGTATTACTATCTCACAGTGCCAGAGACCTGGACTCAATTCCGGCCTCGGGTCACTGTCTGTGTGGAGTTTGCACATTCTTCCCAGGTCTGTATGGGTTTCCTCCGGGTTCCTCCAGTTTCCTCCTACAGTCTAAAGATGTGTGGGTCAGGTGGATTGACCATGCAAATTTCCTGTTAGTGTCAGGGAATAGCAGGGTAAATATATGAATAGATGGTGATGTGAAATTCCTTCTCCCACAGATAATGAAAGTTTTTGATTTGATTTATCATTGTCACATGTATTAGCATACAGTGAAAAGTATTGTTTCTTGCGTGCTATACAGACAAAACATACTGCTCCTAGAGAAGGAAGCAAGAGTGCAGAATGTAGTATTACAGTCATAGCTAGGGTGTAGAGAAACATAAGAACATAAGAACATAAGAAATAGGAGCAGGAGTAGGCCATCTAGCCCTTCGAGCCTGCCCCGCCATTCAATAAGATCATGGCTGATCTGTTGTGGCTCAGTTCCACTTTCCCGCCCTCTCCCCATAACCCTTAATCCCCTCTCTTATCAAAAACACATCAACCCGCTTCTTAAAAATATTTAGCGAGGCAGCCTCCACCACTTCAACGGGCAGAGAATTCCAGAGATTCACCACCCTTTGAGTGAAGAAGTTCCTCCTCAACTCCGTTCTAAACCGCCTCCCCTTTATCTTGAGGCTGTGCCCCCTAGTCCTACTGTCTTTTTTGAGCGGGAAGAGTCTCTCCACCTCTATCCTATCCATCCCATTCATCACCTTATACGTCTCAATGAGATCTCCCCTCATTCTTCGAAACTCTAGCGAGTACAAGCCTAGTTTATTCAGCCTCTCCTCATAGCTCAACCCCCTCAACTCCGGTATCAGCCTAGTAAACCTCCTCTGCACTCCCTCCAGGGCCAAAATATCCTTGCGCAGGTGCGGCGCCCAAAACTGCACACAGTACTCCAGCTGCGGCCTCACCAATGCCCTATACAGCTGCAGCAAGACCTCCCTACTTTTATATTCAATCCCCCTCGCTATGAAGGCCAGCATCCCATTCGCCTTCCTGACCACCTGCTGCACCTGCAAGCTGGGTTTTTGCGACTCATGCACAAGGACCCCGAGGTCCCTCTGCACCGTCGCCTGCTGCAGTTTTTCGCCACGTAAGTAATAGTCCTTCCTACCATTCTTCCTACCAAAGTGGACCACCTCACACTTGCCAACATTAAATTCCATTTGCCATTTCCTGGCCCATTCGCCCAGCCTATCTAGATCCTTCTGCAGACTCTCCACACCCTCCGCACAATTTGCCTTTCCCCCAATCTTGGTGTCATCAGCAAATTTCGACACCCTGCACTCGGTTCCCTCCTCCAGATCATCTATATAAATGGTAAATAGCTGAGGCCCCAGCACCGACCCCTGGGGCACCCCACTAGTCACCAACCGCCAATCCGAATAGCACCCATTGACCCCCACTCTCTGCCTCCTATTTGACAACCAATCCTCTATCCACGCTAACACCCTACCCCCAACTCCATGTCCCCTGACCTTCTGCAATAACCTCTTGTGAGGTACCTTGTCAAACGCCTTCTGAAAATCCAGAAAGACCACATCCACCGGCTCTCCTCTATCCACCGCCCTAGACACATCCTCATAGAACTCCAGTAAATTTGTCAGACACGACTTCCCTTTAATGAAACCGTGTTGCGTCCGCCCTATCAAGCAATTCCCTTCAAGATGCCTCGCAATTTCCTGCTTAATGACGGATTCTAACATTTTACCTACCACAGACGTTAAACTAACCGGCCTATAATTCCCCGCCTTTTGCCTGGCACCCTTCTTAAACAACGGCGTAACATTAGCCGTTTTCCAATCTTCTGGCACTTCCCCGGAATCCAGCGACGTCTGGAAAATAACCACCAAGGCATCCACTATAACCTCCGCCATTTCTTTCAGAACCCTCGGATGCATTCCATCCGGTCCTGGGGACTTGTCCACAATCAGCCCCTCCAGTCTGTCGAGCACCACCTCTCTAGTAACAGTAATGTTAGAAAGATCAACTTAATGTGAGGTAAATCCATTCAGAAGTTTGATGGCCACAGGGAAGCAGCTGTTCTTTAGTTAATTGGTACATAACCTCAGATTTTTGTATCTTTCGCCCAATGGAAGAAGGTGAAAGTGAGAATGCCCGGGGTACGTGGGGGTCCTTAATTATGCTGGCTGCTTTGCTGAGGCAACAGGAAGTGTAGACAGAGTCAATGGATGGGAGGCTGGTTTGTGTGATGGTTTGGGCTACATCCATGACCCTTTGTCATTTCTGTGGTCTTGGACAGAGCAGGATTTGATTTTGATTTGATTTATTATTGTCATATGTATTAACACACAGTGAAAAGTATTGTTTCTTGCACACTATGTGGACAGAGCATACCGTTCATAGAGAAGGAAACGAGACAGTGCAGAATGTTGTGTTACGGTCATAGTTAGGATGTTGAGAAAGATCAACTTAATGCAAGGTAAATCCATTCAAAAGTCTGACATCAGCAGGGAAGATGTTCTTGAGTTGGTTGATACGTGACTTCAGACTTTTGTATCTTTTTCTTGACAGAAGAAGGTGGCAGAGAGAATGTCTGGGATGCATGGGGCTCTTAATTATGCTGCTTTTCCTGAGGGAAAAGCAGGAAGTGTAGACAGAGTCAATGGATGGGAGGCTGGTTTGTTGATGGGTTGCCTGATGATGGAGCCATACCAAACTGTGATACAACAAGAAAGAATACTTCCTATGGTGCATCTGTAAACGTTGGTGAGAGTGGTAGCTGACATGCCAAATTTCCTTAGTCTTCTGAGAAATTAGTGGCAATGGTGGGCTTTCTTAACTATACTGTCAGTATGGGGGGGCCCAGGGCAGGTTGATGGTGATCTGGACACCTAAAAACTTGAAGCTCTTGACTTTATTTTTCAGTTCATCCTGTATTTCAGTAACTGTACCAGAAGATGGAGCAAAAGATTCTTGTCAGCTAAACAGTTAATCATTCCTGAACTGCAAACTCCAAATGTTGCTTTAACCTCTAAGACTGTCATCAAAAAGAAATTAGTCTCTTTTAAAATAAGATCTCTCTAGGTAGGATATTGCTTATGAATTAAAGATGCTGTCTCACAATTCTTGACTCCCAGTTTGCATCAAAGTAAGAAAAAGTTTTTTTCTGCATTTTGTTGTAGATTTTGTTGATGGAATATTGGCACGTCTGAGGACAGGTTTTTTTCAAAGGTTTCCTCAGAATGTGCTAGGGTGTGTCTCTTTAGTAGGTTCAATCTATTCTTTCAAGAGAGCATTAGATGATTATTTGAATAGAAACAAAGTGCAGGGGTACAGGGAAAGGACAGGGGGCTAAGACACTAAGTCATGATGCTCATTTGGAGCTGGTGCCAACACGATGGGCCAAAGGGCCTCCTTGTGCGCTATAACAATTCTATGATTCTGACCAAATAGTTCAAAACGACTTTGCTCAAGTTGATAGTGACATTTTTCCAGATGTGATAGATTTCGGGTTCTGATATGTTTTGCCATTTCCACGACCCCATTTACTGATTGCAGTGGTTAATTGCAGCATCCTGTCAGTATGGGCCTTAGAGATTTGTTGGCTGTGGAAACTTTAGCACAATGTGAAGCAAAGATAACAGCCTGGTTACTTGACACAAGTTATGAGGTTTGCATGTTCTCCCTCCACCACCCCCTCCCCGTCTCCTCCCCATTTCTTTTGATGCCAAGGCCACCCTTAGACATCCCTGAATCATGTGCTTCATGGGAAGCTTCCATGCTTCCCAAACTGGTCAAATGTTGGAAACATGGCAGAGGCTGTGTTTCCGAATCTTTATCAGATTAATGTATACCATTTGTCAATGGGGGTGGGAGCAGGTGGTGATGATGGGAGCTTCACCTGTGATCTGTTGGAGAGGTCGTATGTATCTTCAAACAGATACTTGTCTCTCGCGTCCCAAATGAGAAGGGAGGGAGAAACTGAGATCTGATGCTAAACACAGTGCCACAGGATGACAGGATCTCCATACAAGCATTTAGATGCTGAGGGCCCAATTTTACCATGAGGTTGTGCCCATTTTCAGGTGGTCCACTGGCACTCTGCCTGTGATCGGTGCGGAGTAATTGGGAGAGAGGCCCACAATCGGTCTGGGTGATGGAGGGGGTGGGAGCATAAGGGGGTCAGTAAAGTTGTGTGGTGTGACAATGTCTGTGGGGGCCAGGGGGAGGCATTGTCAAGGAGTGATGTGGCCGGGGGGCTGCATTCTACCATCCTTTTTCTGCGCGTGCGCGGTTGGAGATGCTGATTGGAGCTGCAGGGTTTCGGGTGTGTTAAACCCCACCCACAGGCTTGTGCAGCGGGATTCAGAATCGCTGATATTCTTTCAGGCAGAGTGTGTATGGGGGTTCCTGAGAATGGGTCTAAACATCAGTTCTGAAACAGTCCCAGTTTCAAGTCCACCCAGCACTGAGAATCAAAATGGTAAAACAGGGCCCCGAGGGTCCAATTGAACTGGTTCTTTAAGAGGTGAAATGGGGGAAGGAATTGAATAATGATAAGTTAACTCGAACCTCTCTCCTTTATATCTAGCAGATTTCAAAATTAGATTTTTGTCTGCTAGGAAATATTATTACACGCTACCAGATACTCAATCCTGCAATAATTCCTGCTGCATTGAATCTGCACAAGAGTGACTTTGCTGCAATTGTTTTCTAACATTGACACTATGTTGAAATTTGCTAACATGAAGTTCAGTGATGACTCACTAAGCATCCTCACATCGAGATAACACTGTATATCAGCAGATAAGCTGCTGTGTAGCACAGGATAAATTATCGTCCTTCAGTGAAGTGAGGTTGAAGAATGGCAATAGCTGAACCTATTTTAAAGTCATGTATTCCATCCTTATTTTCATCTTGTGTTTTGTTTCAGTATTTTGACCAGATGATTTCCGATATTTTCACACACAGAGTGGAGACTGTCTGAAATCTTTGGGCCAAGCGGAATTTGAATACAGAGAATAGTTGGAACAGGGTTGAGGATGGACCATGAACTCGCAGAGAAGTGAGGAGGAAGTGAGTTAGATCCAGGCAGGAGAGGGAGGAAGTGGAAGAGGATCCAAAGAGGCTGATGAGTGCAAGAGAAGATGGAGAAGAGATGTCATGCAACACAGCCTTGTAATTATTTTCCAGAGACAAATTTTCAGGAAGGATGACCTTGAAATCTTGTGCTTTTACAGCAATAACTTAAAAAACAAGTCTCGGAGATGATCTTTAAAATGTTAATGCGTTAAGTTTGATGTCTTTTCCCCTTGGAGCCAAAAAATAAATAATTAACCTGCTTGTCTCAATAATGGCAAAACAGCTCCTACCCGTTGTGTTGGCAAGTCTTTGATCGTGATAATGCAGGAGAATCTCGCAAGCCTTTTTTTTTAGCTGGGAACAGACTGATATGAGACTCAGAGACAAGAGCAGTCAGTATTCTGAAACAGAAAGCTGCAAATTATTAGATTGTATTTACCACTGAAAACTTCTGAGACTCTGGAATACCTGAATTGCAGATCATTGTCATGTTCTATTTGTTGAAATTCATTGTTCATTACGTTCAGCTTTGAGATTGTATTTGATTTATACTCAGACCAAGAGTCAAAGATGTGCGTTCAACTTTGCTTCTGTTTGGATAACAGGTCAGAAATCTGAAGGTACATTATGAAGACAGACTAGATCCCAACAACTTTCTATTTTGGCATTAGTGTGAGGATAAAAGGGGTGATTCTCCCATACCACTGAGGCTCTCTTTTTAATGAAGTGAGCTGGGAAAATCTAGTGGGGGCCATTGCACAGGCTCCTCCGCTGGGTGCCCGGGTCTGAGCACATCCTACAACTCAGGATTCCCAGTGCTGAATGGGCGAGGGGGGGCGGGGGGGGGGTGTTAATGGGCGAGGAGGAAGGGGGCAGGGGCTGGTATCGCAACCATTGAGCTAGCCAGCAATCAGGAGGCTGGCAGACAGGAGCGACTGATCTCAGCGCTGATAGATCAGTGTATGTGCAGTGGCCTGTTCAGTAATATGCTGCCGGCCTCTCCAGCGGGAATGGGCCCCAGCCACTGAATTCATGCTGGTGCATTCTGCAGTGCACAAAGAGTGGGAGATTCATTTTTAAACCCCGCTGAAAAAAACGTGATTCCCCCCCCCCCCAGTTTTTATTCAAATTCAACACTAGGAATTTTTTTGGGAGAATCTCACCAAGATGTTTCACTCCAGGCTTGATTCTGCTGACAAACTAGGGAGCTTTAGTTTAACTATAACAACTGAATTAGCTTAATATTTAATATTTAAGCATGACAACATACAAGTCTTAACTGTTAATCCATCGCCATGAATTCCAATTCAAGAAATATTCCTCTTATAGATTTGATACTCCGATTTAAAATTAGTTAGCAAAATTTAGACACACTTACTGGTTTCAGGTTAACAACCCTTGAACTTTCAGAGATATCATCGAGTCATAGAGAGTTACAGCACGGAAACAGGCCTTTTGGCCCGAATTGTCCATGCTGCCCTTCTTTTTTAAAGCCCCTAAACTAATCCCAATTGCTCGCATTTGGACCATATCCCTCTATATCCATCTTATCCATGTAACTATCTAAATGCTTTTTAAAAGATAAAGTTGTATCCGCCTCTACTACTACCTCTGGCGGCTTGTTCCAGACACTCACCAGCCTCTGTGTGAACAAATTGCCCCTCTGGGCACTTCTGTATCTCTCTCCTCTCACTTTAATCCTACTTTCTAGTTTTAGACTCCCCTATCTTTGGGGAAAGATATTAACTATCTACTTTGTCTATGCCCCTCACTATTTTATAGACTTCTATAAAATCAGCCCTAAGCCTCCTACGCTCTAGAGAAAAAAGTCCCAGTCTATCCAGCCTATCCTTATAACTCAAACCATCAAGTCCCAGTAGTATCCTAGTAAATCTTTTCTGCACTCATTCTAATTTAATAATACCCTTTCTATAATAGGGTGACCAGAACTGTACACAGTATTCCAAGTGTGGCCTTACCAATGTCTTGTACAACTTTAACAAGACGTCCCAACTCCTGTACTCAATGTTCTGACCCATGAAACCAAGCATGCTGAATGCCTTCTTCACCACTCTGTCCACCTGTGACTCCACTCTGTCCATGCTTAATGTGTGTAAAATTGCCAAAACATGCTGCAAATTTATCGCAATATTTATTCCTTGGAAAAAGTTTCCCATAGAGGCTAAAATGCATCAGGATATTTGTAAATATGAAAGTACAAAAAGGCAAACAATTTTCACCTTTTATTCTGTCTTGAAAATTGTTGTTTACTGCTAAAGGCAGAGGTATCAGGCGTTCTCCGTCACTGTGTCACATCTCATATAATCTAATTACTGTAATTGAGTTATAAAGATTCCTATTCACTTTTATCATATTAACCTTCTCCAAAAAATTATTTATAATTGCATTCAATACTCTAATATTCCTTATAGAAATCTCCAAACTTTCTTACACTTCTTTACATCTCATTTTAGTCCATTAACAACACTCATTCATACTTAATTCTATTGGTCAAATCTCATCACGGAATCGCCATCACGGTGAATGTTGCTGACACTTCAGCCAGCCAGCAAAGTTATTTTCAAACATTGTGATAGCAACCTGCTATTCTATTGGATTTTGTTAAAATATTAACTTTAAAAAAGAATAGGACTAGTTTAAATTCATTTATTAGAGCTAAAAGTAGGCTTACATTAACACTGCAATGAAGTTACTATGAAAATCCCTTAGTCACCACTCTTGGTACCTGTTCAGGTACACTGAGGGAGAATTAGCATGGTTAATGCACCCTAACCAGCACGTCATTCAGACTGTGGCAGGAATCCGGAGCACCTGGAGGAAACCCATGCAGACACAGGGAGAATGTGCAAACTCTACACAGGCAGTGACCCGAACCAGGAATTGAACCTGGGTCCCTGGCGCTGTGAGACAGCAGCGCTAACCACTGTGCCACCGTGCCACCTCACATGCTTCAACTAGTATCTTCCATTGAATATAAATCCAGTCCCACACAGAATGCATCTCATTGCAATTCCCATCTCTCCATGTACAGGTTTGCAAGCAGCAATATGAACAGCCAGCAGGACCGTGGCATGAACAGCTGGCAGGACAGTGAGATGAACAGCCAGCAGGACCATGATATGAACAGCTGGCAGGACAGTGAGATGAACAGCCGGCAGGACCGTAATATGAACAGCCGGCAGGACCGTGATATGAATAGCCGGCAGGACCGTGGCATAAACAGCCGGCAGGACCGTAATATGAACAGCCGGCAGGACCGTGATATGAACAGCTGGCAGGACCGTGATATGAACAGTTGGCAGGAGCGTGGCATGAACAGCTGGCAGGAGCGTGGCATGAACAGCTGGCAGGAGCCGCCCATGGCATTTGATTCTTGATAGCTGATAGCTTTGGTAATCCTCTGATGAGGCAGGTGTTTTTTGGGTGATTCCAAAGGATGCAACAGCACACAGTTTCACACTGTCATGTCTCATTCTTCAGCTTCAGACAGAACCATTGTGTGATAGTTTGACAGTCAAAGTGGAAGGGAAATTCTGAAAGATCCTATGAATGTGAATGTCAAGATGGTAATAGGTATGGATATTTACCACAAATTATAGAACAGTACCATGCAGGAGGCCATTCAACCTGTTGAGTCTGTGCTGGTTCTTTTTGAGTCATCCAGTTAATCTCATTCCCTGTTTTTATTCTTGTAATTTTATCACCATCCAGCATTCATCCATTTTAAATCTGCACCTTTTGTTTTATCAGGCAGAACATTCCAGATCTTAACCACTCGTAGATTCCATTCAATTTCTCATCTACATGTTGCTCCACAGTGCATCATCCACGAGCACAGTGTTGGTTTTCATATGTACACTGGTGACATTCAGCCCCCTTCCCCCCACCGCACCTCCGCCCCCCCCCCACCCCCCTCACCCCCACCCCCTCACCACACCTCTCCGAGCTCCACTGATTGTAAATTACCAGACCATCAGTCCCAGATCCAATACAGGGTGAGCAGGAATTTCCTCCAATTAAACTTTACAAAACCTGAAGACATTGTATTTGTTTCTTTCTCTAAACTCGGTTCGTTAGATACTAACTCCATCCCTGTCCCTGGTAACAGTCTATGATTTAGCCAGTCTGCTTGCAAAATGCGTGCCACATTTAGTCCAAAGAGGAACTTCTGGCCTCATATTTAGGTTATCACTGAGACTACATTTCCAACCTCACCCCCCCATCTGGATGTATCTGCTGCTGGAATTCTCATCTGTGCCTTTGCTGGTTTTAGAGTTGATTATTCCGACACACTCCAGACAGCTCTCCCACACTCTATCTCCTGTAAACTGAAGTCACCCAAAGCTCCATGGCCCATGTTTTAACACCCATCACCCCAGTGCACAATGATCCACACTGGCTCCCAATCATGCAATGTCTGGATGTTAAAATTCCCATCCTCGTTTTCAAATCCCCCCTTTCCCCAGCCCCCACCCCCCGTCCCACACCCCACTTCCCATCATTCAGTCCTGGAAACATTCTCGAAACTTTCTCCTGTTCTCTCTCCAAAGCTTTCACAATTTCCTGAATTGTGGTGATTAGATTTGGGAGACAATAATTCCGCTCACAATATGTTTGTTTAGGTTTATCTGAACTTATTAAGGACCCAATGAAGAGGTGTTTGAAGTCAGAAGGGCAAAAAGAAATCTGAAAAGAAATCTCAGAACTTCAGCCACTCGATCAGAGCTGAAAAGCTACAAAAATCTCAACTGAGGGGAAAGGTGGAAGATGCAGGAGGAGGAGTAATCCCCGGTGTAGTTCCATGATCACTGTCACAGGGCAGCTGCAGGTGATCGAGCTTGTGGAACAGACTGGTGTAATCACACACTGTTTCTGGGGAGATGGATGGAGTCTGTAACTCAGGAATGGAGTTTTGAGATGGGATTGAAAACAATAGCTTCAGATTTCCTAATATTTAACTGGAGGAAATTTCTGCTTATCCTGTCACGGATCTCGGATAATGGGGACAGTGAGTGTAAAAGGCATTGACACATCTGATCAGCCATGACCATGTTAAATGGCAGAGCAGACTCAATGGGCTGAATGGTCTACTGCTGCTTTTACATTGCTATCAGTGGATGTCTGAGGATGGCAGATGAGTGTGGCATTCCCAAACAGCAGCTCTCCTGTTGGAGCAAAAACAGCAGCAGAACTTCCAGGTCTTGTTTCTCCAAGGCCGGATTATCCGTGTGACCCAGCATGTGCTTCACAATGTTGGAGATGACCTTCCACTGGCCAGCAGTGGGATCTTTTGGTTCCGCAGTTGTCAACAGCTTTTCTGGTTGAATGCACCCCTGGCTGCAGTGGCAGTGAGGCCTTTGCCTCTATTAATGAAGTCCAATATTTAATTATTTGTTTATCTATCGAGCCATCTTGTCTCTCCTCATTATTCCTTCCAAAATATAACATCTCACACTTTCTTCCATTGAATTTCATCTGCTATATATCCATCCATTCAATCAAACTGTTATGTCCAATTGAAGTTTATCATTATCTACCTTCTTCACTGTTTACTACACATTGAAGTTTTATGTTATATACAAAGTTCTGTAGCCTGAAGTTCAAGTAATCAAAAACAGCAGTACTCTTCACCTTCTTAAACTCCACGCACATGACACAAACCGTACTTCTCTCTTTCATACTCCTTCTCAAAATCTATCGTCCAATACAATTTGCCTTTAACAAATGTTCCTTCATCTGCATTTATTGGCTTTTCAGAATTCCCATAAAGATAACCATCAATGGTTATACACTCTCACCAGGTCTACACGGTGTGATTTAAATACAATCACAACTAAAGAGGATGGAGGCTCATCATTTCAGGAGAAATTCGATGCAAAATTGCCAGCGTCCCCCTCAAAGCCAATTCAGACTTGGAGAAATAGGTAGGAGCATTGGAGCATAGGAGCAGCAGTAGGCCATTCAGCCCATCGAGCCCACTCTGCCAGTCAATACGATCATTCCTGATCTTCCACTTCAGTGCCTTTCTCTCCACATTATCCCCACATGCCTTTATGTCATTGGTATTTAGAAATCTGTCAATCTCTGCTTTAAAAATTCTCAATGAATGAGTTCCCACAGCTCTCTCTGATAGAGAATACCAAAGGTTCACAACCCTCTGAGTAAAGGGACTTGACCTCATCTCAGTCCAAAGGGTCCTCCCCCTTATTTTGAAATGGTGTTCCCTTGTTCTACATTACCCACATCTACCCTGCCTATCCTTTAATTATTCTGTAGATATGGTCAGACAACAACAATATATTCCTATTTAGCCTGAAGATACTATGCTTGTTTCTGTTTTGGAATGTATATCTTTAGTATCCACAACCGTATCACTTGATTCTCTCTGGGTAGCGACTCATCCAGCTTACAGCTGGAACTCCAGAATGAACTGTGCTTATGTGGGGAAATTAAGATCTCTCATATTTCATTCACTCCCTTACAAACAAAATGTAGGAAATGCAGCCAAACTGGGCTCTGGAATCATTTGCTCATTAAATATTTATGGAATGAGGAATGCTAAATATTTCACCCACTCTCCAACATCATAGCAGCTGTACTTCACTGAATCTGTTTATAGGATCAGAACATAATTAAACAGGGAGACATTTCACAAGTTATTTGGGTCCCTTTCATGTCACTGCATCTCTTGCTTTTTGATCTAATTTTGTTCTTTCATTTGGTTTTATCAATCATAATTGAAATTTAGACTCTAATTAAGCTATTTTAAACATGCTTTGAGCTTTCTAATTGGTTTAAATCTGGATGGGAAATGCTGGGAATATTTCCGACGAAGGATTTTTTTTAGGTATTTTTAGATGCCAGTCTTGCTGACAGAAGGATTTTGGATAATTTAGTCACATCTCATTTGTTGCTGTGAAGTAACTCAGTGGGATAAATATTATTATCTGTAAAAGTACGGATCTTTGGTGACTATTTAAATGTAACTAAATATTTCACGGGAAGACTCTGCTAGTATCTCATAGAATAAAGAGAATGTGAGCATAATGATGATCGAACTGGATGTGTAACTTACATTCATAATCTGTGAGGTGGGAACTCCAATCCTAACATCAGGATAATTTGAAGGTATTTCATTCATTAAATAAATGATGATTCAGATAAAACACGGATTCAATGCCTTGGATAGCTCAACCATACATTGCTGTGTAGACAGTGTCTGCTAACAGAGTGTGTTGCATCATTCAGAACAAAAAACAAATTCACTAATTCTTCCTGACAAAATAAAATTCAATATTTGGAATGCAGTGTTCCTGAGAAAGCTGGATCTGGAGCTGAAACAATCTGGGGGATTTCCGTTCTGCTTCTGATCCTTATGTTTGGTCTCTTTTCAAAGCTGTATTATTACAGCAGAGAAAGGAAATGTGCACAAATATGTCAAACACTGTGCTGATATTCATACCCTTTCAGTGATTATTGTACCCCAAGTGCTCGTACAGTAAAGAAATCATTCTCGTTGCTGAACATGTGAGTTCTTAGCCTCTTTGATTGTCCTTTGTCTTGCCTAACTCCTCTCCATGAATTATACTGATGTATATGCAGAAATGTTTTTGCTTTAATACAACTGAGCTTGTTCAGGTGGCTGGAGTGCCCTTTATTTTATATTGGCTTTCCATTTCTCCACAAGGCTCAGGCTGAAGTCTCTGCCTGATTGCTAAACCAAAGCAATTCAGCAGCACTTAAAGAATTCACAGAAGGAACAATCTTACAATAGGATTGACTCAATCTCCATCATTTGGTTTTCTAGGCTGAATAAGCTGTCAGTTTGGGAATGACAGAAGAAAAAAATGATATTGCTGCTACTGCAAAAGTTTATTATAAGACATCAATTTTTATTCCAATTTTATTTGAAGTCCCATTGCAATATTGAACAAGGTTATGAAGCCTTGACATTTGACAAGATGATAAATGTTCATAAAGTTATGGGTATTCCAGGATGGTTTTAGAAGCTGGTTCTGTAATAGTTGCATGCAAAGGTTTTTAAATGAAATGACGGAATTTGCATTCACCAATAAACAAATTTACATAAGAACATAAGAACCAGGAGCAGGAGTCGGCTATCTGGCCCCTCAAGCCTGCTCCACCATTCAATAAGATCATGACTGATCTTTTTGTGGACTCAGTTCCACTCACCATAACCCTTAATTCCTTTACTGTTCAAAAATGTATCTATTCTTGCCTTAAAAACATTCAATGAGGGACCCTCAACTGCTTCACTGGGCAGGGAATTCCACAGATTCACAACCCTTTGTCTGAAAAATCTCCTCCTCAACTCAGTCCTAAATCTGTTTCCCTTTATTTTGAGGCAATGCCCCCTAGTTCTAGTTTCACCCACCAGTGAAAACAACTTCCCTGCTTCTATCTTATCTATTCCCTTTATAATCTTATATGTTTCTATAAGATCCCCCCTCATTCTTCTGAATTCCAATGAGTATAGCCCCAGTCTACTCAATCTCTCCTCATAAGCCAATCCTCTCAACTCCAGAATCAACCTAGTGAATCTCCTCTGCACCCCCTCCAGTGCCAGTATATCTTTACTCAAGAAAGGAGACCTGCTGCAGTTGTAAATGCGCCTAGTTTGGGGGCGTTTAAGAGATCCGTGGATAGGTTTATGGACGAGAAGGGATTGGTTTAGGTTAGTGGGTCATTAGGTTAGTGGGTCATTGTTTTGTAACTGGTCGGCGCAACATCGTGGGCCGAAGGGCCTGTTCTGCGCTGTAATGTTCTATGTTCTAAAACTGTACACATAATTAACTCCAGGTGTGGCCTCACCAGCACCTTATCCAGCTGCAACATAACCTCACTGTTTTTAAACTCCATTCCACTCGCAATGAAGGACAAAGTTGCATTTGCCTTCTTAATTACCTACTGCACCTGCAAACCAACTCCTTGAGATTCCTGTACAAGGACACCCAGGTCCCTCTGCACAGCAGCATGCTGTAATTTTTTTATCATTCAAATATAGTCCATCTGTCATCATGTTCACCATTTAACTGTCATGTGGAAACAATCAGTTCAATTTAGGTTCATAAATTTTACATTTAGTTTAGCAACAAATAGTTTCCTTTTCATGTTAAATTGGCTGGAACTTTTTAGCTTTTAGACATATGTTAGTGGAAAAATGTAGAAAAAATTATAAATGTGATTATTAAATAGATCATTCCCTGAATGGCAAATTTTAATTGGATGAGTATGACATAGCTTAGCTTTATACTCTGTTAATACCCATAGCTTTAGACTTAAAACAAGAGCTATCAGTTGGGTTTAGACTTAGAGATAACATCAGCAGGGGTATTTCATACACCAGCAAGATATGACAGCTTTATTTTTTTCATAAACCACACTCATCTGACACATGTCTGGTTTGTTTTCAATAATTCTGATTTGAACTATTTTTGGACCCATTTGTTTATTATTTTTCTTGTCAATGTCGGGTGTGTTGACACCTCAGATGAAGGTTTCTTCGATATTCAGCAGGTGACGTTTGCTGAGCTCCTTCACAGATAACAGCTTCTTACACCTTGTTTCACTGATTTCAGCTGCTCCAAATATCAAACCCTGTGGGACACCGTTATGTACTTTGTACAGTTTTGAACTCCCTGTTGAAGGAAAGTGAAATTAGGCTGTCTCAGTGACAATGCGGCTCTGTAATCTGAAACTCAGACTGGGGGGTCCAATCAGTCTGGTTCATCTCAGACAGCTGTCAGGGAGGAGGGCAGAGTTAGAGGTTGGTGAATAGAGGAAGACAATGAGTTCACTCATTGGAAGAAATTTCTGTCCTTCCAGTATTGGAACCAGGAAGAAAATTTGCCAACTTGGAGAGAGTGAAGGGCTTGAGAGCTGAGTGTTGGTGAGAAGAAGCAGGGGGTCATCAGCTTACACGTGAAAACTGACACTGTGTTTTCAGAGGATGTTACAAAGTGATAGTGTGTGGGTGAGTAATAGAAAGGAACAATGATCGATCCTTGGAGACTCCGGAGGTAATGATCTGAGAGTAACAGGACAAGCCCACTGCAGGTTCTGACTGGATAAATCAGAATGAAACTAAATGACGTCGCTGGCTGGTCAGCATTTATTGCTCATCCCTAGTTCCCTTGGAGGGCAGTTGAAAGTCAACCACATTGCTGTGGCTCTGGAGTCACATGTAGGCCAGACCGGGTAAGGACGGCAGATTTCCTTCCTTAAAGGACATTAGTGAACCAGATAAGTTTTCCTGACAAAGAACAATGGTTTCATGGTCATCAGTAGATTCTTAATTTCAGATTTATTTTTACTGAATTCAAATTCCACCAGCTGCCGTGGGCAGGATTTGTAGCGGGTCCCCAGATTAGCTGAGCTTCTGGATTAATAGTCTAGTGATAATACCACGAGATTATCACATCCTCCATTCAGGAAATTTTGGAGGAGTGAGAGAAGTAGAAGTATTGTAGCTAGTCTTCACTTGAGATCTTCAGACTATTGCCAGGTTCAGGGTGAATCATTTTCAGTCAGTGGGAGAGGCCTTGGGGCATGTTTGAGTGAGCTGCAGTCTCAGGTCATCGCTGATCTGGGTTATCCAGCACGTGCCTGACCAGTAGGCTGATCCAGGAGGGAGAACGGTACGGCCACACTCCCTCCAACTGGCCTGTGCTTATCTCAGGTCTCCATTCCCCCCCTACCCCCACCCTTCACTTCAACCCAGGAAGGACTTCTAATCTTAGCGAAAAATTAACACTGACTGTTGATCCAAGGATTTATGGCTTCCCGATCTTTCCTGACCTGATCAACAAAGGAGCTTGGTGAAGAAAATCTATAACTTCATATTTTACTGCCCTGTCACAGGTACAATCCTGCTCTTGCTCAGTTAGTCTTTGTAAAGAGACAAGTTGTTTGGTATAGATTTACATGGTTAGTTGCATTGGGTTACAGAGACATTGCACATCCTCTTGTAATTCTGAGTGCCTGATCTTTGTGACTGTTTTTATACTGTTCCAATTCTAACCTCTGGCTTCCCTATTGGTTGCTGTGCTATTAGCTGTCTGGGCCCTAATCTCTGTAACTCCCTCCCAAACCTATTTGCATCTCTCTTCTTTCTTTTAAGATGCTCCTTAAAACACACATGTCTGAGTGAGCTTTTGGTTCAGGTACCTCTTAATGTGTGTAATGTTTGTGAATGCTGTTATAAAGCACCTTCACCCTATTGTAGCCGCTATATAATGACAAGTTGTATTTACTTTGTATGACACGCTCAGCTATATCCACCAACTGATTTAAAAACAAACCTTTATCTCAACTGAGTGGCTGCAGTCACTTTGCTAATGGGTTGCATTTATCACAGGATATTTACTGCTCACAAGGCGGCCTTTAGACCTGTTGTCTGTGCTGGTTTTCTGAATACACAATTCTCCTGCCTTCCTTGCAGTTCTGCACATTTTTCCATTTCAGAGATTTCCTTCTGAAATCTCTGTCTCCACCCCACTCTCAGGCAGTGTATTCCAGATTCTAACCACTCACTGTGAAAAAGCTTTTTCTCGCATTATTATTTTTTCTGTTGACAATCTGTGCCCTCCGATTCTCCATCCTTCCACCAATGGGAACACTTTTTCCCTATCTACTCTATCCAGACCCCTCATGATTTTGAACACCTCGATCAAATCTCCTCCCAACCCCTTTTCTCCAAGGAAAATGATCCTAATTTCTCCAATCTTTCCACACAGGAAGTTCCCCATCTCTTTTTGTGACCAAATACATTTTGTTTCTGTTGGGTCTTCACAGGACTAAGAATTTGCATCAATTATTTCAGTAATGTTTACTGAAATATTTCTTCTTCTTTCAAATACTTTCTCAATTCTGATGTAGTGACCTTCAGATGACTTCATAAAATCACAGCGTGGAGAGTTCCACAGCGCACTTTATGAATTTTCTTTATCCGTCATTTTAACAGAGGCAGTGAACTAGATAATGTCTGAAATACAGAAAAAGTAATTTCATCTGAACCAGTTTAGAATTTGCTGAAATTCAAAGGCTGCTTTATCTGCTCTCAGACTCAATCCAAGTCATAATATCAGAGCTCAGAACATGGCAATGTAACAAGGTGGCCATTAGATCAAAGTATTTGTACAAAAAGATTAGCAAGCACAGAATCTTTGATTAATGTGATGCTAAAGATCATTCAACAAATCACAAGCATATTCCACCTTCAATGCATCTTGTGCATGTAGAAATAGTGGCTTTGAACAAAAATTATTAGTCAGTTAGCTGCAGGTACAGAAACAGAAAGGACTGCAGTAATGGGTACTGCCAATCAATTTCTGAAATTTAATTTTCAAACAGAGGTTGGGAATATATTTAATATAACCAGTTAGAAGGCCTGAATTTTCATCCTTGGGGCGGATAATGAGAGTTGGGAAAATTCCCGGTGCACCCTCCCGCTTTGGGAGAAAGGCTTCCAGGTCAGTGTCTTCATTGTCATGGGGCAGGTGTGAGTCGGAGTCAGACCAGCCCACCCAGGATGATATTCTAAGGCACAAGCAGGGGCTACCAGATGCACTGATGGGCAAATTAAAATGTCCATCTCAGTGCTGTGGGACTCAGGTATCTTTGTACTCTAATGGATGTTTGAGGTCTCCGCACAGCATACATAATGAGGCTGGGCTGAGAGCCAGGCAGCCTTTATTCTTGTTGAAATAGCCGTGCTCCAGAGAAAACTTTGGGCAGGACTTTCTGACCCCATTTGCCACTGGGGCCATCCAGTCATGTTGAAAGGCAATTGGCTTTTGGATCCCAGTAGAACAGGGGCAGAAAAAGCCAGCCATGGTTTCAGTGACGTTCAGCTACCCTACTCTCTGCTGTCAATTTCACTATGTTTATTTACACAAGGTGGAGTGGTTTTGAAGGGTTTGTGGGTTTTGTTATTAATATTTAAAGGGTCTGGATGATTGAAAATTGTATCAAATTGCAGTGAATTGACTTTTCTTCAACTTTAGAGTAAGCTATGAATGATTTATTTTACAAAAAGCAGTTTTTCACATTGTACCGTTACTACGTGTTCATTGGTCTAGGCCAGCGGTCTCCAAACTCCAATCCGGATGTGACCCATTGCAGGCTGAACGTGGCCTGTGGGCTGTAGTTTGGAGACCCCTGGTCTAGGCAGTGTATAGTGGGTCAGTAGAAGCTTGGCCTCAGGCATGTGAAGCCACAAGGGGGATGAGTGGAAAGGCCGAGTTCAGATTAGAGAACACGAGGAGCTGGAAGCTCTCAGTGGCAGCATTTCCGCCCTTGGGCTGTTCAATACATGGAAAGGCCCACAAAGATTGGAACGTAACTCACTGGCTCTTTCCCTAAGGAGGCGACACAGAAAACTCCTTGTTACCTCCCTTAAATATCACCCAATATTCCAGTGTGTTGTATAGTTCGAACAGGATTTCTCATTACTGTACTATGCCTCTATTTATAGAAGACCAAGATCCTGTATGATTTATTACCTTCTTTGTTAACCTGCCCAAACGTGAGTACAAACACCCCTAGGCATCTCTGTTCTTGCACCCGTTTTCAAATTGTATCATTTATCTTATACTGTCCTTCCTATTCTTCCTTTCAAAATATATCACCTCAAATATTTTTGCATTGAATTTCATCTGCAGTGTGTTGAACAATTCCTTCAGATTGTCTATGTCTTCTTGTCTTCTTGAAGTCTATTACTGTCCTCCTCAGGGGTTACATATTCAAAATAAGCCTTTTTTAATGTAGCAAAGAAATTCCTTACACACTTGTTAACATATTAATTATTCATATCATGCTGTATAATTTCAATTTACTCCCAGATTAACAGACAATTTTGAAAGCAGAGTCCAGTTATATCCAATTGAACATTCTTATTGTGTTATATCTGTAATTGAACGATTTGTCCAGGTAGTATATTCAAGCTCCGTAAATGCAAAAAAAAGATTGCAGCATATTTGAATGTAATATAAAGTCAGATTAATGGTCAACAATGTCATTACATTCATGCTTATTGAAGCTCTGCGTACATTAAACGGTGCACATTTCACTGAAATTAACTAGCTTCCTTCAAAATATGATTTATATCAACACATTACCCATGTGTTTCCAAGTGTTACAAGAAATATTACTTGGGAAAGAGTATTAGCAACAGCAGACAGGGCGTTATGTCATACATCATGTATACTTATGGAATACATGATTCTAATCCTGGGTGTGACAAATTTACCCCATTCTCTCATATTCTAAACAGGGATCTGATACAGCTATTATTCTGAACTGTGCCGGCTGTTCACTGAAGTGAGTCTGAAAGTTCAAGGTGCCGGTAATGTAATGAAGTCTCCGTTCATAAAGTTACTGCAGATTTGATTGAAACTTTGGTGGATGCAGCCACAACTCAGTGGCCGGTGTGGTTTGTGGCAACAATTCAAAAAAAACCTGCCCTCCAATTCAAATCATAATCATTATTGTGATGGATTAAATAGAATAACAAAATCTAACTGCTTATTAATAGAAACAATAATTAGAATGTAAAGTTATCAGCAACTGAGACCTACATGTCACTTACAATGATCCTGACCAGTCCTGGCCCTTGTACCTTAGCAGCAGTAACATTACAAAATAACGAGGATCTGAGGGCAGTGCAACATTGGCTCTGCCAGGTATTGAAGTCTGAAGGGGGCAGGGGGTGAGGGGACCCCCATCTCAGTTCATCTCCCTTGTAAGGGGTGGGGGTGAGGCTTCTAGCTGGGGATGGGTCGGTCACCCCCAGGCCTGTATGATGCATTGGAGATGACCTGTTCTTTCAGTGATCTTCATGTCTGTTGTGAGAAGGAGAGGGGTCCTGTGTCTCGATGCTGAGGTTGGGGCACCTTTACAAAGTAGCACCCCGATTACTGTGTAAGACTGGGCTGGCTGGCGTGGGTTTAAGTAAACGTAAGGAAGAAGTAGACAGATTTTTAATTAGTTATGGGTTTGAAGAGCTACGGTGAATGGGCAGGAAGGTGGAGCTGAGGCTGAGATGAGATCAGCCATGATCATATTGAATGACAGAACAGGCTCGAGGGGCTGAATTGCCAACTCCTGCTTCTAATTCTTGAGTTCTTCTTCTGAGAATCACACAGATATGTCCTAACGTTTTTCTAACATTCAGAAGATCAGCCCTATAATACGTGTGCCTTTTATTAGTGTAAGGATATGGGTGTTACTGGCACTGCTAGTTCTAGTTGCCTTGAGAGGGGGTGAGTCTCCTTTTTAAACTATTGATTGCAATTCTTGTAGTGTTAATAGAGAATTCCAGGTTTGTGATGCAGTGACAATAACGGAATGGCAAAATGTGCCTCAGTCAGGACGATGAGTGACTTGGAGGGGAATTTACAGGTGCAGGTGTTCCCATGTGTCTGCTGCCCAAGTCCTTCTACAGGGTAGAGTTCACAGGTGTGGAAGGTACCATTAAAGAGCCTTGGCAAGTTATTGCTGTGCAAGTTGTAGATAATAGTCACTCTTGCCACTATTCACTGGCGGTGGAGAGGTTGAATGTTTAATGTGGTGGATAGGGTACCGACTAAATGAATTACTTTGCCCTGGGTGATGATGAATTTCTTGAATGTTATGGAGTTGTAATCTATTGAACATCAAAAGCAGATGATTAAATGCTCATTGAGTAGTCATTCAATGGTACTTATGTGGCATTAATGTTACTTGCTATTCATCAACCAAAGCCTGACTGTTGTCCAGGACTTGTTATAAGTTTGCGTGGACCAAGTATCTGAGGAGTTACAAATGTCGCTGAACATTGTCCAATCATTGGCGAACATCCTCATTTCTGAGCTTATGATGGAAAGAAGGTTATTAATGAAGCAGCTGAAGATGGTTGTCTGGGACATTCCCCTGAGGGACTCCTGCGGAGATGTCTCGGGACTGAGATGATTGCAAGCACCATGTTCCTTTGTGCTAGGTATGACTCTAATGGAGAGTTTCCTCCTGACTCACATTGACTTCAATTTTGCTAGGGCTCCTTAATGTCAAACTCGGATAACTGTTACATCAACGTCAAGAGCTGTCACCTCACCTCGCAAATTCAACTCTTTTGTCCATATTTGAACCAGGGCTGTAACAAGGTCAGGAGCTGTGTGACCCTGGCGAAACCCAAAACTGAGCCTTAGTGATTTGGTTTATTGGTTTGAGAGCACTGTTAGTTACCCCCTTCATCTCTTTGCAGAAGAAGAATAGACTGATGGGGCGGTAATTAGCCAGGTTGGATGTGTCCTGCTTTCTGTGTACAGGTCATATCTGGGCAACAGTGCTGGGTTGATGTTAACATGACCTGACTTGGGGTGTGGCTAGTTCTGGGGCACAAGTCTTCAGGACGTTATCACAGTTAACTAACTGGCTGCTTTATCCAATACACTCAGCTGTCTCTTGACATCAAATGGAGTGAATCAAACTGGCTGAAGACTGACATCCTTAAAGTAACTTTCTATTATACATACAATGTGAGCTTCAGGATATTTATACACTATTAAAAAAGTGAATGAGGTTTCAGTGATAACACGTCAGCACTCATACTGTTGATCACTGTTGTATGATAAACATTTGTGATTGGAAGTTAAACTGCTTGGTGACCTGATGGCAAAAATACAGGAGAGCACAGATCCATGAAATAGAATTTAATGTTTAGTCTTTTTGAAAAAATACATTAATTGGTCAGGTAGGATCTGGACAGTAAGAATCTCACAACACCAGGTTAAAGTCCAACAGGTTTGGGGCAGCACGGTAGCACAGTGGTTAGCATTGTGGCTTCACAGCTCCAGGGTCCTGGGTTCGATTCCCGGCTCGGGTCACTGCCTGTGTAGAGTTTGCACATTCTCCTCGTGTCTGCATGGGTGTGCTCCGGTTTCCTCCCACAGTCCAAAGATGTGCGGGTTAGGTCGATTGGCCATGCTAAAATTGTCCCTTCGTGTCCTGGGATGCTTAGGTTAGAGGGATTAGTGGGTAAAATGTGTAGGGATATGGGGGTAGGGCCTGGGTGGAATTGTGGCCAGTGCAGACTTGATGGGCCGAAGGGCCTCTTTCTGCACTGTAGTGTTCTATGATTCTATGAGGTCTATTTGGAATCACAAGCTTTCAGAGCACTGCTCCTTCATTAGGTGAGTGGAGGTGGATTAACAAACACAACATTTATAAATGCAAAGATGTAATTTAAGATAATTACTGATTGAAATGTGAAGTACGGTTGGAATGTGAGTCTTTACAGGTACAGTATGCTGGGTGGATTTGCTAAATCCTACTAACTGTCCTGCCTTGAGATAATTCTCTTTAACCTATAATTATCCCTCTCTCCACTCACACTATTTGTACCTGTAAATAGTTGATTACTTGTAAAGACTTGCATTCCAACCATTTTTCACATTCTAATCTGCGATTATCTTGCAATTGTATTTTTGTCTATATATATCGTGTTTGTGAATCTGCTTCCACACACCTGATGAAGGAGCAGTGCTCTGAAAGCTCACAATACCAAATAAACCTGTTGGACTTTAACCTGGTATTGTGAGACTTCTTACTGTCCCCACCCCAGTCCAATGCCAGCATCTCCACATCACAGGTAGGATCTGAATTACTTTTGAGCTTATCCCAGTTTAGAATTGTTTTAATACCCATGTGATATTTAGCAATAAAGCTCCAGGAGTAAAAGACTACAATAATTCACCAATGAGAACTGATTGAACCAATTCCTAACAGCAACTCCAATTTATTTTATTAAGAATAGTGTCTAATTGTTGTGTCATTAAGTGTGCCAACTCGTTAATTCTGCATGATTGCCAGGAACGTTACGTTAAATGTCATTAAATGGATTTTAGCTTACCTTTTGGGAGCTCTGTAAATTAGTAATTAATTATAGTGTACAGCATTTAAATTTCACAAGTTATTCTTTCACAAAAGCAAAATCCAGAAGTTCCAGATTCATTTCTTGATTTATTTTCTGCAGTCCATTATGTGCCTTTTCTCGTGGTTTGCATTTTGTGATCCTTGAAATTTACATTTGTCATTTGGTAAGAAAATATACAAGACGCAGTGTGCTGTGTGCAAGCCTCATCTTTCTCAGTTTCTGTCTGTGTCTTCCAACCACACTTTGGAATGAAGAGTTCAGATGGCAGAAGATGAGGATGTTCACTTTGGAATACCTTGCTATGAAATTGGAGTCAGTTGATCGACCAGTTAAACCTTTTCTTTCTGTGACGAATTAAGAAACATAGAAAGATAGAACAGTACAGCACAGTATAAGCCCTTCGGACCTCAATGTTGTGCTGAGCTACGTCCAAACCCAAGATCAAGCTATCCCACTCCCTATCATTCTGGAGTGCTCCATGTGCCTACCCAATAACTGCTTGAAAGTTCCTAAAGTGTCGGACTCCGCTATCACAGCAGGCAGTGTATTCCACACCCCAACCAGTCTCTCAGTAAAGAATCTACCTCGGACATCCCTCCTATATCTCCCACCATGAACCCTAAAGTTATGCCCTCTAGTAACAGTTACATCCACCTGAGGAAATAATCTCTGCACATCCACTCTATCCCCCTCACCATCTTATAAATCTCTCTTAAGTTGCCTCTCAATCTCCTCTGCTCTAAAGAGAAAAGCCCCAGCTCCCTCAACCTTTCCTCGTAAGACCTACCCTCCAAACCAGGCAGCATCCTGGTAAATCTCCTCTGCACTCTCTCCAATGCTTCCACATCCTTCTTATAGTGAGGTGACCAGAACTGCACACAATACTCCAAATGTGGTCTCACCAAGGTCCAGTATAGTTACAGCATAACCCCACGGCTCTTAAACTCAAACCTCCTGTTAATAAACGCTAACACACTATAAGCCTTTTTCATGCTCTAACCACTTGAGTGGCAACCTTCAGAGATATGAGGATATGAACCCCAAGATCTCTCTGTTCCTCCACACTCCTCATAACCCTGCCGTTGACCCTGTAATCTACATTCAAGTTTGTCCTACCAAAATGAATCACTTCACACTTATCAGGGTTAAACTCCATCTGCCACTTTTCTGCCTAGTTCTGCATCCTATCAATGTCTCTTTACAGCCTACAAGAGCCCTCCACCTCATCCACTACTCCACCAATCTTGGTGTCATCAGCAAATTTACTGACCCACCCTTCAGCCCCCTCTTCCAAGTCATTGATAAAAATCACAAATAGCAGAGGATCCAGCACTGATCCCTGTGGTACACCGCTGGTAACTGGCCTCCTGTCTGAAAATTTTCCCTCCACCACCACCCTCTGTCTTCTATGAGACAGACAGTTACTTATCCAATCGGCCATATTTCCTTCTCTCCCACATCTCCTTACTTTCTCCATGAGCCTACCATGGGGAACCTTATCAAACACCTTACTAAAATATATGACATCAACTGCTCTACCTTCATCTACACACTTAGTTACCTCCTCAAAGAATTCAATCAAATTTGTGAGGCAGGACTTACCCCTCACGAAACCGTGCTGACTATCCCTGATTAAACTGTATCTTTCCAGATGATGATAAATCCTATCTCTCAGGACTCTTTCCATTAATTTACTGACCACCGAAGTAAGACTAACTGGCCGATAATTACCAGTGTCATTCCTATTTCCTTTCTTGAAGAGAAGAACAACATTCGCCACTCTCCAGTCCTCTGGCACAATCCGCGTGGACAGTGAGACTGTTAAATGAGCAAAAAGACAGTCAGATGTCATTTATATGATGTTCATGTTTTGCATAATGAGGATTTGATAAAGCAGCAACAATCCATCATTTTCAGAGCTGCTAGATAGTTGGTTCCAAGTTCCAAATAACCTGAGTGGTGCATAATTCTGTCCTTGTGTAACTTAATCCACAGCTCTTGAAAGATTCTATCCAGCCACAATGTACACTCCAGTGCAGCCATTCTGTTATCCATTGGGTAAATAGGTAACTCAAAGTCTTTCCTCATAGAAGAACACACTTCACTTTCCATTCTGTTTCTGTTAATAACCAGCATTGTTTTTCTCTTTCTGACACTACCTATCATCATGATGAAATCAGAACCAGCTAACTCTCTAAAATGGGATTCAATCTACTAAGAACTCATTTTACTTCATATTCGTACACCAGTCAGAAACCTTTAGCCCATTAATCCATGGCGGATTTGAACCAGGTCCCTGGGTTTAAAGAACAATGTTCTAGCTCACTGCATCTCATAAACATCCTGTCATTACAGTTTCTAGTAAGCAAACATTAACGAATGCCACATGCCCATTGCATAGGTACACTGTACTCTTGCTATAATATGTTTAACAAAACCCTTTGTAACTTAGCAGGAGGATTATTAGAGAGTCAATTTTTGAGTTAAATCCTATGAAGATTTTGAAGAAGAATTCTCATGTCTAGTGGATCAGTTTATTGATTTTTTTACTTCAATTGTTGAAGAATAAGGGCAGAATAAAACCATTCAGAATGATTCCTATTTGCTCCAGTTTGAACTTCAATGCCAAAATCTCACAATGCCCCAGTATAAATAGCAGCAGTTTCCATTTAGAGGTAGTTGCCAGGTAAATTCTGACTCACTTTATCTTAACAAGACAATTTCAAAATCAACATTAGGTGAATTAACTCTTGTATGATTTGGTAATAAATACAATATGTATCATTGAAGGGTTTTGATTGGTGAGGGCTAATAAATGTAAAAAGCAGATGGATTACTTTGCTGTCTTTCCCACTTCTGAAATACTCAATAAATAGATCCTTAAATATAAATTGAGAAAATTGCAGGCAATTTTATGCACAACGTTAATTCACTTTAAATCTAAATAGAAGCAGTTTTCCTTTCCGGGTGATTTAAGCATTATCCATATGGATTCCTCATTTCTATTCTTCATGGAAAATCCCAATTCATATGAATTTGCAAGTTATTAAAATCTGTTGTAAAAGCAGGAAATGCAAATTAATCAGCTTTTCAAAAGCACTAACAGAAACATGAATGGAAATGTTCACCTTTACTGTTCAACTGGACAAAAGATTCAAAGCTATCAGTGATTCATAAGTCAAACTGGCCAAAATGTAACAGCTTGGCACTGACTGGGAGCTGAGTGTGTGAGTCGCAGTAATGCCAATTTTCGATGGAGTGTGTAAAGGCATCTTTGGTAAATTGAAGTGAAACCATAAGCAATGGAATGGGATGGTTTTCCCTAGGATTTGGAGCTTTGCTACTGAAGGGGATAATTGGAGTTGGGAAATTTCCCATTCAGCAGACTTGCCCCAGTTTAAAGGGCCCCATTAGAGCTCATGTTTGCTGCAGGGAGGGTGGGCAATTAGAGCTGGGACAAAGTGAACCATGGGGGTGGGGGGAGCCCTGAGGTGGTCTGGTTAGAATGTCCACTATTGCCTTCTGCAACTTTGTCATAGTTGTTTTAAAAGTTTATAGGACTCTTCACCCCTCAAACCTCAGTCCTCACCAAACCCCATTTTTATCCATTTTTCTTAGAGTGAAGGGCAAGGCTGGTAGAAGTAGGGAACTCTGAATGACTCAGGATAATGAGGCCCTGGTCAAGAAGAAGAAGGAGGCACATGACATACATAGGCAGCTGGGATCAAATGGTTCCTTTGAAGAGCATTGAGGGTGCAGGAATAGAGTTAAGAGAAAAATCAGGAGGATTAAAAGGGGACATGAGGCGCAAAGGAGAATCCAAAGAGATTCTACAAATACATAAAGGCAAAAGAGTAACAATGGAAATGATAGGACTTCTTAAGGTTCAACAAGGTAAACTATGTGTGGATCCACAAGAGATCAGTGAGATCCTAAATTAATATTTCTCATCGGTATTCACTGTTGAGAAAAGCATAGATGTGAGAGAACTTGGGAAAATAAATACTGATGTCTTAAGGAGTGTACATATTACAGAGAAGGAGGTGATGGAAGTCTTAAAGCGCATCAAGGTAGATAAATCTGCGGGATCGGATAAAGTGTATCCCAGGACACTGTGGGAAGCTAGGGAGGAAATTGAGAGTCCCCTAGCAGAGATATTTGAATCATCGATAGTCACAGATGAAGCATCTGAAGATTGGAGAGTGGCAAATGTTGTGCCTTTGTTTAAAAAGGGCTGCAGGGAAAAGCCTGGGAACTACAGGCCAGTGAGCCTCACATCTGTGGTGGGTAAATTGTTGGAAGGTATTTTGAGAGACAGGATCTACAGGCATTTAGAGATTCAAGGTCTGATTAGGGACAGTCAGCATGGCTTTGTGAGTGGAAAATCATGTCGCACAAAAATTTGATTGCGTTTTTTTGAAGGGGTAACCAAGAAGGTAGATGAGGGCAGTGCAGTTGATGTTGTCCCCATGGACTTTAGCAAGGCCTTTGACAAGGTACTGCATGGTAGGTTGTTGCATCAGGTTAAATCTCATGGGATCCAGGGTGAGATAGCCAATTGGATACAAAATTGGCTTGATGACAGAAGACAGAGGGTGGTTGTAGGGGGTTGTTTTTCAAACTGGAGACCTGTGACAAGCAGTGTGCCTCAAGGATCAGTGCTGGGTACACTGTTATTTGTCATTTATATTAATGATTTGGATGATAATATAGGAGGCATGGTTAGTAAGTTTGCAGATGACACCAAGGTTGGTGGCATAGTTAACAGAGAAGAAAGTTATCTAGGATTGCAATGGGACCTTGATCAATTGGGTCAGCGGACTGACAAATGCCAGATGGAGTTTAATTTAGATAAATGCTAGGTGATACATTTTGGTAGATTGAACCAGGCAGGATTTATTCAGTTAAGGTAGGACTTTGGGGAGAATTAGACAGCAAAGAGATCTAGGGGTACATGTTCATAGCTGTTTGAAAGTGAAGTCACAGCTGGACAGGATAGAACATAGAACATAGAACATAGAACATTACAGCGCAGAACAGGCCCTTCGGCCCACGATGTTGCGCCAACCAGTTACAAAAACAATGACCCACTAGCCTATACCAATCCCTTTTCGTCCATAAACCTATCCATAGATCTCTTAAACGCCCCCAAACTAGGCGCATTTACAACTGCAGCAGGCAGGGCATTCCAATCCCTCACCACCCGCTGGGTAAAGAACCTACCCCTGACATCCGTCCTGTAGCTACCCCCCCTTAATTTAAAGCCATGCCCCCTCGAGCTAGCTTTCTCCATCCGAGGAAAAAGGCTATCACTATCCACCCTATCTAAACCTCTAATCATCTTATATGTTTCAATAAGATCCCCTCTTAGCCGCCTTCTTTCCAACGAAAACAACCCTAAATCCCTCAGTCTCTCCTCATAGGACCTCCCCACCATACCAGGCAACATCCTGGTAAACCTCCTCTGCACCCTCTCCAAAGCCTCCACATCCTTCTTGTAATGTGGGGACCAGAACTGCACACAGTACTCCAAGTGCGGCCGCACCAGAGTAGTGTACAGTTGCAACATGACGCTGCGACTCCTAAATTCAATCCCCCTACCAATAAACGCCAAGACACCGTACGCCTTCTTAACAACCTTATCTACTTGATTCCCAACTTTCAGGGATCTATGTACACATACACCTAGATCCCTCTGTTCATCCACACTATTCAAAGTCCTCCCGTTAGCCCTATACTCGACCCATCTCTTGCTCCTACCAAAGTGAATTACCTCACACTTCTCCGCATTAAATTCCATCCGCCACCTCTCGGCCCAGCTCTGCAACCTGTCTAAGTCTCCCTGCAGACTATGACACCCTTCCTCACAATCTACCACACCTCCGACTTTGGTGTCATCAGCAAATTTACTAATCCACCCAACTATACCCTCATCCAGATCATTAATAAAGATTACAAACAACAGTGGCCCCAAAACAGATCCCTGAGGCACACCACTCATAACCGAACTCCATGATGAATATTTACCATCAACCACCACCCTCTGTCTCCTATCTGATAGCCAATTCCTGATCCAACTTCCTAGATTACCCCCAATCCCATACATCTGCATTTTCTGCAGAAGCCTACCATGGTGAACCTTATCGAACGCCTTACTAAAATCCATATATACCACGTCAACTGCCTTGCCCCCATCCACCTCTTTGGTCACCTTCTCAAAAAACTCAATAAGGTTAGTAAGGCACGACCTACCCGCTACAAAACCATGCTATTTCTAATCAATTCATTACACTCCAAATAACTATAAATCCTATCCCTAATAATTTTTTCTAAAACCTTGCCCACAACAGAAGTAAGACTCACCGGTCTATAATTCCCGGCAAAGTCTCTGTTCCCCTTCTTAAACAATGGGACAACATTCGCTATCCTCCAATCCTCCGGGACTACACCAGAGACCAATGACGACCTGAAGATCAGAGCCAGAGGCTCTGCAATCACCTCTCTAGCCTCCCAGAGAATCCTACGGTAGATCCCATCCGGACCAGGGGACTTATCTATTTTCAGCCCCTCAAGAATATCCAGCACATCCCCCTTATCAACCGTAATACTGTCTATTTTACACCCCTGCAACCCAGTGTCCTCCTCAGCTATATTCATGTCCCCCTGCGTGAACACTGAAGAGAAATATTGGTTCAATGCTTCTCCAATCTCCTTCGGTTCCACACACAACTTCCCTCTACTGTCTGTAACTGGCCCTAATCTTGCCCTGACCAACCTTCTGTTCCTGACATACCTATAGAACGCCTTAGGATTCTCCTTAATCCTATCAGCCAATGTCTTCTCATGTCCTCTTTTAGCCCTTCTTAACTCACTCTTCAACTCCCTCCTAGCCAATCTAAAGCTTTCAAGTGCACTACCTGAGCCCTCAATTCTCATCCGAACATAAGCCTCCTTTTTCTTTTTAACCATCGACTCAACTCTTTTAGTGCACCACGGCTCCCTAGATCTACCAATTCCTCCATGCCTGACAGGGACATACCTATCACGGACTCGCAGTAGCTGCTCCTTGAAAAAACTCCACATTTCGGACGTTCCCAGTCCCTGTAATCTCCTAGTCCAATCTATGCTTCCTAATTCACTCCTAATAGCCTCATAATTACCCTTACCCCAGCTAAAACTACTGACCCGAGGTTCATGCCTATCCCTTCCCATCACTAAGGTGAACGTAACCGAATTGTGGTCACTATCACCAAAATGCACACCAACTTCCAAGTCTAGCACCTGGTCTGGCTCATTTCCCAGCACCAAATCCAATATAGCCTCACCTCTAGTTGGCCTATCTACATACTGAGTCAAAAAACCTTCCTGCACGCTTTGTACAAACACTGACCCCTCTAACGAGCTAGAACTATAGCAATTTCAATCAATATTCGTAAAGTTAAAGTCACCCATAACAATTACCCTATTACTTTCACTCCTAACCAGGATTGTCTCCGCAATCCTTTCCTCAACCTCTCTAGAACTTTTAGGAGGTCTATAAAAGACTCCCAACAGGGTGACCTCTCCTCTCCTATTTCTAACCTCAGCCCATACTACCTCAACAGACAAGTCCTCATCAAACTTCCTCTCTGACACTGTGATACAGTCCTTGACCAGTAATGCTACCCCTCCCCCCCTTCTACCTCCTTCTCTACTCCGACTAAAGCATTTGAACCCCGGAACCTGCAACAACCATTCCTGACCCTGCTCTATCCATGTCTCTGAAATGGCCACAACATCAAAGTCCCAGGTACTGATCCACGCTGCAAGTTCATCCACTTTATTGCGAATACTCCTCGCATTAAAGTACACGCATTTCAAACCCTGCTCCGCCCCACCCCCACTATGCCGTGCCTTGCATTCCCCAACTATGCCCCCCTCACTTTCACCCCCTCTACTCACGATCCCACCCCCCCTCCGAATCAATTTAAACCTCCCTGCATAGCCTTTGCAAATTTACCCCCCAGCATATTGATTCCCCTTTGGTTCAGGTGTAGACCATCACTCTTATAGAGGTCCCACCTTCCCCAGAATGAGCCCCAATTGCTCAAGTACCTGAACCCCTCCCTCCTGCACCATCCCCTCAGCCACGAGTTCAAACTTTCCCTCTCTCTATTCCTCTCTAATCTATCCCGTGGCACAGGCAAGAGTCCAGATATAACTACTCTTCCAGACTTGGCCTTTAGTTTCCACCCCAACTCCATAAATCTTTGCTTAATATCCCCTTCCCTTAATCTCCCTATGTCATGTGTCCCCACATGAACTATAACTTGGGGTTGATCTCCCTCTCCCCTAAGAGTCCTGAATACCGTGTCTGATACATCCCGGACCCCAGCCCCTGGTAGGCAACACACCAGCCCTGAGTCCCTACCCTTACCTCCGACTCTCCTATCCGTCCCCATAACTGTGGAGTCCCCAATCACAAGGCCCAATCTCTTACCCCTAACCACCTGAGGTTTCCCAATAGGCTCACCCCCAGAGACCTGCTCCCTTTGGCTATCCCCAGTTGATTCCTCTTCAACTGTAGCCTCCAGGACCGAAAACCTATTTTGGAGGGGAACAGCCCCAGGGGATTGTCCCCCCAACTGCTTCTTTCCCCTCTTCCTGGCAGTGACCCAAGACTTATTTCTAGGAGTGACTATCTCCTTATAACTCCTATCTATGTCCTCCTCCACTTCCCGAATTATGCAGAGCTCCCCTAATTCCACCTCCAGCTCCTTTACACGCTCCTCCAGAAACTGCAATCTATCACACTTCCTACAAGTAAAATCACCTGAAACACTGCTGGAGTCCCTCACTACATACATCCCACAGGAGATGCAGCTTACAGCCTGAACTGCCATCCCTGAATCAATTACCAGCAGAAAAGTAAAAATATAAAAAAAAACTTCCCTCACACTTATAATTAGGTTAGAGGAGGTGGGAGGGTGGGATTCTCTACCAGTGTAGAGAATCGGGTATCCTCTCTGCACTAATTTATAGGGTTAGGGGCACGAGAAAAAAAAAACTACAAATACCGGTAAGCGTCTTAGTGACGACTTCCGGTTTCTAACTAATTTTAAAAAAACCGCCGAAACTCGCGACTTAGTACTAGAAATAAAAAGTTAAACGGTATAAACAGAAAAATTTACCTTGTTTTTGCCTCCTCGCACGCCCAAAAATCGCTGCCTCTCGACTCTGCTCCACAGGAACAATGAGGCCGAGACACGGAGGTAGGTGCTTTTAAACCCGAAAAAAACTACAAATACCGGTAAGCGTCTTAGTGACGACTTCCGGTTTCTAACTAATTTTAAAAAAAACGCCGAAACTCGCGACTTAGTACTAGAAATAAAAGAAGAAGACATGAAGAAGAAGACAAATGAAGAAGACATTCAACATGCTTGGTTTCATTGGTCAGAACACTGAATACAGAAGTTGGGACGTCTTGTTGAAGTTGTACAAGACATTGGTAAGGCTACACTCGAAACACTGTGTACAGTTCTGGTCACCTTATTATAGAAAGGATATTATTAAAGTAGAAAGAGTGCAGAAAAGATTTATTAGGATGGTACCGGGACATGACGGTTTGAGTTATAAGGAGAGGCCGGATAGACTGGGACTTTTTCCTCTGGAGCGTAGGAGACCTAGTGGTGATCTTATAGAAGTCTATAAAATAATGAGGGGCACAGATCAGCTAGATAGTCAATATCTTTTCCCCAAGGTAGGGGAGTCTAAAACTGGAGGGCGTAGGTTTAAGGTGAGAGGGGAGAAATACAAAAGTGTGCAGAGAGAGGTGAGTGTCTGGAACAAGTCGTCAGAGGTAGAAGTAGAGGCAGGTACAGTTTTGTCTTTTAAAAATCATTTAGACATTTATATTGGTAAGTTGGGTATAGAGGGATATGGGCCAAATGCGGTCTATTGAGAGTAGTTAGGGGTCTTAAAAAAAAAGGGCGGCGTGGACAAGTTGGGCCGAAGTGCCTGTTTCCACGCTGTAAACTTCTATGATTCTATGATTTCCTTAGCCACCTCTATGCCATCTCATGTACTATCCACCCCATGATACCCTCACATTACTTCTATAACCACTCACCCAGAATCCACAATGGGCAAACCTCAGGAGCAATGTGGAAAAAGCAAAAATAAACTTCTGATAATCAAATTCAGCTCTCATCCAGACACACTTGATAAAGAAAAAATATCTTGCAGAATCTCCTACAAAATCAAATAAATTCCTATACAGAAGCCACATAAAAGACAACTAATCCTTTAATAGCTGTTTTAAACTGTAAATCAATCTGTGAACTCAGAGACAACAGTAACTATTTAAACTTAACCATAATATCATAACAACAACTCTTGGGAAATGTCAAAAAAGATCTAAATTGAAATTATGAGCAGATGATCATTATTTTCTAATGTCCACCAGAAGACCTGTCAATCAATGCCATACAGTAGATGGCTTTTAACTCTTATTGACATTTTTAGCCTGTTTGTTTTTCAAATTTAAAGAGCAGGGGATTTAAAAAAACTTCAGATCATGACAGTTAAACAGAACTTGTCCAGCCTTCATGCGTATTTGCATCTACTCCATCATGTTGTGATTTCCACAATGCTTTTGAAGGCTTGTGAAACATTCAGAATGAGGTCTGTTGGAGCTCAGCACAAGTTCAAATAGCCGAACAGGATTTGCTTTCCCCACCAGTGATCAGATTGATTGTGGGGGTGAAGGGCTGATGTATGAGGAGAGATCGGTTTTATACTCACTAGGGTTTAGGAGGATGAAAGGGGATCTGATTGAGGGATATAAAATTTTAAAAGGGATTGATAAAGTAAATGTAGACCAAATGTTTCATCTTGTGGGGCAATCTGGAACAAGGGGTCACAGGGATAGGTTGAGAGGCGGTAGATTTAAAACTGAGATGAGGAGGGACTATTTCTCACAGACGGTGATGAATTTGTGGAACTCACTGCCCCATGGCGCAGTGGAACCTGAATCATTGAATGGTTTCAAGAAGAAGACAGATATATTTCTAATAAAAAAGGATAAGGGGGTATGGGGAAAAGATGGGGAGGTGATTTGAAACCAGGGAGAGATCAGCCATGATCTGATTGAATGATGGAGCAGTCCTCGAAGGCCCACTTTTGCTCCTAGTTCCACTGTTCGTATGATCCACACCCCTCCCCCTTCCCATCACTGCAAAAATCAGATCTGTCAGCAACGGGGGTGGGGGTGGGGGCAGAGGCAGGGGGGAGGACTCCAAGTTTCCCTTTTAAAGGTTCGCATATCCTTCCCAACTCTGCAAAATCCTAACTGTTTTCTCAACCCTTAGACTTGCAAATAATTAAACGTTGCAGAAATGAACTGGTTGTGGTGTCCAATTCTGTACCAATTTCTCAATGGAAAGCAAAGGGTCCATTTCACAAAGCTAATGATCAAACTAACAAATGAAGGTCTGTAGGTGGTGCCAAAGATCCAACATGCAGTAATATGTGTGTCCATTTAATAATGATTGAATTATTGGTTAGGAATCAATTATCTTTAGATAAAGTTTGCTGAGAGGATAAGTCAAACTATTAGTGAGTGAAATTTTGTGTTTTAGGTCAGGATTGTTGTAACAAAGCTTTGAATAGGTGGAGACTCAGATAGAGCAGCAGTAGTAACTAACCATGTCAAGAATTAAGTTCAGGTCTGCAATAATTTACTCCAACAAGAATTTTCCTAAAACAAGATCATGGATTTGTGACTATTGACTTGAAGAAAAATGCGATATTATTCAAAGGATAAAGACATAAAGATACTGCTCCTTTTCAAAGGCAAAATACATTGATTTGATTTATTACTGTCACATGTATTGGTATACAGTAAAAAGTATTGTTTCTTGCGCACTATACAGACAAAGCATACTGTTCATAGTGAAGGAGAGGAGAGAATGCAGATTATAGTGTTACAGTCATAGTGAGGGTGTAGAGAAAGATCAACTTAATGCAAAGTAAGTCCATTCAAAAGTCTGACGGCAGCAGAGAAGAAGCTGTTCTTGAGTCGGTTGGTACGTGACCTCAGACTTTTGTATCTTTTTCTTATGGAAGAAGATGGAAGAGAGAGTGTCTGGGGTGCATGGGATCCTTAATTACGCTGGCTGCTTTGCCAAGGCAGTGGGAAGTATAGACAGAGTCAATGCATGGGAGTTTAGTTTGTGTGATTGTCATGACATTTTGGAGTTTCTTGCAGTCTTGGGCAGAGCAGAAGCCCATACCAAGCTGTGATACAACCAGAAAGAATGCTTTCTATGGGGCATCTGTAAAAGTTGGTGAGACTTGTAGCTGAATTTCCTTAGTCTGCAGGGAAAGTAAAGGCATTGATGGGCTTTCTTAACTACAGTGTTGGCATGGAGGGATCAGGACAGGTTGTTAGTGATCTGAACACCTTAAAACTTGAAGTTCTTGACCCTTTCTACTTCATCCGGTGCTGTAGACAGGAGTATGTTCTCCACTACACTTCCTGAAGTCAATGACAATCTCTTTCATTTTGTTAACATTGAGGGAGAGATTATTGTTGCTGCACCAGTTCACCAGATTCCCTGTCTCATTCCTGTGCTCTGTCTCGTCATTGTTTGAGACCCATTGTTTTGTAAATGAAAAATAAAATGTGAGCTTTATCATATAAATACTTTGATGTTTATCAGACAATCCTGGAGCTGATTGCTAAGTATGTATTAGTTCATATACTAAAGGTGTCAGTCGTGTTTCAGTTGCTGACGCTCTTGCCTGTGAATCATGATGTTCTGGGGGCGGTGTCTCTTGATTAATTTGTGTAACTGAGGTCCAATCTGCCGACTTGACCAGATGTCAAAGGATCCCATGAACCAGTTTTGAAGAAGAATAGGACCTTTCTCCCTAATGTTCTGGCCAAGATCTAGCCCTGAATCACCATCACAAAAAGCAGATTAGCTGCTCATTATCACATTGCGGTTCCAGTTATAAAACATATTGATGGAATATGGATGTTTGCCAATTTAACTGAAGCAGAAAAAAATGAGATCCTGGATTCAACACCAATAAGTGAAGTAAGAATATTGTAATTATTATAATTGAGCAAGTCTGTAAGATGATAAGAAATGACTATGGAACTGAATGTGTTTAAATATCTTTGCTTTTTCTTTTTAATTCAATGTTGGATTTTTGAAAAGTTAATTAACAGAAGAAATTTTCTGTCAGTGGGATTTTCTACTCATGCCAAAGTCAATGGGCTTTTCTCTGGCTTGCGGCATGTTCCAGATCCACCCCTCCATGGCGGTGCCACAGAATTCAGCCTATGGGTGATGAAAGATACTCTGTAAAGAATCAACTAACAGAAGGTTAGGTTGATTGGCCATGCTAAAATTGCCCCTTAGTGTCCTGCGATGCTTAGGTTAAAGGGATTAGTGGATAAAATATATAAGGATATGGGGGCGGGGCCTGGGTGGGATTGTGGTCAGTGCAGACTTGATGGGCCGAAGGGCCTCTTTCTGCACTGTATGAGTCTATGATAAGCTAACATTGAGCGCCTATTCGAGTTAAGCATTGTTGAAGATGGTTGATAGCATTTACATAGATTGCACAGAAACTGGCCATTTGGCACAATTCACCCAACTCATCATAAAGTCACATTGTAATACAGCATGGAAACAGGCCCTTCAGCCCAACTAGCCCATGCCAACCATGGTGCCCCACAAGTGAATCCCAATTGCTAGCTTTTGGCCCATATCCCTCTAATCCATACCATCCATGTACGTATCCGAATGCTTTTTAAATGTTGCTATGTACCTGCCTCAGCCACATTCTCTGGCAGCTCTTTTCACACACGCACCACCTTCTGTGTGAAGAAGTTACCCCTCGGGTCCCTTTTAAATCTTTCTCCTCTCACCTTAAATCTCTGCCCTCTAGGTTTCAATTCCCCTTTGCTGGGAAAAAGACAATGTGTGTTCATCCCATCGATGTTCCTCATGATTTTGTTCACCTCAATAAGACCACCCGTCATTTTCCTGAGCTCTAAGAAATAAAGCTCTAGCCTGGCCAACCACTGCCTATAACTCAGGCCCACTGCTCCTAGCAACATTCTCACAAATCTCCTCTGCACTCTTTCCTATAACAGTGCGACCAAAACTGTACACAATACTCCAAGTGCGGCTTCACCAACCACTTATAAACTGTAACATAATGTCCCAACTCCTATACTCAATGCCCTGACTGATGAAGGCCAGAGTGCTAAACACCTTCAGCACCCCGTCTATCTGTGATGCTGTTTTCAATGAACTATGTAATTGTACTCCTGGGTCCTTCTGCTCTTCAACAGTCCCCAGGGCCCTGCCATTCACTGTATAAATCCTACCCTGTTTGACTTTCCAAAATGCAACACCTCACACTTATCTTTCTCAATATCCACTTGCCAATCCTCGGCCCACTTCTCTAACTGATCAATATCCCCCTGTCAATTTTGATAACCTTCTTCACTATCAGCGACACCTCCTAATTTAGTATCATCCATAAACTTACTAATCATGCCTTGTACATTCACATCCAAATAATTTATATAAATAATGAATAACAAAGGGTCCCATTACCAATCCCTGAGGCACACCACTGAGAAACAACCTTCAACCATCACTCTCTGCTTTACCTTACTCTTGTGACAGCAGGTTACATTTTCTCACCACACACTGAGTAACAATTTCTCCTGAATTCCCTATTGGCTTTCGCAGTAACAATCCTATGTTGATGGTTCCACAGGCAGAAGCAATCCTATCAGTCACCCTCCACCTTCTCACTTTAAGAGAAAAAAGTCCCAACCTTGTACAATCTTTCCCATCAATTAAAACTTCTCAGCCAGGGTATCAAATTTACAAATCGGTGTGTGTTTTTCCAGTGCCTTTATATTCCTTTTTATAAAATGGAGACTAGAGCTATGCAAAGTTTAAAGTTAATATGAACAAATATTGATTATTAATAAATGTGCATCATTGCATTAGAAGTTCTTTCAATGCATAAGGAGTTCACGATCTGTAACTGTTTATATTGGCAGTTCTACCCCTCCTTCTAACTGGGAGTGTGGCTGAGGGAAGTGATATGGATTTTATCAAAGCTTTTGACAAGGTCCCACGTGGGAGCCTGGTTGAGAAGGCTGAAGCACACGGAATTGGGAAACATGCCAAATGGATCAGAAACTAGTTTAGTCCCTCAAACAGGAGGCTGTTTGAGTGACTGAAGCTGGTGTTCAGGAGTGCACCACAAGGTTCAATGTCTGGTCCCTTATTCTTTGCTGTTTATATAATTGATATAGATGAGAATGTGGGGGAATGATAAGTAAGTGTGCAGATGATACCAAGATTTGGAGGGTGGTTAATTGTGATGAAGAAGGTCGCAGGCTACAGGAAGATACAGATAGGTTGGTCAGGTGGACAGAGCAGCAGCAGATGGTATTTAACTCTGATCAGTGCGAGGTGATTCACTTTTGGAAAAAGTACAAGACAAGGGAGTATTTAATGACATCAGGAAGCTCAGAAGAACAGATAGATCTTAGGGTACTTATTCACAGATCCTGAAAGCAGCAGAGCAGCTGAATAGGATAGTTAAGAAGGTATATGTAACACTTGCTTTTATCAATTATGGCATAGGAGATTATGTTGGAATTGTACAAAATGTTAAAGTTCATTTATTAGTCATAGAATCATGGAGATTTACAGCATAGAAACAAGCCCTTTGGCCCAACTTGTCCATGCCACCCTTTTTTACAACCCCTAAACTAGTTCCAGTTGTCCACATTTAGCTCATATCTGTCTATACCCACCTTACCCATGTAATTGTCTAAATGCTTTTTAATAGATAAAATTATACCCACTTCTACTAATCCTCTGGCAGCTTGTTCCAGACACTCACCATCCCCTGTGTGAAAAAATTGCCACTATGAAACCTTTTGTATCTTTCCCCTCTCACCTTAAACCTATACCCTCTAGTTTTAGATTCCTCTACCTTTGGGGAAGAATATTGACTATCTAGCTGATTTATGACACTCATTATTTTATAGACCTCTATAAAATCACCCTTCGGCCTCCTACGCTCCAGAAAAAAAAGGTCCCAGTCTATCCAGCCTCTCCTTATAACTCAAATCATCAAGTCCAGGTAGCATTCCAGTAAATCTTTTCTGCAGTTTTTCTAGTTTAATAATACCCTTTCTATAATAGGGTGACCAGAATTGCACACAGTATTCCAAGTGTGGTCTTACCAATGTCTTGTACAACTTCAACAAGATGTTCCACCTTCTGTATTCAATGTTCTGACCAATGAAACCAAACATGCCAAATGCCTTCTTCACCACTCTGTCCACTTGTGTCTCCACTCTCAAGGAGTTATGAACCTGTACCCAAGAATCTTTTGCTCTATAACTCTGCCCAACACCTGACCATCAACTGAATAAGTCCTGCCTGGTTCGACCTATCAAAATGCATCACCTCGAATTTATCTAAATTAAATTCCATCTGCCATTCGTCAGCCCACTGGCCCAATTGATCAAGATCCCATTGCAATTTGAGATAGCCTTCTTCACTGTCCACTATGCCACCAATCTATTGTCACCTGCAACTTACTAACCATGCCTACTAAATTCTCATCCAAATCATTAATATAAATGACAAATAACAGTGGACCCAGCACTGATCCCTGAGGCACACCGCTGGTCACAGGGCTCCAGTTTGAAGAACAACCCTCTACAACCACCCTTTGTCTTCTGTCATCAAACCAGTTTTTTGCTGCCTCACCCTGGATCCAGTGGATTTAACTTTATGCAACAACCTACCATGTGGTACCTTGTCAAAGGCCCTGGTAAAGTCCATGTTGACAACATCAACTGCACTGCCCTCATCTACCTTCTTGGTTACCCCTTCAAAAAGCTCAATCAAATTTGTGAGGCATGGTTTTCCACTCACAAAGCCATGCTGACTGTCCCTAATCAGTCCTTGCGTCTCTAAATGCCTGTAGATCCTATCTCTCAAAATACCTTTTAACAACTTACCAAATATAGATGTGAGGCTCACTGGCCTGTAATTCCCAAGCTTCTCCCTGCAGCCCTTCTTAAGCACAGGTACAATCTTCAGGCATCTCACCTGTGACTATCGATGATTCAAATATCTCTGCTAGGGGACCAGAATTTCCTCCCGAGCCTCCCACCATGTCTTGGGATACACTTCATCAGTTCCTGGAGATTTATCTACCTTGATGCGCTTTAAGACTTCCAGTACCACTGCCTCTGTTATATGTACACTCCTCAAGACATCACTATTTATTCCCCTATCTTCCCTAACATCCACGCCTTTCTCAACAGTAAATACTAATGAGAAATATTCATTTAGGATCTCACCCATCTCTTTTGGATCGAAACACTGGTGACCTTGTTGATCCTTAAGAGATCCTAGTCACAACTAAGGCATTAATGCTGCAATGAAGTTACTGTGAAATTTCCCTCGTTGCCACACTCCAGCGTCTATTCGAATCAATGCACCTAACCTGCATATCTTTGGAATGTGGGAGGAAACTGGAGCACCCCAAGGAAACCCACACAAACATGGGGAAAACATGCAAACTCCACATAGACTGTGACACAAGCTGGGAATTGAACCCGGGTTCCTGGTGCTGTGAGGCAGCTGTGCTAACCACTGTCACTGTGCCACACCTGTTTGTTAGGCCACAGCTGGAATATTGTGTGCAGTTCTAGTCACCTCACTATAGGAAGAATGTGATTGGACTAGAGGAGGTATTGCTGTGTTTGCCGCACAGCCTGTTTTACCATGGACAAAGAATTGTGAGTAGACGTCTTGTTAGTACAACCAATATTTATTTAAAACACATAATCAATAATCACCCACCCAATCAACAATAAGTTATCTTACAGAAATACTGAAGTTCGAGTCCAATACGAGACCTTGATTTAACTTTGCGTGACTGGTGAGTACCCGGCAGATATTTATCCACGTGTTGGTCTCAGTCGTCCTCTGTGCAGTTTGGTCCTTTGATTTGGTCTGGTGCTCAGGCTCTGCTCTTCCTTCCTTCTCGGGTCTGGTGGCTCTCCTTGTGCTGACAACGGTCACCGTTGTTGTAGCTCGTTCGTGGAGTCAGAGAGAGAGAGAGAGATTCTTGGTTTCACAGCACCCCTTATATCCTGTTGGGTTTTGTGCCCCTTTTGGCCATTGCCAATCGATCACCCTGATCGATAAAGTCCAATCAGGTGCTGACACACCAATCTCTGGGTGTGTCTCCAGTGGCCATGTCTGTAGGTGCTGGGAGCACAAATATGGGCTTACAGTGTCCTCATGTCTGGTAAATAACCCAGTTTGACCAGAAAGTCCCTTTTGTCCTGGAAATGACCCCTATCCTGTGTAATCATTCATCTGGGTTATAGTCAGTTTAACTTTGTCTTTTAGGCTGCAGCCTGCTGTTTTAGTTCTTGCCCAATTGTCCCAGAGTGTTTTACAAATCACCAGTCCAGGTGGCCCGTTTGCCCACAATACAGAAGAGGCTCAGCAGGGTGTTGCCTGGGTGGGAATATTTGAGCTATAGGAAGGCACTGGATAGGCTTGGATTGTTTTCTTTAGATCAGAGAAGGCTGAGGGGGAACATGGTTGTGGTTTGTAAAATTATGAGGTGTATGGACAAGGTGAATCCCTGTCCAACAGCTGTCGCTCTTGGTTGCGGGGTCAATTGCAAGGGGACAGAGTTTTAGGGTAAGGAGCAGGAGATTGGAGGGGTTTGAGAAAAAGTGTTTTCACTCAGAGTGTGATGGGAATCTGGAATGTACTTTCTGGGAAAGTGAAGGAGGTCAGGAACCTTACAACCTCTAAAATATATTTGGACAAGTACTTGAAACATCCTGACATTCAGGAATGTGGGACATGTGCTGGAAAATGGAACTAGTGCATCTTTAGTCACAGATACTGTTGATGGTGACTCGATGGGCTGAAGGGCCTTTTCTGCACCGTATGACTCAGTGACTCTACGATCTTTGGGTGTGTTGGTTTTGACTAAACAAAGGAGTCCATGGAACAGCAATTATTAATTTAGGGGAAGGAACTCTAAACCTGTGGAAACTCAGAACAGATCTGTTTTCAGATTTAATACTTGGGGAACAGTATCTGCTGGGAATATAACTCAATCCACAGCAGTGTGAGTCTGAAATGAAAAGCTTGGCTTTTGTATGATCTTAACAATGGAATTATTCTCCCTTCAGCACTGAGCACAAGGATGTTGGCAACTCTTATTTTAAGGGGACTTGGCATATGAGCTATAATTACAATCTGATGGGATTGCATTCGGTTACTGATTATGGATGCCAATTAAACATTAATGCCAAAATGTGGCATGAGCAACAAGACGGCAGGAGAATTCATTTAAAAAGATGGGCTTTAGCATTCGGCATTTGTAAAACCAAAGAAGCTAATCCACAGAGAAATCAAATCTCAGAGCAGGGAAAGGACATGTTAAGCTATCGCAGACAGAATGGAAATAAGGAGATAAAACGATAATTAGGTTCAGTTTAATTGCTGTAATTAAAAATTATATATTATTTAATTTTAAGTATAATAAAATGATACTGTTATGGATCAATTATTAATGTTTTTTAGATGCCGCCTAACACATTAAATTTGCAACAACCCATTGATTAAACAAACTTATTAGAGGAAGTTTTACAAACTTGCATTCCAGCGTAATGTTTCTGTGCACTCTGGGAATTCAATAAGAAGCTTGACAACCCCTTAGCATTTTCTCTCGGAGAGAGATCTTTAAAGCCTCACTAACTTCCCAACATAGAATGCTGATATCCACATCACCATGGTAAAATTCCACATCAGGAATACAGATTCATGAAACTTTTAATTTAAACAGTTTTAACAAGATTTGAAATATTGATTTTCCTATTCATCACAACTCTGAAATATTAAAAACAAATACATGTGTTTTGTATTGTCTCTGCTTTAACACAGCAGGCGGGCTTTCAGAATGTATTATGGAATCTCCAGTGCAGAAGGAGGCCATTGGCTCATCGAGACAACAACTCCATCCAGGCCCTTCCCTGGGCAACTCCACATATTTATCCTCTTATATTATATGCAGTCAACTTTTCTTCAGACTCCCCTGGTGTGCTTACCCACTAAACAGGTAAACCACACAACTGCAACTTGCATCTTTGAAGCATCTTTAATGTAGAAAAATGGGCTCCTTCACTGGAGCATTATGAAGCAGAATTTGATGATCACAGGAAACTAAAAGCATGGCTACAAATGATGGGATAATGAACATTAGGGATGTGCAAGAACCCAGAATTAAATGAGCATTAATATCTCAGAAGGTTGTGCGGCTGGGACAGATTACAGAGAAAGAGAGGAACAAGAGAATGGAGGGATTTGGAGAGATTTGAAAATAAGGATGAGAATTTTCAGATCAAGGTGTTGCTTAACCAAATGCCAATGTTGTCAGTAAATGCAGGGGTGATTGGAGAACAGGACTCAGTCAAGTTAGGATATAACGGCAGCTGTTTGGATGGACTTGTGACAACACAGTGCCTTAAAAAATATATTTGTCACATTACTTGTGCAGAATGTTTCTTAAGGATCAGTTATATTTACCTGGTACCACTTTGTCTGTAACTGAGAGTCCACATGTTGATGCTGCAGAAGCATAATTGATACTACTTGCTAGAATGTTTGTTGTAATCTAGACTAATGCAGCATTGTTATTTTAGTGTTTTCCCTTGGGGTTTTTCAGAGTGGGGCTTGATTAGGTTGATTGACAGGAAAAGTCATGTGACTGGACAGGGCTAGGCACACAAAGAGAGTGAAGTAACCCTTTCTTTCTTTGAAGATTAGACACTGGGTTCTGCCAGAAAATAGAAACATAGAAACTAAAAGCAGGAGAAGGCCATTTGAGTATGTTCTGCTATTCATTATGATCATGGCTGATCATCAAATTCAATATCCTGTACCTCCTTCCCCCCATATCCTTTGATCCCTTTAGCCCCAAGAGTGACATCTAATTTCTCCTTCTCTGAAGTTTTGCTGATTTAAATTAGCTCTTTCTCTGGAGATTGCTTCATGGGAGTCAGAAGACAGGTGTCTTTCTGTGTCTCTGAGCAGAGGTGTTAAAAGGCTGGAAAGCTAAAATCCACATGAACTCGATGTTTTGTGATAATTGATTCTGAAGAAGATGTATATCTGTGGGGATATTGCTTATATTGGAATTATAGAGATAGATAAGTGTTAAAATTTATACTTTGTCATGTTTAAGTATTTCAATTGGTAAAAGTTATCCTAATTCTATTTGTTACATTCTAATTGTGTTGTTAAATGAAATTTGTTTTAATAAAATATTCCTCGTGGATCAGCACAGTTACAGCTGCAGTGAAACACATTATACTTACACTAACGTCAAAATCACATAAAGTTGGGATCTAGGCTAACTTCACAATGTACCTTGGAGTTTCTGATCTGCTCCCTAGCAGATTTAACTGACCAGAAGGTGGAGGGTTAGATCCAGTTGTCAATTTGTCATGACATATTGGAATGGCTGAGGTAAGATGGGTCTGAATAAACGTTTCAACAACAGATAGCTGAAGTGGGATGGATTTGGGTGATGATAAGAAGATGGAAACAAGGAGTCTTGATGATGGTGAGGAAATGGGGTTGGACAATCAGCTCAGGTTGTGAACAGTCTCGTTTAGTCTCAGTCTCCAGAGAGAGAGGTGCAGTTGAGGGATCAGGAACAGAGGTTGTTCGCTGAGGAAAATGGCTCTCATCTTCCCAATAATAAACTGGGAAGAATTTTGAATAGTTCTGATTACAATTGCTGAATTGTGTCCAGTTAGTTGGGCATTTGTAGAACATTCTAGCCTCAGGATCCATGTTTATTGACAGGAAAAGTTAAATTGGCCAGTGTTCTCACTCCTGATCCAAGGAGCTCAGCTGGAACTTTGTGTTGCTATAAATTCTGGATGGACTTGGCTGGATATAAAAGATCCAGTGGGGCTTTGAAAACTCCAACAGTGAACGGGCAACATCTCTGGAAACGTGCAGGTTTCTGGGACTTTCCAAAATAAATCCCAAGCGGGGTGGTGGCACCTCCATAACAGAACTTAGTTTTTCTGTGCTTTAGTCAGCCACCAACCCTGGGGTAGACAAGACTCAGGAGTTAAACATGAGAACAAGGCAGCTGAAGGAAGGCAGGAATGGCCCCAGTAATATCACCAATCACCATAACATTGATAATGATGAAAAATATTGCATTATCATGACAAATTGACAGCTGGAACAGGATATTGGAGTTTTGATAAAAGGAGTTTTAGAGTGAAGTCCTCCATGCAATTATAGAGATAAATGAAAAATCACATGTGGTTTCCGTGCAACTGGATACAGATATGAAAACCCGAGCAAGATTTACAGTAGATACTGCTACTGCTGAAGCATTTCAATCTAAAAAATCAGCAATAATTGATAACATGAAGGCTGTGGGAAGCTTTTTGATGTATTTTTGACATAAATAAATGACATTCAGTTAATCCTTTGATGCTGTCACTCCTAACATCAATTCTCAGCTGTGGGATAATTGTAAATAGTGTCTGTCAGTGCATTGGACCATTAACAGGTCCCTGATTAATAATTCAGTAGAAGTTACTTCTGATAATTCCACTTGAAACATAAGACTATTTACAGAATTGCTTGAGTCGTATCGGCAATTACTGCTGTATTCTCACTTTCTGAAATGTAAAGCGCAGTGACATCTGATTCTGTTGGAACGCTTCTCAAGGATAAGATTGAAAAAAATAGTTTTGAACCAGGGTGTATAACACAAAAGTATTACAGATAACTGCATACCTTCAACTTTGATCTAAAACTGATGGAATCCATATTTAAGAAAAAAAGGCCCATGAACAGAAAGTGAGTGAAATATTTCAGAAACAATTCGATTTGTACTTTCAAATAACCAAAGAGTTTTGATAGAAGAATCAGAATCTTACAGGAGAAAAGAGACTGCAGCAACTAGAATTATCAAACAGGATTAACTTTACTTAGAAAACAAATGTCAGGATTCACAAGGGTTTAAATAAATTCTGGCTCATCTCTGACTCTCTTTCTATTCATTACTTCAAAGATTACCGTGCAATTTTGAGCAGAATGGCTGTGCCAATGTGAGGGTCTGTGCTTCCTGGCACTTACACTTGTGCAAAATTAAATGTAAGTAATGACCTAACACAAAGCTTCATTTTCAAGAAAATGTGTTTTTGATACTCTGCTAACAAAGACTTTTAACATTTCCAGATGCAATTCAAAGAACAAAGAAAATTACAGCTCAGGAATAGGCCCTCCGGCCCTCCAAGCCTGCACCGACCATGCTGCCCCGAACTGAACTAAAACCCCCTACCCTTCTGGGGACCGTATCCCTCTATTCCCATCCTATTCATGTATTCCAACAGCTCAACTGTATCATGAACTCTGACCATTTCTAAAGAAGGATAGCTACTGATTGCTTGAACCAATTCATTCATTAAATTATTTGATTGTGTTCTTACCACAAACTGAATTAGAGGTAAAACTTTTCGTTGCTCCCTTTCCAGAACTCTGGAGATTTCACAGTGTGAATATCAAGGATAAAGAGAAAATCAAATTCATATTGAAATCATTTGCTGAGTCTCCATACATTCAAAATGGAAACAGCAAATTTGACTGAACTTGTTTCCTGAACAAATTCTTTGAGTGGGGGTGGGGGGTGGGGGTGGGGGGGGGGTGGGGGGTGGGGGGTGGGTGTCACATGTGGGGTAGTGATGCAACTCAGCAATATTGATTGGCTGCCCATTAAATGCAGCTGCCAATGGAACTGAATGTGTAGGAAATGTGTAGAATGAGTAGCCAATGTGATATCGCCATGAATCAGTCACTAGCTGGATATTTTTTTCCACTGAGTGATAACACCTATATCTTACTTTGTCAATATTTCTCATGATCTATCAGTGATAGATTCAATGTTAGCTTTGAGAAGTGAATTGGATAAATATTTCAAGTGAACACATTTGCACAGCCGTGGGGAATGGCCAAAGATTCTGGGATTAAGTGGATAACTCTAGCAGTGTGCTGGTATTGATGGACCAAATGGTCTCCTTCCACATTGTATCATTCAATAATCCTCTTGGTGTAATCAGTCTGATTCACATTGCTGTCGTGTTCCTGAAATCATCCGGGAAAACATGGAATCAGTTCATTTTATTATCCAGGTGTCTATTCCTTGATTTTCTTCCAGGTTGTTTCTTTTTTATTCCTCTTGACTGCAGGTAGATCTTTCTTTCGCTGGTTATATGTACACAATACAGAAATGCTCTTTCCTCCATCCCAGTGAGCATTGCTTTCATAGCTGAAGTTCCTCCGGCGCATATTTAGAGCTTTCCTTTGGAGAGAAGTTTCCATCTTCAAGCTTTCTGCATCATCACACCTCAAAGATTTGACTTTTTTCTCAATCCTTGTACCACATCCCGATTTCCAGCAGCTTCTCTGGAACCTAGGCTTGTATCCTTTTACATTTTGTTCCACATTTTCAGTGCCATTTTTAGCTGAAGCCAGTCTGGTTCTTATCTCTTCTCAACACTTGTTTTGCTCTGGGACTGAGGATCCACATGACGTAAGCTGGAGGTCTGGTCCAAACCTCTCGCCATTTATTTGCCTGTCACTTCCAACTGATCCGGTTGCAACATGTCATTGGTTTTGTTGCCTTTGAATCCAAGACAACTGTTGAACTGTTTGTCTGTCCAGTTCCAATATTGTTTTATCATTTCCAATTATCATCCATGTGATTGAATTTTCTGTTTCAGACCCATGTGCCACATTGTAAGAAGCATTGCTCTCCTAATTGCCTCAAATGTGTTCAAAAGGTGGGAGTGAGATATCTTTCCATTTCAATGCTGAGTTCTTGTACTTGTCCTTCAGGTGTTCCCATGGTCACACTCTGCCTTAAGGACTCTGGTGGTCTGATTGGGGAATTCCACCTCTTTCTTTGCTTGTGTTTTGAGGTGTTTATGTTCAATCATGTGCAGATGAATTTTTTGTCTTCCTGGAAGAGTAATTTTCAGCATTTCTGATTTATGTCCCAAATTAAAGTGCGTGATAGCCAGGGAGCACCAAGGCTTTTGTTTGTGGTGCACTAGTGTATCATCACATTCCTGGTGTTCCTACAAAGTTTCCGATAGTACAAATGTCGAGGTATTTAAAATAAAATAATACCGTTCATTTATATCGCTGTGAGTTTAGTTGGGAAGAGGCAGATGAGCTTCTGTGAGTTATTTATATGTTCAGACATTGTAGTTGAATGAGAAAGGTTGTATTGATGATGACCTCATTTATTCTCTGCTATTCCTATGGGGTAGAGAGAGACAGCTTTGTGGCGGTGATCCGTCTATTTGATAGCTTGTAGACAAGCAGTGGAAAATGGTTGTGGCAATAGTGATGTATCTCTGCGACGTTATAGAAGGTCCTTGGTGCAGACGGAACTTCTCAAAGTGCTTTTCTAATTTATTCAGGGACACAGCTGAGCATGATTAAGAGTTGTTCTGAGCATTCCAGACTCCAGAGATTCATAAATCATATTTTGTCCTCTTCAAAGCTAAAAGCCAAAGTGGGCCCTAATGTTGAGTTTTAATCAGTGTGACACCCAATGTTTGAGATCAGACAAATCTGAAACCATTTAGTCCAAGTGACTGGTGTCAGATATTAATCATTAGCTCGCTAGTTTCACATCATTGTTTGCTATGATTCATATCTCGATGTGATAATTGATTGCTGAGAAATAATCTCAGCTTTTACTTCACTAAATCCTTCACACTACATGCTATTGACATTGTTATTGAGTCAAATTGGAATTTCAAATTCAGAAAATCATAAACTGATAATCCGTGACCCCCACAATTCACATGCACACACAGTTCTTACTGTCACACAGCAGAGAAACAACCAATGGAGATAATATTTGGTGAAAAGCTAAGAATTTCCAGATGTCCCAGTCAATATTCCTCCCTCAAATAACACCAGTTAAAAACGGTTGAGGGATTATTTATCACACCTCTTTATGGCAGGTTGCTGATGCAGAAACTGTGCTATTTGTCCCAAGGCTTCAGTTAATTAAAAAGTGAAGGGGCTCGACAAATATTTTAATACACAAGACATTTTGAAAGTGGGAGCTAAATTACTTCTTGGAATTGTGACCAAGTCCTTTATTAAGGACTTGTAAGGGAGATTTATAGCCAATAATCAGCATACTTCATCAATCCGACCACAGCATTTATCATTGAACTTAAAACAAAACATACACAGATGAAGGATTGTCCCTGGTCCAAGTGGTTCTGTCATTAATTCACTGAACAAGGCAACACCAGAGCAATTCAGGCAAATATACTTCATGACCCTGATTAAAGTTACGGAGCTAATTTTGAGATCATGTTGGTGTTTTGCAGCATCACCAACACAGGAAGAAAATCAGAAGAGATTTTCCATGTCCCTTGTCAGTGACATTGTGAGGTTTATGCCACAAAAGGGTGAGAAACACATTTTAATAGATTTAAAGAAATGTTAATAATGTTAGCCAGCATTCCATTCCCCACCCCCAGCACATGATCCCCCTCCCCACCCCACACTGGATATTGAAACCTCGCTGGCGTGATGATACAAGCAACAGGTTTTGCAAGACACATTTCAGTCAAGGGAATCTCTCCCTCTCCAGGGGTACAAAGGTAGGTATAGCCCCCCAAGGGGGAGAGGGACATGCTCAGGGGGGCAGTGCCAACGTATGCCGGGGCCAGAGTAGGAGCCACTGCCAAGCACCAATGCCAGAGGCCAGTGCCAGGGGACAGTACCGGGGACAGAGCCGGGGTAGACCCTATTGGGAGCCCTATAGGGGTTTTCCAGTTATATGGGGGGGGAGTGACAGTGAAGGGCAATGCCAGTGATAACTCTGCAGCTGGGGAGGGGGGTGGGTTGTAGGGCCGTGATTGTGTGAGGGCAGCCCCCCAATACTGTCATGGGGGAGGGGTTAGTTCACCCCAGCCCTGATCGTGCTGCCCTTTAAAGATGGCACCCTGATCTCTGTAAAGTTTGTTGCAGTGAAATGAATATGTGGAGCTGACCTTACCAGCACTATCAGCCTCCCTTCCCACCTCCCCGACCACCCCTACCTCAATACCCACCCACCCACTCATTGTTTTACTCAGAGTTTTAGGATCTGCAGTGGAAAGTGGTTTGTGGACCGCAGAGTGACACACTGGATTTCAGAGTGAGCCGGACACTTTGGAACAAAAATGTAGGATTCAGCCATACGTTTGCCAAGGGAATGTAAGTTTCTAAGTTTCCACCATGATGAAATTGTCCACTGGGACTCACATGTGGGAGAATCAACCCTGTTTATTTCATTATATTTATCATTATTAGCCAGAAGGATTCCAATATCACAACTAATTAATTCCTTTTACAATCAAACCATTGAATATTTCATTTTTCTATGCATAATTGTAACTTTATGATTCTTTTTCATTTTAAGTGATGTAATTAGGGACAAGTTTCCATTTCAGAATAACTTTGTTAATATTTTCTGTGACCCTCTTGTTTGTGGGAGGAAGGTACACAGTGAGATTCCACATTTGGTACTTGGCTCACTGCTCGACTTCATATACTTCAGGACAAATGCAAGAGTATCAAATTTCAAATGTTCACTGCAGTTTATATGATAGTGCTGATAGTTTGGTAAACTTATTCTGGTTGGACAAGTCATTATTATGGAGAAAGAAATGGGGAACTGTAGACTCACATGGAATTCAAAAGAGGAGCAAAGCTTGAAATATTCCTTTGTTTTGCAGAGAATGGGTCTCTTTGTATAAATGTATATCACTTCCAGCAAGCTACATTATGAGTTTGACTAATTATCTTTAGTTGATTGTTTACCAACCAATCAGCATCCCTCCCTCTTATAACATAAACTGATGTTGTTTTTGAAATTTGACATTCGTACATTGTCCTGTTGAGTAGAAGGCAAAAAAACTTCTGCAACGTTTCTCTCTTTCAAGAAATATTCAAGTTCTATATTACCAAGTGACTGTTTGATGTAAATTAATAATCTACACTTGGACGTGCTGGGCACAATTTCAAAATTTGAGGTCATATAAAAATCAGGATTATTGGGAAGTGCGAGAAGGATAATGATAGATTCCAAGTGGACATAGGCAGGCGGGCGGAATAGGTGGACAGGTGACGGATTAAATGTAATGCAGAGAAGTGTAAAGTGATACATTTTGAAATGAAAAATCAGGAAACATGGTTTTTTGAATGAAGTTGCAGAAACAAAGAGAGTTAGGGTGTGTGTCTGTGCAGCAATCATTGAAGATGGCAGGGCAAGTTGAGAAAGTGGTTAAAAAGACCTTTGGGTCCTGGAGATTTTAAATAGAGGCCTGAAGAACAAAAGCAGGTATTATTTGCTAAATATTCCTTAGTGTGCTAAGAATTACACTGGTCACCAATTTACGATTATCAGTCCGGCTCGCAGTGTGGTCCATTTGCGTGTACTGAAAGCGACATATATTAGTACACTGGACTTTGATCTTTGGTGATAAAAAGAACACGTACACACATTGTGCCTGTTTCAGGGAAACAAAATAAGTGACAGCCATTTGTTGACTCCACTGGAAAAACAGAGGTTGAGGGGAGACCTGATAGAAGTCGACAAGATTATGAGAGGCATGGACAGAGTGGATAGTCAGAAGCTTTTTTCCCAGGGTGGAAGAGTCAATTACTAGGGGGCACAGGTTTAAGGTGTGAGGGGCAATGTTTAAAGGAGATTTACAAGGCAAGTCTTCTACACAGAGGGTGGTGAGTGCCTGGAACTCGCTGGCGGGGGAGGTAGTGGAAGCGGATACAATAGTGACTTTTAAGGGGCATCATGGTAAGTACATGAATAGGATGGGAATAGAGGGATATGGTCCCCAGAAGGGTAGGGGGTTCAATCAAGCAGAATGGTCGGTGCAGGCCACAGGGAGGGCTGAATGGCCTGTTCCTGTGCTGTAGTTTTCTTTGTTCTTTCTATTGAATTATGTGTAATTCTGGGCACTGCATGTTAGGGAGGATGGGAAATTTCAGAAAGAGTGAAGAAAAGATTTCAGGAATGATTTCAAGCATGCAGTTGCAGCATGTAGTGGAGAAGACAAATGGTATGTTGGCTTTCACATTGAGAGGGTTTGAGTACAGGAACATGGATGTCTTGCTGCAATTATACAGGAATACTGTGTGCAGATTTGGTCTCCTTATTTGAGGAAGGATGTCCATGCTGTAGAGAGAGTACAACAAAGGTTTACTAGGCTGGTTCCTTGGATGGCTGGACTGATGTAGGAGGAGAGATTAAGTCAGTTGAGATTATATTTGTGGATTTGAGAAGAATGAGCAAGGATCTTATAGAAACTTATAAAATTCTACAGGACTAGACAGGATAGACACAGGAAGGATCCAAATGTGGAGGAGTCCAGAGTCATGCTGCACAAACCCTATAATAACATCAATTCAGTGAATATGTCAGTGACATATGGTGGCTTCTATCAATAGAAATAGCAAGTGTTTTTTTTTAACACTGCAGATTCCTGGAAAGCTCACCAAGTTGTTCCAGATCTTTTGGAAGCAAGGATCCATTCCTCAGGAACTTAAAGATGCTTCCATCGTACACCTCTACAAGAGGAAGGACAATCAGCAAGTAAGCGACAGCCACCAAGGAATCTCGCTGCTTTCCATCACAGCAAAAACCCTCGCAAGAGTCCTGCTAAATCGTCTGGTCACTCATCCGGAGCTGGGCCTGCTTCCAGAGTCACAGTGAGGCGTCCACAAAGGTCGTGGGATTACTGACATGATTTTTGCTGTGCACCAACTTCAGGAGAAGTGTCAGGAGCAGAATCGCGAGCTCTACACAACCTTTGTTGACCTCGTGAAAGCCTTCAACACCGTAAGCTGACAAGGCCTGTGGAGGATTATTTCAAAGTTCAGCTGCCCCCCCCAAATTCATTCAGATGGTATGCCAGTTCCATGATGGCCAGAGTGCTGGATGGCGGAGAATCCTCTGAGGCATTCCCAGTCACCAATGGCGTCAAACAGGGTTGTGTGCTCACACCCACACTGTTCAGCATGATGTTTACTGCCATGCTGAATGATGCCTTCCAGGGCAGTGTTGCTGGAATCAGCCTCAAGTACAGAGTGGATGGGAAACTCTTCAATCTGAGGAGATTTCAAGCTATTGCCAAAGTGAAGGAGACTTTTCTGAGAGATTTCCTCTTTGCCGATGACCGCGCCCTGTATACTGGCTCAGATGTGGAGATGCCGGCGTTGGACTGGGGTAAACACAGTAAGAAGTCTTGGGTTCATGTCACACCATCTGTAACCTCCATGACTTGCTGTGGGTTTGCAAAACCTCACTCACTGTGCTGTCTGGAGACAATACACATCTCATTAACCTGTAATCAGTGCTCCTTCCACACACATTGTCGGCCACTTTAAGACTTGAATAGCAGGTTAGGTGTAAAGATTCACATTCTAATCAGTAATCTGTAAACTGTCTGTGCTTTATATGCTCTGTCTGAGGCCAGAACTCTCCATTCACCTGACAAAGAGGTTAACCTCGAAAGCTTGTGAGTTTACTATCAAATAAATCGGTTGGACTTAAACCTGGTGTTGTCAGACTTCTGACTATACTGGCTCAGAGCCAGAGATGCAAGTCAGTATGGACAAATTTTCCACGGCTCGTGACAACTTTGGACTCACCATCAACATTAAAAAGACTGAAGCCATGCACCAGCCTGCTCCTCAGGCACCGTACACAGAACCCATAATCACAATCAAAGGGCAGAAACTACAGGCAGTGGACCAGTTCACTTATCTTGGCAGCACCCTCTCCCAAGCAGTGACTATTGATACAGAAGGTAACTGCAGAATAGCAAAGACAAGTTCTGCTTTCGGTAGACTGCGCTCCGCTGTATGGGAACGTCGAGGAATCAGCCCAGCAACAAAACTGAAGGTCTACAGCGCCGCGGCACTCACTACCCTCCTGTATGCCTGTGAAATGTGGACTGTATATCGAAGGCATGTAAGACAGCTCAATCATTTCCACTTGTCTTCGCAGAATATTATGCATCCGTTGGCAAGACAAAGTACCAGACACTGAAGTTCTCTCTAGAGCAAGTCTACCATCAGTCCACACACTGCTGATGAGAGCGCAGACCTGGTGGGCAGGTCATGTCATCCATATGTCAGACGAGCGCATACCCAAGCAGCTCCTTTTTGGGGAACTCTCTGCTGGAAGACGCTCGCATGGAGGGCAGAAGAAATGTTACAAAGACACGCTCAAGGCCTCCCTGAAGTCACTTGATATAGACACGACCACCTGGGAAACACTGGTACAAAACCTCCCTACTTGGCGCTGCCTCAACCACAAAGGCTGTCAAGCTCATGAAGCAAGGTGCATTGCTGAAGCACAACCTAAGCACGAGCTGAGCAAGTCCAGAGCCATCAGCGCAACAGCTACCATGTCTATACAAGTCTGTCCAATACGTGCCAGGACATTCCGTGCCCGAATTGGCCTGATCGGTCATCTTCAGACACATCGCAACCAGCCTCAAAATGACTCGAGGTTCTCATCGATGACGATGGATGAACAACAGATTCCTTTTATCAAATATTTAAAGGGCAGGAGATTTAAATTCCAGGACAGCTTGACATTCCCTTGACAGTTTCAATGTGTTTATCCACTCTTATGCACATTTATTCACCGAGCAATCAGCTCTAACAATGAGAGTATGAAGGTTGAAATATGATGTGTAAGAAGTCACCAGGCTGCATAAATGGATGGGAGTCGTACACTTCATATTGTTTGCTGTAAAGTTGGAATCAGAATGCCAATTAACAAGGCCAGCAGCAATGCTAAGCCTTTATTCAGGAACAACTGGTTATTATTCAGCTGTAACTTTCAACTCTTCCATACCCACGAGGAGTGATTAAACCTGCTGAACACTAGTGATGACACTGACTGTGATTCATTGCTAAACAAATAAAAGCCCTCTAGCCCTCACTTCCTCACACCATCCTTTATCTCTGTTCCATCACTGCTGCTGGGTCAAAATCCTGGAACTCCCTCCCTAATAACACTGCGACTGCACCTACACCACATGGACAGCCGAGGTTCAACTAGGGCAGCTGACCACCACTATCTTCAGGGCAATTAAGGATGGGCAATAAATGCTGGTCCAACCAGCGGACCCCACATCTCGTAAAAGGATTTTAAAACTCTCAGTCCTCAGATGCTTGGTGTAGGCAGCAGTGTGTGTGAGACAGGGTAAGAGTGTGTGAGGCGTGCACCGCATATACCAGTAAGAAAGAGAGAGGGAAGCTGAGTGTGTGTTAAAGAGTTGCTGAATTTTTTTAGCTGACACAGATTCCTTCTCTGTTCTGAGATGTCGACGGCTTCGTAGCCGAGGCTGCCACAGGTCCTGATTTCCTTCAGGCATCCAATTACCCAGCCGTCATATATCTTCCCTATAAAACAAGGAAGGTTATGGTCGAGTTGGCAGCTAGGACTGTGAAGCTGCAATGCAAACATTTTGGAACCTGGGTCAGATCTCCGTGTTTATAGCAGAGTCATGGGGCACAGCAACCTTCCCTATTAATCTAAACAATCCACATACAATGTTGATAAAGAACTTCTTTGTGTCACTTTGTCTGCCTCTGGGCCTTTTGTTATCTATCTCTCTATGCAGCCTACTCAGAGCATGCTAACCAACAGTTAGTACAGCAGGGATACGGGGCCTGTGCTGGGGTGCAGAGATCTGTCCCTTCTCCTTTGATACTTCTCACAATCTACCTTGTGCTTCCGTCCATTGTCAGGATTGAATTTAACACCTCGTATACGCTGTTATATCTTTAATATATCAATATACTCCTCAGTACACTTTCTGTTCATCTGTTTTACCTCCACTGCTTGTTACTTCCTCTCTCTGATCACCTTCAAGGTCACACTTGCACAGCTGCAAGCTATCTCATTAATATTTGCTGTGAAGTTAACCAGACTGAAAGGATTTTAAGCATCAGAGGGAACTATTGTTGGTGGAAATTCACAAAACTTCACCAAAACAGTGACTCCTTTTTAATTTCCTTCATTTTCAGGATACTTTATGAAGCAGGAATTGTATTGCCAGCTGCACTGAGGGAGTGTGAAGCACAGTAACGGAGGTGACAGTGCAGATTCAGTCCCCATACTGACTGAGGCAGTCCCTGATGCAATTGTCCCATTGTGATAACCTTTAACTTTATTGGTAAGAGCTCTGTGATCACCTTTGACCCAGGAAGCAGTCCAGAAGGGAAATCTGTAATTTCTTTAAAATGTCTGTAGAATCCTCTGATTGTTTTATAAGAATGTTTGAGGACTTTTAAAAGTTGCAAAATTTGTAAAGGGATCAACTGCAATTTTTTTGAACAAAATGAAGCATTGGCCCAGGTGACCTTTTAAATCCTTCCTGCCTCCAATCCATGGATAAAGCCTCCATAAAGTCATTTAAACCAAACAGCCTGGCTGTCACAATGCAAATAAAGAAATTAACCTGGGCTGGGCTCTCGATGATCCCATGCTAATGCCAGCTGTTTTCTTCATGGTGCCAGGGCCCACTATCTCCCTGTCTAGAGGAAACTGGCCAAGGAAGGGTTGGAAGTAGAACCTCCAGACACCTGGCTCAGCAAACATTTACTCTGGACACTGCCCTGTAGAATCAGCCTGGTGAAATTTATTGGAGTTCTTTGAAGAAGTAACAAGCACGATGAATAAAAGGGAACTCGATGATGTGGTGTACTTGGATTTTCAAAATGCTTTTGATAAGACATCAGAGCAAAGGTCATTTCACAAAATAAGAAGTTATGGTGCAGGCAGTAATGTACAAAGAACAAAGAACAACACAGCACGGGAAACAGGCCCTTCGGCCCAACGAGCCCGCGCCGCCGTCCCACTGTCTCAGTGTCCTATTCATGATTTTAGTCTATGCCTAATGTGCGAGGATCAGGGAGGTCCAATTTAGGGACAATTTGGTCTAATTTAGGTCTAATGTATAGACATGAATAAAAGAATAACTAGTTTAATAATTATTAACCATTGAACAAGAATTGTAAATGATTACAGTTAACTAATAGGAATGAGAGGGAGAAGGATAAATGGATCATGTTTGGATTGGCAAACTATTGTAAGTCCCACACGGATCAGTGGTGAGGGTTATTTATGATCAATATTATTGATTTGGAAGAAGGGATCAAATGCATGATGGCTAAGTCTACTGATGATATAAAGATAGGTAGGAAAGGGAGTCATGAGGGCACAAAGAGTTCATAAAAGAAATTAGAAACACTAAGTGAGTGGGCAAAAATTTGGTAGATGGAGAACAGTGTGGGATCATTTTCAATGCTGAATTACATAGATTTTTGACAGACAAGAAAATGGAACTGAAACCTTGCTCAAATTAAACAGAATTTCATCAAATAGAGCAAGCTCAAGGACTCGAGTCCTGATCTTAACCTTTGTGGTGGTGTGGTGGCATTTGAACCCATACCCACCACCACCCCCACCCCCAACCCAAACATTGGCCTGGACTCCAGGATTTCCATCCAGAAATATTATTACCAAGCCCCCAGCTCCCTGAAACTTTGTCAGAGAGGTTGGTCTGAAGAAACATCTTAAAGGAAGAAATGGATGTAGAGAAATGGGGAGGTTTATTCCAGAGATTACCTTTCTTTAAACAAATTGAATAATATCTTGTTTTTTTCCTGCTTCAACAAAATTATTCCAAGATATCAAATTCCATTAAAAAACTGGAACTTGCATTTTTTCAGTATGGTAATGTTAAGATACCTTTTGGAGAAAATACTAAGTGTGGATTTTAGAAATTCATGTGTGAGCCTGGACTCAGATTCTCTCTGCATTAATTTAAATGTAGGCTCCCAAAGCATCAAATTGTAAAACCTATTCCCAAATGCCAAACACTTTCGTCTGGAAACTATATCTTGTGATATTATAATGCTATCAGATCAGATTTCCCTTTCTGCAATTTTAATGGAGGCATGAAGTCTTAGAGTCTAGAGTCATAGAGGTTTACAGCATGGAAACAGGCCTTACAACCCAACTTTACCATATTGCCTTTTTTTTTAACCCCTAAACTAATCCCAATTGCCCACATTTGGCCCATATCCTTCTATACTGATCGTATCCATGCAATTATCTAAATGCTTTTTAAAAGACAACATTGTACCTGCCTCTACTACTACCTCTGGCAGGTTGTTCCAGATACTTATCATCCTCTGTGTGAAAAAATTGCCCCTCTGGACACTTCTGTATCTCTCCCCTCTCACCTTAAACCTATGCCGTCTACAAAGAACAAAGAACAAAGAACAACACAGCACGGGAAACAGGCCCTTCGGCCCAACGAGCCCACGCCGCCATCCCACTGTCTGTGACCTATTCATGATTTTAGTCTACACCTAACGTGCGAGGATCAGGGAGGTCCAATTTAGGGACAATTTAGTACCCAATCAATCAGCCTAAAAGCACATCTTTGGGGGATGTGGGAGGAAACCGGAGCACCCAGAGGAAACCCACGCAACCACGGGGAGAACGTGCAAACTCCCACAGACACAGGCCCAAATTCATGTGTCCGCACAGCAACAGAGATAGTCTCTGAGCTGTCATGTTGCCCTCGAGATGGTCCAGTTTAAGCACACTAACGACATGAAGCAATAGGCAACTCCCGAAGCAATGTCCAAGAGCAGCCCACTACAACCTGCCGCATGCATGCCCCTTGCTGGACTTAAATGCCTGTGGAGACAAAAACATTCATTATTAAACAGGCAAAGACTAACATCCCTGAGGCAAAACGTATTCCCAAGCCTACAATGTTTAGTAAGGCCTACTATATCCCCCTATATGTAGCCCGCTCATATGGCTGTCTTAGTGACTCTTAAACAACCCTAGCGTGCCCGCTTCCACCACCTTACTCGGCAGTGCATTCCACACCCCCACTACCCTTTGCGTGAAAAACTGCCCTCTAATATTTGTCTTATACCTAGCCCCCCTCACCCTAAGCCTGTGACCCCTCGTTCTATCCATTTCTAATAGCGGAAAAAGCTTACCACCATTTACTCTATCTATCCCCTTCATAATCTTATAAACCTCTATTAGATCCCCCCTCAGCCGACGTCTCTCAAGGGAAAACAGCCCAAGTTCATTCAATCTTTCCTCGTAAGACAGCCCTTCCATACCAGGCAACATCCTGGTAAATCTCCCCTGCACTCTCTCCAGGATCTCTACATCCTTCCGGTAGTACGGCGACCAGAACTGGACGCAGTACTCCAAGTGAGGCCTAACCAACGTTCTATACAACTGCAACATCAGACTAGTTTTAGACTCCCCCACTTTTGGGAAAAGATATTGACTATCTACCTTGCTTATGTCCGTCATTATTTTATAGACCTCTGTAAGATCACCCCTCAGTCTTCTACGCTCCAGAGATAAAAGTCCCAGTCTATTCAGCCTCTCCTTATAACTCAGTCCATCAAGTCCCGGTAGCATCCTAGTAAATCTTTTCTGCACTCTTTCTAGTTTAATAATATCCTTTCTATAATAGGGTGACCAGAACTGTACACAGTATTCCAAGTGTAGCCTTACCAATGTCTTGTACAACTTCAACAAGATGTCCCAACTCCTGTATTCAATGTTCTGATCGATGAACCAAGCATGCCGAATGCCTTCTTCACCATTCTGTCCATCTGTGACTCCACTTTCAAGGAGCTATGAACCTGCACCTCTAGATCGCTTTGTTCTGTAACTCTCCCCAGCGTCCTACCATTAATTGAATAAGTCCTGCCCTGGCTCAATCTACCAATCTTCAGGCATTAACCCATTTATTTTTAAATTGGTTATGCTGACATTAAAATGATGCACAACGGAATTTTACGCAAGTACCATAACGAATCACACGTTATCGGCACTCAACTGGGGAAGAAACAGTGTTCCGAAAGCTCATGATTCCAGATAAACCCATTAAACTTTAACCTGGTGTTGTGAGCTTACGTTAATATGTAATATTATAATATGTAATAATTAATTGAGTCCAAACTCATTGTCTAGGCTGAATGGGATGCAATCAAAATTTGGAGAAAGAAAATGGCATCTGGCAGTTTCCTTGCACCAACTGTACTGTCATAACGTAATCGCAAGTGGGGCATGAACTCCTGACTCACATCTTAATGGGCCTTCCCCACGTTTCTGGTGATCTTACAGTTCAGGAGCAAAATCAGAAATGAAGAAATTACCAGTCGGTGTGTACACTTTAAAGACATTTCTCAAGTCTGTATTTGAACAACAGAGGCACTTCTATTGCTTTGCTGCCTCATCTGTGTATCTTTCAAAAGCTTCATCAAATAAAAGACATTTTGAAAAACCCTGGGGAATGAACAGTTGGATTTCAATCTAACCGGCCATACTCCATTTAGCTGTAAATCCTCCTCTGGAGCACTCAACTTGTGATGTTATAATACTTCAGAGTTGGTCTATATTCAGAAGGTACAGAGTCAACTTTCAGATAAGGTGTTAAACTAAGGTGTCAAAGTCTGTATCTGCTCCTTAGTTGGACATGAATATTATTGGCACTATTTTGCAGACGAAGGGTGGATTATCCCCACATTCTGACCGATTTATATCTCAGAATCAACATCACATAAATCTGGCGATTATCACATGTTTTGTGTGTGGGAGTTTGCTGTGTATAAATTGGTTGCTTTGTCCCTCCTTCACATCAGTGAATATGTACATAAAGTACTTCATTGGCCCTAAAGTACTTTGTGATGAGCCAAGGCCATGAAAGGCATTGAGCCGGGAATCTCCGACCTCACCCCGTGGCTGGGATTCTCTGGTCCCAGTGCAGTGAATGCAGACATATGTACACACACAGACAGACACACACACACACACACACACACACACACACACACACACACACACACACACACACACACACACACACACACACACACATGCAACGAAAGAAAACAAGGAACACTCAGCCAGAGGTGGAATGCTGCCAGAGATTAAAGGTCAATGGTTCACGGGGAAAGGGAAGGTGATGGAGTTGCTGAAACGGTTTTGGGTTATACACTGATCTGCCCAGTAATCGCACTGCAGGGGGTTTGAGGGCCATTCATAGGTCCTCAATCCCAGTGTGTAGAGAACTTGCAGCGATTCTATTCGGGCTGTGGGCTGTAAACAAACTGCTGCCTTCTTTTCACCAGGAATTGGTCCCTCCTCTTCTCAAAGTAAATTCAAACCTAACTTTTAAACAGTTTTCCATGCATGTTTTTTCTCAGTAACAAAATATCATGTGACCGCTTTTGTACACATTCTCTAAATCTTATCAGCTTCTTTAAATCTGCTGAAATGCCTTCTCTCCTGTAAAATATCTCTTTACCAAGATCAGCAATCGGAATCCTGCATTAACCTTTTAAGGCAGTCTTCTGATCTGAAATTCTTCCAGAACATTCTCAGTCTTTGAAGATGAGCCATTTTCTGTGGTTACTGTGATAGTGATGGTCCACTGCCCTTGTCCATAGTGGGTTTGGAGCGTGCTGTTATAGGAGGCTTAGTGAGTTGTTGCAGTCCATCTTGTGGATGATGCTGTTTTAGTGCATCTGTGTGCAGAGTGAATGTTTCAGATGGTGAATGTGGCCCAGTCGAGATGCTTTGCCCTGGACGGTGTTGGGTTCCTTGAGTGTTGTTGGAGCTGCTCTCATCCAGGCATTAATTTTCCAACAACTGACTTTGATGGTGAGATTCTCTGGTTTTCCCTCGGTGTTTTGGCAGTGATGGTCGGCAGTGTGCCATTCCCTGGACATGGTCAGTGGGAATTCCCAATAAAGCCACCCCAAGTGGCCGGGGAACCCATGGCAGGGGGTACTCTGCTGGCACAATTACAGAATCCCATTGGCAAGAACGGCCAAATATTCCAGCCTGAATCTGGTATTGTCAGATGAGGTTTGTACAAAAAAGTCTAATTTTTATGCCACTGTATCTCAAGTAGAATATTGCTGAGCTGAATTGGATAATAACATTAAACTAATGAATTCCATCTCACCCCTGTAAATATTTGTGTTATGTTTCCAATTGCCCATGCCTTGGACATATTTAATGATCTATCCACCATCAGGAGAGTTTAGAAGATTTATCCCTGTGGGACTCCAAGCAATGACAGCAGAACATCTGGCGATAGTTAAAAGCAAAATATTGTGGATGCTGGAATCTGAGACAAAAACAGAAAATCTGAGCAGTTCTGACAGCATCTGTGGAGAGAGAATAGAGCCAACATTTCGAGCATGGATGAACCTTTGTCAGATATGGCTATGGTTAAATGTGTAAGAACAAAATCAGCTTAGAGAAGTCTCAGTGAAGTGGGCAGCATTGGAGAGAGTTGCTGAAGAATGATGTGTTTAAAGGCTGCAGACTGACCAGAATAATGAGTAGTGATTTATCCTGAACAGAGTAAATAAGGATATTTCTGCGATGGTGATAGTGGCTGTTTTTGTCCTGTGTTGGAAACCTGATTGGAGAGGTTCTGACATTACAGCAACTTCACCAACAGTATTTTAATTGTCACATTCAATTCAGCACCAACTGTCCCGCCCAACAAAGGGCTACCTTCAATCACACAATGCCAGGGACCACTCTATTAATGAGCCTGGCACCAGATTCTAAGCGGTATCAGTGCAGTAAAGGTCAAGTCATCTCGCTCTCTGAAGCAGACATCAATCAGGAAATCGGAGCTAACGAGAGAGGCCTGTCTGAGTGACCTTTCCTTTTGGTTAATTTGTTCGTGAACATACTGCTCAAAATATTACTGTTGCCTTTTCAATGAAGATTCCTCTTTATCTGAAGCTTCAGTTTTTTTAAATTCCTCTAAACTCGTTCACACCTTCTATTTACACTCTGTGATGTTGGTTTACTCTGGATCTTATCATTTCCAATGTATGTTCGAAGGAATTTTGAAACTAAGATCATTAGGAATAGGAGCAGGAGTGAATCATTCAGAACCCCAAGCCTGCTTCACCACTGGCCTTCCACCTCAGTGCCAGGTTAAACTGACCAGTGTGTGTGGGGGAAGTTTCAGCCTTCTGATCCTGGATCTCTCCTGCTTGCTTTGAATTCCCTACATTATACCCTAGGCTGCTGTCACTCGTTAGTCAAAGTAATGACTACCTTGCAGTTATTCATTTTGGTTGTTCTTATATTTATTGTCATGTTTGCAATTCAAAGGAAAAACTTGCATTGATAAAGCTCCTTCCACAATGTTCAGATGCTCCAAAGTGTTTTACAGCCAATGGAATTTCTCTGAGGTTTTGGAACTTTTCTCAGGTCAGAAACATTGCAACAAGCAAGTCCCCACAACCAGCAGCACCGGAGATGTTAGCCGGGAGTCTCTGACCTTGCCCACAGCTGAGATTTTCCAGTTCCACTGCAGTAAATGGAGTTTTTGGCTGGGCACCACATTCTCCATTCCCGCTGGCCCCATTCAGAAAAACAGTGCAGCACACCCTGCCCACAGCACTGGAGAGTGAGCCCAGAGTGTGGAGCTCAGCTCTCCAGAGTGTGACTTGGACCCACAGGTAGAACATAAAAATTATTGCTGAGAAAGACAAGTCTAATGAAAGGTTAGATACACCGGAATTCTACTGCCCTGCCCACCATGGGATCGGAGTAGGCGAGGGATGAACAATGGGAATGTCTGCTAACCTCAGGTGGGACTTTCCAGTCTCAGGTCAAGTGAGGCCATAAACTCCTGCCCATAACGTATGATTTGCTTGCTGTGATTTTCTGCTGTCTTTCTGACTGAAGCAGTAAGTTTTATTCCGAGGTTTGTGCCCTGTGTGAGTGCGTTTTGTTGTGAACTATAATGCAATCCGGGAGTATGGAGATCTGTTGTGCTGCATTTTCTCTGCTGGTAAAGTTACTTCAGACATTCTGAGTCTCAGCAAACTGAGAAGGAAGAGGCTGGTTATGACTGTGATGGTTTATCGTGATGGTTGTGCTGACACAACGAAACTCAACAATCAGTGAAAATTGCAAAGTCTGAGTCAATGACAGCAAAAACGGCTTCTGAGAGAGGGCAAACTGCCTGACAACTTTCTCATATGTCTTTTCGAGACATTTAACTTCATTATTCTCTCTGGGGTGTCAGAATGCCAGGAATGAATTTTGAGGTGTTTGTACATTGAATTAACATAAGCCTGATGAGTAGTGATAGTCTTGTTGAATCCACCTATGTCAGTAAATAGCTGTCCACAGATAAGAATATTTTAATTTGATGTATTTAAATCTATATTTCTATCATCTCATTTGGATGGGGATGTTTTGAAGGTAATTTTTTCAGGGATTAATATGAAAATGTTGACAGTTGCTTGTTAAGATTCATTTCAAAAGTATTTTAACAGCAACATTATCCCAGCAGTGTAGTGAACTGATTGAATCAGCAAATCAGACATTTACAGTTACTGGTAAAGAAGTCAATGCAAAAGAGAAAATCTTTCACAGATGAACAATGTAATATTTTATTTAAAAAGGACGTATTCAGTGACTTTAACTTGTGTCCTGACCTCTCTAACTCTCCAAAGCTGCTCCAGAGTTGGTGTGGCCAGTAGCGGACACTGGAGATTTCGACCTTCACACAATAGTTTACTGTCTATTCATTTGGATCACTGGAAAATCATGCCCTGTACAAGCCTGAATCTCCCCTGTGCCAGGATTACTCACTAAGTGTGCAATGTAATTAACATGTCAAGTTTCTGAAATCATATCAGAAACTCAGAGATGATGGTCGATAAATTCTGGGGCACAGCACCCATTCTTTTAGCACAATGTGGCTTAATAAGCCATCAGCAGGGTGAGCTGGCAGGGTGAGCGTGGTTATGGTAGGCTGGCAGGGTGAGCTGGCAGGGTGAGCATGGTTATGGTAGGCTGGCAGGGTGAGCTGGCAGGGTGAGCATGGTTATGGTAGGCTGGCAGGGTGAGCTGGCAGGGTGAGCGTGGTTATGAACAAACAAAGAGAACAAAGAAAATTACAGCACAGGAACAGGCCCTTTGGCCCTCCAAGCCTGCATCGACCATGCTGCCCAACTTAACAAAAACCCTCTACACTTCCGGGGACCATATCCCTCTATTCCCATCCGATATTTGTCAGGACGCCCCTTAAAACTCACGAACATATCCGTTTCCACTACCTCCCCCGGCAATGAGTTCCAGGCGCCCACTACTCTCTGTGTAAAAAATCTGCCTCGTACATCTCCTTTAAAACTTGCCCCTCTCACCTTAAACCCATGCCCCCTAGTAATTGACTCTTCCACCTTTGGAAAAAGCTTCTGACTATCCACTCTGTCCATGCCTCTCATAATCTTGTAGACTTCTATCAGGTCTTCCCTCAACCTCCGTCACTGCAGTGAGAACAAACCAAGTTTCTCCAACCTCTCCTCATAGCTAATGCCCTCCTCACCAGGGCAACATCCTGGTAAATCTTTTCTGTACTCTCTCCGAAGTCTCCACATCCTTCTGGTAATGTGGTGACCAGAATTGAACACTATATTCCAAATGCAGCCTCACTAAGTTTCTATAAAGCTGCAACATGACTTGCCAATTTTTAAACTCATTGCCCCGGCTGATGAAGGCACAGCCCTCCATTCAGAAACACACCCTTCCACTATCACCCTCTGTCTTCTTTGACCGAGCCAGTTTTGTACCCACCTTGCCAGCTCACCTCTGACCCCATGCAACTTCACCTTCTGCACCAGTCTGCCATGAGGCACTTTGTCAAAGGCCTTACTGAAATCCATGTAGACAACATCCACTGCCCTACCCTCAATCATCTTCTTCATTCCCTCAAAAAACTCAATCAAGTTCATGAGACACGACCTCCCCTTCACAAAACTATGTTGCCTCTCACTAATACGTCTACTTATTTCCAAGTGGGAATAAATCTTTCTTGAAGAATCATCTCCAATAACTTCCCTACCACTGATGTCCGGCTCACCGACTGTAATTACCTGGATTATTCTTGCTACCTTTCTTAATCAAAGGAACAACATTGGCTATTCTCCAATCCTCTAGGACCTCCCCTGCATATAGAGGTGTTGGCATTGGACTGGGATAAACACAGTAAGAAGTCTCACAACACCAGGTTAAAGTCCAACAGGTTTATTTGGCAGCAAAAGCCACTAGCTTTTGAAGCACTGCTTCTTCACCAGGTGAATGGGATTTCATTTAACAAACAGGGCTTATAAAGACACAAACTCAATTTACAAAATATTGGTTGGAATGCGAGTCTTTACAAGTAATCAAGTCATGGTCTCCCCTGCAGAAAAGGATGTCCTGGGGCAGGGTACATTGGGGAGACCATGCAGACGCTACGACAACGGATGAATGAAAACTGGTCAACAATCTCCAGGCGAGACTGTTCTCTTCCTGTTGGCAAACACTTCAGCGGTCACGGGCATTCGGTCTCTGATCTTCAGGTAAGCGTTCTCCAAGGTGGTCTTCACAACACACGACAGCGCGGAATCGCTGAGCAGAGACTGATAGCCAACTTTCGCACACATGAGGACAGCCTCAACCGGGATCTTGGGTTCATGTCACACTATCTGTAACCCCCACAACTTGCCTAGACTTGTAAAATCTCACTCACTGTCCTGGCTGTCCGAAGGATGAGAGGTGACCTGATAGAGGTTTATAAGATGTTGAGAGGTATTGATTGGGTGGATTCTCAGAGGCTATTTCCCAGGGCTGGAACGGTCGCTACGAGGCACAGGTTTAAGGTGCTGGGGAGCAGGTACAGAGGAGATGTTAGGGGTAAGTTTTTCACTCAGAGGGTGGTGAGTGAGTGGAATCGGCTGCCGTCGGTGGTGGTGGAGGCGAACTCGCTGGGGTCTTTTAAGAGACTTCTGGATGAGTGCATGGGATTTAATGGGATTGAGGGTTATAGATACGACTGGTAGGTAGGGATAGGATCGGTGTAACTTGTGGGCCGAAGGGCCTGTTTGTGCTGTAGTTTTCTATGTTCTTTGTTCTAAATAAATTAACCAATAGAACAAATCCCTTCTCAGATTCCTCAGAAAAAGAAACTGAAAAGTTTTGTTTTAATTATATTTTCCCTTTCCATCGCTTACCAGAATAATGTGCAATATCACCAGTGATACAGAGACAAAATAAAGAAAATAGTTTCATTGCAAACCATTCAGTATTTTGTTGAAAGAAAAATCTGGTTTTGTTGAGCCAGAGTCATTGAGTTTGTATTGATGAGAATAAAATCGAAAGGCCTGGAATTTCCTCACAGTATTTGTCACTGAGATATTCCTATTAGCAAAATGGTTCTGTAATCTTGCAAAGGGAGTGAAACGCTAGTTTCCCGGTTAGTGTTTACTTGGTGGTGCAGGTTAAACTTATATAAACTGATGGAGCAACGTGAAACCAGAGCTGGAATTTCGGAGCATGTGTCCCACAATGTCGGAGAGAGTCTTTTATTTGTGATTTTATTATAGCTCCCTCATTCCTGTGTATTTGTACACCAGGGGAAGCATCTCAAATCAAACACTGAGAATGGGGTCAGTCCAATCATTCCCAATCGGCTGTAGAATTCAAGCGCAACAAAAGCTTCACAATTCTGAAGGCACACGCAACAAATCAATTTGAAATGTTTCAAGGTACATCGGGCTGGAGTTTCCGAGGAGTGGCAGTGCCAGCCAAGTTGTGCACTGTGCTTTTATCCTTGTTGGACTGGCACCTTTCTCGCCCAATCTTCAGATCCAGGATGGGTGAAAAAAGTCCAGGATCTGTTTGTTAAGTGCAGCATCATTGGGAGATATGGAGCCATGCTCCCTTTCTTTATAACACCTGCTGTCATAAAGCAGGTACGTTTAAAGGTCCGGCCTCTCTGAGGAGCCAGGAAGATGGTAAATGTGGTAATTGGGTGGGACAGGGACGGAGGAGTGGGTTCAGGTGGAGGTTGATCAGTGGAGGGGATTGGGTGGTTAGTGGAGGGGTTGAGAGTTAACTGGAGGGGGGTGGTGAGATGTAGTTGACAGTTTGTGTGGGGAGGGGGGTCAGATTGGTGGTCTGGAGAGGAAATTGAGCTAGTCAAGAGGTCAGGTGGTCAAGACAGCAGTCCAGGAGTTTAATGGTGGAGGGGAAGGAGTGGTCTGGAGGGTACATAAGAACATAAGAACATAAGAAATAGGAGCAGGAGTAGGCCATCTAGCCCTTCGAGCCTGCCCCGCCATTCAATAAGATCACGGCTGATCTGTCGTGGCTCAGTTCCACATTCCCGCCCTTTCCCCATAACCCTTAATCCCCTCTCTTATCAAAAACCTATCAACCCGCGTCTTAAAAATATTGAGCGAGGCAGCCTCCACCACTTCAACGGGCAGAGAATTCCAGAGATTCACCACCCTTTGAGTGAAGAAGTTCCTCCTCAACTCCGTTCTAAACCGCCCCCCTTTATCCTGAGGCTGTGCCCTCTAGTCCTACTGTCCTTTCTGATCGGGAAAAGCCTCTCCACCTCTGTCCTATCCATCCCATTCAACATCTTATATGTCTCAATGAGATCTCCCCTCATTCTTCTAAACTCTAACAAGTACAAGCCTAGTTTATTCAGCCTCTCCTCATAGCTCAACCCCCTCAACTCCGGTATCAGCCTAGTAAACCTCCTCTGCACTCCCTCCAAGGCCAAAATATCCTTGCGTAAGTACGGTGCCCAAAACTGCACACAGTACTCCAGCTGCGGTCTCACCAATGCCCTATACAGCCGCAGCAAGACCTCCCTACTTGTATATTCAATCCCCCTCGCTATGAAGGCCAGCATCCCATTCGCCTTCCTGACCACCTGCTGCACCTGCAAGCTGGGTTTTTGCGACTCATGCACAAGGACCCCGAGGTCCCTCTGCACCGTCGCCTGCTGCAGTTTTTCGCCACGTAAGTAATAATCCTTCCTACCATTATTCCTAGTTAGGGAGGTGGGGGAATAATCAGGAGGTTGAGAGAGAGCATGAGGGTAATGGGGGGGGGGGGGGGGTGACAACGATCCAGGATCTGTGATTGAAATTGGAATTTAGGATGGTACTTAATGACTAACTAACTGAGGTCCAATGGGAAGGAGGAGTTCCACCTTGTGTCAGGTCCCGAGATATGGATAGATTTGTGTTATTTTTAACAAATAATGGTTTATGGCAGAGCTCTAAGGCTGCAGGCAAACCCTACAGAAACCCCACGTGGACACTTCACCCACCTTTCACTACTTCAGGACATACAGAAATTTTTAAACAGCCAATGATGTACTTTTTGGAAGTGTAGTCACTGTTATAATGCAGGAAACATGGGAACCAATTTGTGCACAGCAAGCTCCCACAGATGTGGCAATGATCAGATAATCTGTCCTTGAGGAAAGACAGTGTCCTTATTTCCTGATTTAATGCTTAACCTAAAAGGTGCAAATTTCAGTTTCCCAGGTATATTGTTCTTTAATTACTGCCTCTGTAAAATGCTTCTGAAATCAACAGCAAAAAGCAAGTGAAATTATTCCACCAATTAAGCTGATTTAAAATAAAACATTTAACAGTCGATTTGGTATCTTAGCTGCCACAGGAGAACATTAGTGTAACTGGACTGGAAAATTTAGCAAAAAAAGTTTTCCAAAAAAATGCTTGTTGGTCTAACTCTGAAATGAGACCCAGAGTGAGGATATTGTCAGTTTAACACTGGGTTTGTTGTTTCAGAAGTTACACTTTGTACGTCACGACTATCCAGAACGTGAACCAATGTGTGACACATCACATGTGGACCTATTAATAAGGACAATAATCAAATCTTCACTCTAAAGACTGTTCAGTACCTGATGCCAAGTGAGTGTGTGAGTGATGTGTGGCAGCTCCTTGGCTCAGTGCCAGGTATTGATTCACCTTGAGCAATTTCCTTGGCATTTGTGGTTTTCCACAGCTCTTCCACTCCTGGGGCAGAATGAGGGGGCAGGTCCCAAATCCCCCTCAGCGAGAACAGGAACTGCTGTTCCCCTGAGCCACACACAAGCCAACTGAATGGACCCAGCCCCGACCTAATGAGTCTCTGTGTTTGCAATGGATTCAGTCTCCTCTCACAGTTTTATCTGCCTGTCTACCTGACAATGTTTTCATACGACAGGTGGCACATCAGAGATTACCTTTTGACATTCCAGGACAGATCACCAGGAACACATGCGCAACTCTACAAAAATCAGACTCAAAAATTAAAAGATCATTTTGGATAACACTGAATGAAGAGTGCCCTTTTATTTTGGCCGTGATTGCAATGGTGTTGAAACTCTGGCTGTTTATCCAAATCAAATCAGGAACAGTAGTTGTGTAAAATACACATTGAACTGAAGAGGGAAAAATAAACACGGCAGAGACATCGAATTTCCATTGCAACAATTTTAATCAGCTCCAACCACTTAGGCAGCTGATTAGAGAAACTGATTAGAATTGGGTCTGTTGTTGATTAACCTTGGATTAAGTCTCTGGTCTCTTGCAAAAGGTTTATTGATGGGTCATGAATGAGATAATCTAGTACATTAGAGTTTAGTCATTTGAATAGATCCCACTAAATGTGAGGGAAACATTGAAAAGGAAACAGTTTGTGAAGTGGAAATAGACAAGTGGAGGATTGTATTGGAATGATTTTGTCTTACTTTTATCTGAGAACAGATTAGGGTATAATTGTTAGGATTTAATTTGATTATCCCCAATAGTTAAAGATTGGATGTGGGATTTTATGGTCTGTCACACTGGATACAGGCTGTGAAATTCAGCTGCTTGTTTAAAAATCCATTGACCATAAAATTCTATCAGCATTAAACTCTGCCCTTGGGGACTGAGCTTGACTTCAAACAAATTTCCTCCCAGAGTTAAGTCCCATTCATAGATCAGGTTTCCTCAGCTGTTACTACATGTGCCCCTCAAGGGGTCAGAGTTCAAACCCCAATTGAGAAGTTGACGTTTGGTACTGCACAGAGAGAGGACATCCTGAGCAAATGTCCTGGAGTTCGGAACAAACATCACCTGGTTGTTCAGGCTGATATTAAGGGACCAAAATTAAATATCACTGCACTCACTTTGTGCATTAAACAAAGTGCAATTCTGTCAAAATTATCACATGAAGCCCTGCACTGTTAGATTAAGATTCTGGGTCACTTGGAATTTTGGTCATGCCTCCAATCTCCATTCCCAGGCCTTTTCCTCAATCTATTCCAGATTCCTTCAACTCTCTAATCCTCCCCTAACTCCTGACACTTTCTTTTTGAAGTTGCAAACATCTTTCCTGTCCCCCAGCAGCATCCCTGAGTTTTCCTCTCTCCATCTGGAGGCAGTCTCCGTTCCCCCCCCCCCCCCCCCCCCCCCACCGCCCACCCCTCCGTCCCACAGCATCTGCCTCATGATGATGAGGACAGGGGGGGCTGGAGAGAGTGATAGGAGTGTGCTGGACTGCGATTTAAATATGGCTTCAGGACCTTTGAACACATCAGCTGAGGGCAAGTGGATGAATCAGCCAGCAGCGAACCATGAGATTCTGAGGGAAACTCACCTATGTGTAATTAACGGGGATCCAGATGTTGAATCTGGTGCAGGATTCCACCAGACTGGCCAGCGGAACAGCCCACCACCACATGCATTCTCAGAATGGGAGAATCCTGCCCTAAATATTTAGCCAAACAGTGTAGGGATTGACACTTACATGAGTATCGTCATCTTGCTATACAGAACTTTTAAGTTCTTTTAAGAGACTTCTGGATGAGTACATGGGACTTAATAAGATTGAGGGTTATAGGTAAGCCTAGTAGGTAGAGATATGTTTGGCGCAACTTGTGGGCCGAAGGGCCCGTTTGTGCTGTAGTTTTTCTATGTTCTAGTACTGCCAGGTCAGAGATTCTTCCTGCCAACCTTGCCCCCAAAAGTATTTTTGTCAGATTTTGGTGGGCTCAGACACAAGGAGCTAAACAGCCGCCTTCACTGGCATGTTATTGGATGATTCTAACAATGAGGAGGCTTTCTCCAGAGTGGGTTTGACTTCAGTGGTGAACTAGTGGTAAAGACAAAGAGGTTGGAGTTTTAGGCTAAAAGTTAGGGGTGAATTGATGCACAAGAGAAATACAAAGTGAGTGATTTGTTTGGTCAAAAGTCAAGGCTCAACTTTTATATGAGATCAACTGTTACACTCGTCTATCCAGTAAAATCAAAACAAACCCATTTTCTCTTAGTTTAAAGAAAAGGTTGCATTCCAATGGAATGAACATTGTTTCAACACTTGTTGTTCTCTCATTCAGCCTCAGTTCTCCATAATCCTGGAAGATATATTAGAATGTAAGGATTACTTCTCTCAAACTAAATCAGTGCCACATATTAATTAGTACAAATGCAATCCTCCATTTAATTACAAGTGTTAATCAACCTGTATCAACTCTGAAGAGTATGAAGGCAGACTAATTATGTTTTAATCATCATTCAGGAGTACTAATTTCAACTTTGCTTCATTTGTTAATAAATATAATCAAAAATGTTATAATTACCCATCAGCGAGAAAGGCAATTTTTTTTTGCTGCCCAGATTTAAATTTCTTCAGCAATTTACGGTGGAATTAACGTCAGTTGCTGGGCTCAGGAGCTGAACAGAACCATTGAACTTAAAAATTCCAAGCGTTCTTCTGAAAATCTGTCATTCACCCCCTCCACAAACACACACTGACATGAGAGGCTGCCAGGACTGTGACCCTCGCTGGATTCAGCAAACAACAATGACTGAAGCAAAGCCAAAAGAGTCACCCAGGAAGGGAAATGACAGGACTGGTTAGAGCTGTCAATCATAAAATATAAATCAATGCACTGTATCACAGATGTTCAATTAAAATCACAACAGTAATATCATCATGCATTGATGTATCACCTCACTAACACCACTGAATGCTTCAAGTCACTTCATGTTCCCCGAATATTATCAGGTATTAATTGAGACTGAACAGAAGAGGGAGTTATTCGGACAGTTGACCAAGGGATTTGGCTTCAAAGGTTGATTTTAAGGAGCATCCTAAAGAGCAACAACTGAGTTGTGAAGCAGAGGTTTAGGGAAGGATTTCTAAAGGTTCAGCCCTGAAGGTTGGTATGTATGTTGGACATGCCCCAGGCGAGCCAGGGCCTGGACGGTCTTGTGCTTGGAGATAAACACGTAATAAACTGTTCTGTTAGTTGGCTATCGCTGACCTTACGGTCTTCAATATTACAGCCTCTGACATAATAAAGATGAAAACTATCAAACATGGAGCAAAGAAGAATGTGTGAAATGTCAGGGCTAAGGATATAATTGTTTAATTTGCAATTATATAATATGAATTTTATAGTTTTTCTCAAATGCACAAATAATTGATCAGTATTTTAACCATAGCTCGAAATACATTTACTTATTCATTATGATGTTAATAAAATATACCAAACATTACACTGAAATCATCTGGAATGTTCAATTAAAATGCTGAAATTAAATTAATAAATCACATGACATTAATAGGCTATCACTCAAATCACATTAGTCAATATAACTAAACTTAGAGTTTAATATTTGTTAACAATATCAATGTAGAATGGTCACAATGCAAATTACCACAACTGTGACATTCATGTTATGGTTTAGCTTTTATTATTGTTTCAAATAAAGGTGTGGTCAGAAACAGCTATCCTGTGAGTATAGAATGGCCACAAGTTGCTGAACAATTTGTGTCACTCTGTAACTAAACCTCCCAAAAACATTACCTCGCCATCAATCTCCTCAGCCGCCACAAGACGCCAGTGGATTTATGACCCAAATATGAATGAATTTGACATTAATTTACAGCAGGTAGCTTTGTATATAGAGACCATGTTAATGATGTGATTAATGATCCTGATATGAAAGTTAACCTTGAAGGCTCAAAAAGGGACTAGTTGAAACTGTGAAGTCTAATTCCTACAGGTAACATTTAAACCTGTTTCTTTCAGTTTCTCTGTTTCACCATTGTGGCACAATGGTGAGTGTCGCTAAAGCTCTGAGTTCGAGTCCCAGTAAAAAGTTTGAGTTTACGCCAGTCCAACGCCGGCATACCCACATCATGACTACTTCCAGTCCCAGTCCAGGCCAAAGCAAGTCTGTCTAGAACCCAGCCAGAATAGTTGGTTATTAATTGACAATAATTCCAGCAGACACCAATAGCAGGTGGTAAGAGCAGAAAATCATTTCTTGATGGAAAGAAAGTTAGAGCCTCAACCATCAATATCCAAAGCTCCAGATTACAACATACATAGAAAAATGCCTCAGCAACTTAGACCCCCAACTGACCTATAACACATCAACACCACTTTTCCTTTCCGTCTCTTTCTCTTTCTCTTCATCCAATCTTTCTTTTCCTCAATTGTTTCAGATTTTTAAAAAAATTCATTTGTGAGACATGGGCATCACTGACTGGGCCAGCATTCATTGCCCATGCCTTGAACTGAGTGGCTTGCTAGACCACTTCAGAGGGCAGTTGAGAGTCATCTACATTGCTGTGGTTCTGGGGTCACATGTAAGCCAGACCAGGTAAGGTCAGATTTCCTTCCCTAAAGGACATTAGTGAACCAGATGGATTTTTTCCAACAATCGACAGTGGTTTCATGGTCATCATTAGATTCTTAATTCTAGGTGTTGTTTTTATTGAATTCAAATTCCAAAATCTGCTGTGGTGGGATTCAAACCCGGGTCCCCCAGAACATTAGTTGAGTTTGTGGATTGATAGGCTGGCGATAATCCCAGTAGGTCATCACCATTCATAATTCAGGTGAAGTACATCTGTAATACAGAAAGGCTTTTCAATCATTGTGAGTGTTTCTATTTCTCTTTCTTCAATGCAGCTTAAAATAACAAGTCAATCATGCACGTATCTCCAAAGATTTCCAAATTAAGAGACATTCAGTCAACACATCAATGGGGAAAAGCTCACAAACTTCCACAAATGGCTGAAGGTTATTAAACTCCTATGAAAATCTCATTGAGACTCTTCCTGATCACCAGCCTCAATTATCACTTCCTGAAGAGTAAAGAAAATCATGACCAGGAGTTTTATAAATACAACATCGTAGAAATTCAACTTCATTGTTCCCTATTCCTGGGCACAAGCCCCAGAGCTATCAATCTTCAAGATAAGAACATAAGAACATAAGAAATAGGAGCAGGAGTAGGCCATCTAGCCCTTCGAGCCTGCCCCGCCATTCAATAAGATCATGGCTGATCTGTCGTGGATCAGTTCCACATTCCCGCCCTCTCCCCATGACCCTTAATCCCCTTGCCTATCAAAAACCTATCAACCCGCATCTTAAATATATTTAGCGAGGCACCCTCCACCACCTCAACGGGCAGAGAATTCCAGAGATTCACCACCCTTTGAGTGAAGAAGTTCCTCCTCAACTCTGTTCTAAACCACCCCCCCTTTATCTTGAGACTGTGCCCTCTAGTCCTACTGTCCTTTCTGAGCGGGAAGAGCCTCTCCACCTCTATCCTACCCATCCCATTCAGCATCTTATACGTCTCAATGAGATCTCCCCTCATTCTTCTAAACTCTAACGAGTACAAACCTAGTTTATTCAGATTTCTTTATGTGATCCTAAACTTTAATGTAGAGTAAGGCTAACTGATGCCTTTGGCTTTTGGAATGTCTCCTTATTTCAGCCTAAAAATCAGTTTGTGCCTGAGGCCCTTCCTTGCTCTCCTAGTGGGCTTTTTCTATATTGGAAACGAGTGCTCGCTGCAAATAGACCTGGTCACACATTGATTATTTTACTTTCTGCTGAGATGATTTTGGAAAGCCAAGAGTTTACAGTTTTGGGATTCTTGATTCTCTGGCCATCCAGTTTGCATCCAACTTCTATCAAACTTCATGATAGAAGAAAGAAATGTTTGATTCAGTGTGGTCGAAAATAATCTTGTATAGTATCACGGAACAAGAGAGAAGGAATTGCAGCCCATTTCACACTCTGTCCAAATGATTTTTCCATTGAAGTCACTGAGAAAAAGAATCAGCTGGAGTGTAAAACCAGTTACTGATTCACTACCATCTATTTTGCTTCTGCTGAGAGAAATTTCTACCTAGCGTTCATTACTTGTCCGTCCCAGTTGTCTGTTATATACTCCCTGTTTACCATTCTCTTTCATGTGTGTGTTACACCGCTGTCTGCAAACTTGGCAGCTTTGTTATTTATGTTCCCCATTGAATTTCTCATTTCATACCTGGATGCTCACAAATCTGCTGTAAAATGAGTGATTTCAGATCCTGGATTTTGATCTGTGCCAGAAAAAATCGGGGGTGCTTTGCCACTGCTGATCCACTCGAATGGAATGGTATCATGTCATTTTTAATTCTGGCTTCACACCATCATCTTTCTGAAGCAGAGTGCTGATTCTTAATGTTTCTCTTCACCTTTACTGCATCCCAATTTCTAACACATTTAACCCCTTCTCAGTTAATGGGGTCAAATGAAATTGCAACTGGAAATGGGAACTGGAAATGGAAATTGAATATAAAAGTAGGGAGGTCTTGCTGCAGCTGTATAGGGCGTTGGTGAGGCCGCAGCTGGAGTAGTGTGTGCAGTTTTGGGCGCCGCACCTGCGCAAGGATATTTTGGCCCTGGAGGGAGTGCAGAGGAGGTTTACTAGGCTGATGCCAGAGTTGAGGGGGTTGAGCTATGAGGAGAGGCTGAATAAACTAGGCTTGTACTCGTTAGAGTTTAGAAGAATGAGGGGAGATCTCATTGAGACGTATAAGATGATGAATGGGATGGATAGGATAGAGGTGGAGAGGCTCTTCCCGCTCGGAAAGGACCATAGGACTAGGGGGCACAGCCTCAAGATAAAGGGGGGGGCGGTTTAGAACAGAGTTGAGGAAGAACTTCTTCACTCAAAGGGTGGTGAATCTCTGGAATTCTCTGCCCGTTGAAGTGGTGGAGGCTACCTCGCTAAATATTTTCAAGACGTGGGTTGATGGGTTTTTGATAAGAGAGGGGATTAAGGGTTATGGGGAGAGGGCGGGAATGTGGAACTGAGCCACGACAGATCAGCCATGATCTTATTGAATGGCGGGGCAGGCTCGAAGGGCCAGATGGCCTACTCCTGCTCCTATTTCTTATGTTCTTATGTTCTTATGAACTAAAGACTGTAAATGATGGAAACACACAAATTCACTAATGTTTTGTGTGTAGAACCAAATGTGGTTCGAATTCAGGGCGTTTATCCAAAATATTAATCTGTCTTTTCCTTTAACAAACCGATGATAAGGCTACTGCATACTTTTGGCATGTTCTTGTATTTATTTTCAGTTGGTGGTCCTCAGATACCCAGCATGATGGCACAATGGTTAGCACTGCTGCCTCACAGTGCCAGGAATTTCCCCGGCTTGGATCATTGTCTATGTGGAGTTTGCACATTCTCCCCGTGTCTGTGTGGGTTTCCTCCGGGTGCTCTGGGTTGCCTCCCACATTCTGAAAGACGCGCTGGTTGGATACATTGACCCAACCAGGTGCCGGAATGAGGCGACTAGGGGAATTTCACAGTAACATCATTGCAATGTTAATGTAAGTCTTACTTGCGACTAATAAATAAACTTTACTTTAAAAAAAGTTGCATGATGACAGCACAAGAACTATAATATCCCAGAATGTTAATTGTACAACCTGATTGCAGAATTAGTGTCCAGTTATTGATTCCATTTTTAAGGATTTCTGTACCTCTTTTTTCTCTTTCTTTGCTTTTTATTTCTAGAATCTTAATTGGTGAATTCCTGTTGACATGGGATTTCCAATTTTCCTGCAATTTCACCAATAGAAGAGCAAAACATTTCTTCTTTAACTAGACCTAATTTTGCTGCTTAGCAATACTCGACCTATAGGGTCAACCAGGAACTTTTATAGAAAGGTAAACACCAAGAGAAAGAAAAGATAGGCACCAATTTAGTTTGCTGTTGAAAAGTTGTTCAGAATCAAATCAGCAGCTTTTCTGTAGTTATAGAAAAATAAATGTAAGAAAATCAATCAGAGGATTGTTGCCAATTTCATTTTTCTTCCTTCAGATTAAGATCATTCAGTAGCTCTGTGTGTTTGACCATTGGCTGTTTGAACCAGACAAAGCAGAAAAATCAGTTTTATCCTTACCAGTTTAAACTACAGGTGACCTTGACACCTCGAGGTTAAGCAATGTACAAATTGTTCATCTTTCCTGTTACAGATTGCAGTCCAGCAATTTCATCTGGAAGCATGTGTGTGTGGCAATTGTGAGAAGACAGATGGACTGTAGCCTCATCCAATCCTCCAGTAATATTCTGGCAATTAGTTTCATGGCAAGGTGCTGGGGGGGTGATCACGGCACAAAAATCTGACATCAGCCAATGTTGTTAGACGCAAGGGGATAAAATACTAATAACTCTTTTTCTGGAAGCAATAGAAGACAACTGAGTGGAAGTTATGTTCACACTGTACAGAGTTCCTGGCTAGACTCCAAACTGTCTCCGGTTCAGGTCACTGGGAACTGTTACTATTTTCAGTCAGGTTGTCTAATAGATGACCAGACAGAATGGAAAAGGTCAACCTGCAAAACTATTTCTTACTGAAACATGAGAGTAGGATGAGGAGTTAAATGTTCAAACCATTGGAAATAAATTTAGAAAGCAGGTTCATCGTCACTGAGTGAGGAACGCATGGAATTGACTTGCAAATAAGATAAGGAGGTGATGAATCGAGGAACAGTTGGATGCCTTGATGGAAGAACTGCAGGGAGTTTCTCAGCTAAAGAAGTCAAAATGGCTTTTCTCATTTTCATTTATCTTATGATCAAATAACACATTGTGGACCAAAATAGATTGAAAGTGGAAAACATACATGGCATTGGTTTAGCTAGCCTATTTATCAAACTGCTTCAAGTTACACGTTTTGATCCATGCAGTGTTGTAATATCCTGAGAAGATATGTTTTCAAATAACAACTGGAAAATCAGAGGACTCAGAGAAGTCAAAAGGATATCATCGAGTTTTGATTTTCTTTGACTGGACTTGTCGTCAACTTTTAGTTGAAGAGATCTTATAAAGTTAAAGTTTATTTATTAGTCATGAGTAGGTTACATTAACACTGCAATAAAAGTTGGATGATCAGCCATGATCGTAATAAATGGTGGAACAAGCTTGAAGGGCCAAATGACCTCCTCCTGCTCCTGTCTTCTATGTTTCTATGTTTCTAAATGGGGCGGCACGCTGACATAGCGGCTACCACTTCTGCCTCATAGCACCAGGGATCCGGGTTCAATTCCCATCTTGGGTCGCTGTCTGTGTGGAGTTTACACATTCCCCCATGTCTGCATGGGTTTACTCTGGGTGATCCGGTTTCCTCCCACAGTCCAAAGGTGTGTAGGTTAGATGGATTGGGCAGGCTATATTGCCCTTTAGTACCAGGGGGACTAGCTAGAATAATTGCATGGGTTTATGGGGACTGGGTGGGATTGTGGTCGATGCAGACTCAATGGGCCAAATGGCCTCCTTCTGCACTGTATGATTCTATGATTCTATGATGTTACTGTGAAAATCCCCCAAATGTCACACTCCAGTGCCTTTTCGGGTGCACTGAAGGAAAAATAAGCATAGCCAACACATCTAACCAGCACAGGCTTTTGAACTATGGGAGAAAAGGAGGAAAGATCTTAGTAACAGCTGGTGCACATCTGGTCCAGGACAGCTTTTAAACATACATTGCTCCTCACTGATACCCTAAACACTGGATCATTAATTTCATTAACACACCAGCTTAATGTCTCCTATCAAAATATCATCTTATTTTAGTAAACTTTGAATTGTTATTGAATGGTAGTGAAAGGCTTTAATGGCAATGTTTGTCATCAGTTAGCGCTGATGTTTATTGACTGGAGAAGAAAAATTCTACAGAAGGGTAAAGTTACCGCTTTATTGAATATATAAATTATTCCACGCATTTTAAAGAAGAAATAAGGAATTGTCCATGGGTTAATTTTTTAAATGAATTTTTAAGTTATGACTTTAATTATTATTCCAATTATAGTAAATCATATCTTTTATTTCAAGTTTGAGTTTTTGACATCCTCAGAATGATTTGCTGTTAATCAGTTCTTCCCTTATATAGTCTTTTTAATTCTGTTATATTATCAATCAAAAACCTCTGCCAAATTACAAAGTAATGTTTCCATTTTTTCTACACTTTCCCAAAGGGAATGACTAATTTGGCAATTTTAATAAAACAGTTGTCAGATACTGAAATAAGGAAGTCTCTAAGTACGTACATCGTATTGTGAACTCATGGTATATAATGAGGTGTATAGATCACACCAGAAAGATTCCCTTTGCAGTGAATTGTAATAATTTCTACAAACCTCCTGTAAGATATGCCCCAAGAAAGAAAAATTGAAATGTTTAACAGAATTTTTCTGAAGACTGAAGGAACATGAAATTTCTATTGAAGGGGTTTCACTTTCCAACAATCTCCATGGTGATGTTTGTAAATCTGCAGTTGGAATGAAACATCTGAAGTGATAGGAGTGAAAACTCCACAAATGTTCTGGTTGTTTGGAGGAACAATGGAAGGAAAACAAGTTTCTCAGTGTCATTTTGATAAGGTCACGAGCATGTAGTGGAGTGTTAGACCCTCTGCGGTTTCAGTAACAAGGTTTGAACAATTACTATTTGTTGTCTAACTCTGAGAACAGAATACAATCATTCCACAGTAAAGTTCTTGATCTGCTGTTACTCAATGGCCATAAATTGTTCCTTAAACAGAAAAGTCAGGTTTGATGGGCTAAATGGGTGATAATTGTTTTCAGGGAGTCAACCAATGGTTATAGCAAGATTATCTACAAGAAGTTCAGTTTACAGTTACAAAAATGATGATTAAAATTAACATGGAACAATTCGTTATCGATATCATTGTTAGGAAAAAAACAAAATCATCAGCATATTAAACATACATTAAACCCTGGTCCTTTCAGACAACCATGACCTGTCTTATCCCCTGGTGATTGTTAAGAAATCCAAAATGTTGGCCTTACATATATGAGATGGTGATATGGTGGAATTGGCCCAAGCTCCTGCTGGTGTGGGGGACACGGCGGGAGAAAATGGTGAGGCGCTCAGAATTAACAGCAGGAACTTCCCCTGGTGACTGCCAGGCTGGGTTGGAAAACCCACTGGAGGCTGGGCTGAATCCCTTTGCCTCCCATTAATGGGATGCAGATGGAAGTCTGACTCCCCAAAGCCAGATTCCTCATGGTGACGGCGAGAAAACACACCAATGTGAAACACATTCGGAACAACGTGGCATGCAGATGCTGTGATACATCTGGACAATTCCTGGGGCTGCCTCCGGAGTTCAGGATGAGGCCTCCTGCAACCCTGGACCTGAAAACACCAAGTCAGTCAGGGAAGCATTTGTAGGTCGATCTTCCAGATTTGTTGTTCTGGAAGGGATCCAGTCTCAGAACGTTCCTTGAGATCCACCTTAGTTTTTCAGGAGGTCCGCCTTCTTTGGTACCATAGAAAAATTACAGCACAGAAGTAGGTCATTTGGCCCATCTTGTCCATGCCAGCCCAAGGACACCCCGATGCCCTTTCTAATCCCACCTTCCTTGCACCCGGCCCAGAGCCCTGTAGCTTAAAGCACTTAAGGTGCAGATCCAGGTATTTTTTGAAAGAGTCTAAGGGCTCTGTCTCCACCACCAACTCAGACAGTGAGTTCCAGACACTTACCACCCTTTGTGTAAATGAGGTTCTTCCTTGTGCCCCCTCTACACCGACTGCCATTTATCTTGAATCCATGTCCACAGGTCTACAATGTTCCACCATAGGAAACAAATTTATCCTGCCCACTCTATCTCTTCCTCTCATAATGTTATAGACCTTTGTCAAGTTGCCCCTCAGCCTTCTTTTTTCCAAGAAAAATAACTCCAACTTACCAATTTCTCTCACAGATACACTTTTCCAGCTCTGATAACATTCTTGTAAATCTCCTCTGCACTCTCTCCACAGCAGTTACATCCTTCCTATAATATGGTGACCAGAACCACACATAACATTCTAGTTGTGGCCTCACCAGTGTTTTATATAATTCCAACATTATACCCTTTCCTCTGTAATGGGTCAGTGATGTTGGGTGCCTTTTCAATATGGTTTGCCGACACAATGATAGGCTACATGCTATCGAGACTTCCACTGCCACTGAATGTGGTGTAAAACACCCATATTCACAATCAATAAATCAAGGATTTATAAATTGGCACACTATCTTTTTGGCCGCATTATGATCTCATGTTCCTTGGCCATTAAGTCCTGGAGTGGGTCTTGAACATGGGGCTTCTGTCTCAGAGTCAAAGACACCACCCACTATCTGACAAAACCTCTTTTTCAGTTGCTCACTAGAAATATACATGTTAGCAAATGACTGCAGGAGTGAAGGATAATTGTCCAGGATTGTTGCAGTGTGGAATGTGTTATTGAGAGCACTGATACAACCAGAATTCTTAAACTAGAGTAGATTGTGAAATGAGGGTCTGTGGAAACAGAAGGGAAATGTACACCAGCTAGTTGGAGGGGGAGGGGGTGGAGGGGGAGAGTGGGGGAAGGGGATGTAGTTGGAGGGGAGGGGGTGGGATGGAGTGGGAGAGTGGACGGGGAAGGGGGAAGGTGTAGTTGGAGGGGGAAGAGTGAGGTGGAGGGGGAGAGGGGAGTGGGAGTGGGAGGGCGTCCTGCCACAGCGGGGCTGGAAAATTTCAATTATTGACTCTATCTCCCTGCCCAGATGCTGCCAGACCTGTTGAATATTTCTAGCATTTTTCACTTTTATTTCAGATTTCCAGCATTCACATTTGTTTCTTTTGTAGAATCTATTCTCTGAGCTGTATTCTCAGCAGGAAGACATGAACAATGCACAGAGTTTCTTTCCTTTCAACTATATCCCCATTGTGAGGAGTGGAAATTTCATTGTGGAGTTTACTGTCAACATGTCAAATCCATTCATCTGTCCAGATCCCTAGATCCCTTTCCTTCCGGAATCTTCAGGCTTTCACCCGGTGGTGTTCACATCAATGAGTAACCAAGATCTGTTTTATCGTCTCCTGCAGCATCTTGCTGAACCCTGGCCACAATCTGCATCTTTACCCTTCATCTTTATTTACCAACAAAATAATATGAGCCGGTTCCATGCTTCAGAGAACATTCAGGTCATCTTGCAAATCCAAATCTATTCTCTTCAAAGGTTTAAAATAGCTTCAGAGATTTTTCAACAGTTGTTAAATCTGATTTACCCAGTTATTTATTGAAGCAAGAATTATTGTAAAGTTGAACTAATAACAGTTACCTATTGCACGGATTAACTCAATTTGGCCCAGATGAGTTGGCTGGTTGTGATTTTATAACAACATTTATCCATTTTCAAAGCGTTGATGGACCTTTCACCAATGGGTTGACAGGTTTTTGATTTGCTGCATTAGATCATGGAGCACTCGGCAGTGGCCCTGGCACAGTGACAACTGAGGAACGTTATTAAATGGGAAAGTGAATCTTCTGCAATATTTTTATTAGATAAACTTAGAAAAGCAATTCCCAAAAAGTTATTCCATCCTTAAATTGGGCTGTGATCAGATTTGGAGAATGTTACTTGAGGTGAATGATGAAGTATTCTCTCCTGACCAGCTTTCCGCTTTGTTCGCTCCAAGCACAGGATTTGATCCATTTATTATAAAAAGGCAGGTCCAAAATATAATCAAAATGTCCAGTTTTATTTAAGGCAACAACCGTTTGCATGTTTTAATAAGAGGATTTCTTCTGTTGAATGAATGTTTAATCAGCATTGCATGCTGAAGAATTTCACATCATTACAAAACCATTGAAGGGACTTGAAGCAACAGCAGTTTATTTTAGGAAATGAGAGTGACAACTTAAATCATCATGCATCCTAGCTATCCTTACCTGATGCTATTATGACACTCTTACTCACTGACTATCTTCCTTCTGCCCAAATTAAATTTTTGTCACGTTAATTTGCCCTTTAGAAATCTCATTATCGCAGCTGAAATCAAACAATAACAAAATAAACAGCAGCTCATAAACTTGGTGATCATTAAAAAATATTAGCTGCTTAAATGACAATACAGAACATCATAAAATCATAGAAACATAGAAATTAGAAGCACGAATAGGCCATTCAGCCCTTTGAGCCTGTTCTGTCATTGATTTTGATCATGGTTGATCATCGAATTCAATATCCTGATTCCCCCCCGCCTCCCCCCAATCCCTTTGGCCCCAAAAGCGATATCTAATTTCTTCTTGAAATCAGACAACATTTAGGCCTCAACTACTTTCTGTGGCAGTGAATTCCCCATCCTCTGGGTGAAGACATTTCTCTTCACCTCAGTTCACCTCTTATCCTCAAACTATGACCCCTAGTTCTGGACTCCCCCACCATTGAAAACATTCTTTCTGAATTTACCCTGTTAGAATTTTATAAGTTTCTGTGGGATCCCCTCTCGCTCTTCTCAACTCCAGTGAATATAATCCTAACTGACTTAGTCACTCCTCAGACGGCAGACCTGCCATCCCAGGAATCAGCTTGGTAAACCTTTGCTGTGCTCCCTCTATAGCAAGGACATCCTTCCTCAGATACGGACACCAAAACTACACACAATACTCCAGGTGTGGCCTCACCAACACTGTGTACAATTGCAGCAAAACACCCTTATCCCTATACTCAAATCCTCTATGAAGGCCAACATACCATTTCCCTTCTTTACTGCCTGCTGTACCTGTGTGCTTATTTTCAGCAACTGATGCACGAGGACTCCAAGGTCTTGTTGAGTATCCACCTCTCTCAATTTACACCCTTTCAAATAATAGTCTGTTTTCCTATTATTGCTACCAAAGTGGATAACCTCACATTTACCCACATTATACTGCACCTGCCATGCAGATATCCACACACTCAACCTGTCCAAATCACGGTGAAGCATCTCTGCATCCTCCTCACAGCTCACCCTCCCACCCAACTTTGTATCATCTGCAATTTGGAGTTCATACATTCAGTCCCCTCTTCCAAATCATTAATATATAATGTGAACAGTTGGGGTCCCAGCACAGATCCCTGCGGAACCCACTAGTCACTGACTGCCAATCAGAAAAAGACTCATTTATGCCAACTCTTTGCTTCCTACCTGCTAACCAGCTTTCTATCCATCTCAAGAATTATCTGCAATCCCATATGCTTTAACTTTACGCAGTAGCTGTTATGTGAGACCTTGTCGAAAGCCACCTGTAAGTCCAAATAAACCACTCCACTGGTTCTCCTCAGTCAACTCTACTAGTTACATCCCCAAAAAATTCCAGTCAAGCATGATTTCCTTTTTGTAAATCCATGCTGACTTTGCCTGCCAAAGCAGTTGCAGGCGTGGTAATTGAAGAAGGAAAATCAGAGACCCTATCTGGAATTGGAAGTTTATGTCATACTTCTTACTTAGACCCATGATGTATAAATATCCCTTGTGTTTGTGTTCTATGAGAAGTTTGGTAGTCTATTGTTAGGAACCAGTTCTCCCAAAGCTCTGGAATAAATGCTAGAGTTTTGAAATAAAAGCCACTGTACTTTGACTCACTAACAAATCTCAGAGGTATTATTTTACCTACGATATTGGTAGAAAGATTAGAGGGGAGATGAGGATAAATGTTTTCACCCAGAGGGTTTTGAGGGTTTGGAGCTCACCAAAAGGGCAGCAGAGACAGAAACCCTCAAGATTTGTCACCCTGAAGTTCTCTGCAAGGAAATAGACCGAGTGCTGGAAAGTGGGATTTGGCCGGGTTGGGTGACATGTTTTCGATCCATTACAAACAGGCCTAGCGTCCCCCTTTCTGCGCTGATAATATTCTAATTCTATAACATGGGGAAAAAAAATTAATAGCATCGAAGGAGAATTCATGCTCAGATTATGGGCGAGAATTTCCGGCTCCCTACAGCTATTTTCCAATAGGTGGTGATGGCCTGCCATTAGCTGAGAGCAGCGTCTTCAGGTCCTGACAATGTTCATGGGGTTTGGAATGACCTGAATCCTCCTCCTCAGGGTAAAATGTTACGGGCAGGACTGGAAGATCCCACTGGGTGAGAAGGGCTGCAAAATGTTGGCCTTGACATTAAAGTGAAATAATTACCTTTTCTCTCATTATCCAATACCTTCATCACAAATTAAAATCCAGTTGTGTCCTATCTTAAGGCTTAATAATTGTAAGGGTCTAATACAGAAAGGAAACAGACAGTAAACAGCAGAATCCTTAAGAGTATCGATAGGCAGAGGGATCTGGGTGTACAAGTACACAGGTCACTGGAAGTGGCAATGCAGGTGGAGAAGGGAGTCAAGAAGGCATACGGCATGGTTGCCTTCATTGGCCGGGGCACTGAGTTTAAAAATTGATAAGTCATGTTGCAGCTTTATAGATCTTTAGTTAGGCCGCACTGTCGTGGTTCCCCAAGACGACAACTTATTTAACCCGATTGAAACAGAGAGTCTGAGTTGTAATCCTCCAAGCAGTAGACTTTATTTTCCAGCACAAGAGAATAAAGCCGGGATGTCCGGAACATTCCACTGAACCATTCTGCTTACAGTCTTTTTATACACCTTACAGTCCCATATCTCAAGACTCTTATCTTTCTTTCAAAATTCAATCTTGTTTAGCCACCATTGTTTCTGGGTCGACCCTTTATCTATCTTGCTTGAGATTGGTCATTCATTGTTACCTCTCTTTGCTTTTTGAAATCATGGTGGTTAAACCTTTTCCCTTGTCTAGACCATTCTGCTTACCTACCAATCATAGTTTAACTAGCTCAAGCCAAATAGTAAAGAAAAACATGCTGACTTTATTCTCTCTTTTGCTACTGTCACAGATCAAGTTGGACAACTGGGCAGTGTCCACTGTTCTCCCAAGTGGCTACTATTTACATTCACAAATGAGTGATTACTATACTATCTTCATTGGATCGCATGCATTGATTATATCAGTTATACTTAATTACATTAAGTCACACACATTGAGCTGATTAACTATACTAGTCTTATCCCATCACCCATCCTAAATCTACTTCAAGAAAAACATTCTAATACAAGTTTCAGCTACAATTCTTTTACAATAAGAGAAACATTCTAATACAAGTTTCGGCTACAGTTCTTTTACACACATTCTAATACAAGTTTCGTACAGTTCTTTTACACACATTCTAATACAAGTTTTGGCTACAAATTCTTTTACAGCACTTGGAATATAGTGTTCAATTCTGGTCAACACATTACCAGAAGGATGTGGAGGCTTTGGAGAGGGTACAGAAAAGATTTACCAGGATGTTGCCTGGTATGGAAGGCATTAGCTATGAGGAGAGGTTGGAGAAACTTGGTTTGTTCTCACTGGAACAACGGAGGTTAAGGAACGACCTGTTAGAAGTCTACAAGGTGATGAGAGGCATGGGCAGAGTGGATAGTCAGAAGCTTTTTCCCAGGGTGGAAAAGTCAATTATTAGGGGGCACAGGTTTAAAGTGCGAGGGGCAAGGTTTAAAGGAGATGTACAAGGCAAGTTTTTTACACAGAGGGTGGTGGGTGCCTGGAACTCGCTGCCGGGGGGAGGGAGTGGAAGCGGATACGGTAGTGAGTTTTAAGGGGTATCTGGACAAATCCATGAATAGGATGGAAATAGAGGGATATGGTCCCCGGAAGAGTCGGAGGCCTTAGTTCAGTCGGGGCAGCATGGTCAGTGCAGGCTTGGAGGGCCGAAGGGCCTGTTCCTGTGCTGTAATTTTCAGCGTCCTTTGTTCTTTTGTTCTAATACAACTCTTACAACCTCCTCGACAACGACAATGTAGCATCGACAACGGATGAATGAACATCACTCAACAATCACCAGGCAAGACTGTTCCTTTCCTGTTGGTGAACATGGGCGTTCACGGGCATTTGGTCTCTGATCTTCGGGTAAGCGTTCTCCAAGGCGGCCTTCACAACACACAACAGCGCAGAGTCGCTGAGCAGAGACTGATAGTTCCGCACACATGAGGACGGTCTCAACCAGGATCTTAGGTTCATGTCGCACTATCTGTAACCCCCATGACTTGCCTGGGCTTGTAAAATCTCACTAACTGTCCTGTCTGGAGACAATACACATTTCTTTAACCTGTGCTTAACCCTCTTTCCACTCACATTGTCTGCGTCTTTAAGACTTGAATAGAAGGTTAGCTGTAAAGACTTGCATTCTAATTAGTATTCTGTAAACTGTGTGTGTCTTTATACACCTTTCTCTGATCAGAACCTTCCACACACCTGGCGAAGGAACACCGTTTCCGAAAGCTTGTGGGTTTACTATCAAATAAATCGGTTGGACTTAAACCTGTTGTTGTGAGACTTCTTACTGTGTTTACCCCAGTCCAACACCGGCATCTCTACATCATGACTACCAGTGGTGTGCCTCAGGGATCAGTGCTGGGTCCACTGATATTTGCTATTTATATTAATGACTTGGATGAGATTATAGAAGGCATGGTTAGTAAGTTTACAGATGACACCAAGATAGTGAAGAAAGCTTTTTTCTCATTGTAATGGGATCTTGATCAATTGGGCCAGTGGACTGACGAATGGCAGATGGAGTTTAATTTAGATAAATACGAGGTGATGCAGTTTGGTAGATTGAACCAGGACAGGACTTACTCAGTTAATGGTGGGGCGTTGAGGAGAGTTACAGAACAAAGACATCTTGGGGTACATGTTCATAGCTTCTTCAAAGTGGGGTCACAGGTGGACAGGGTGGTGAAGAAGGCATTCGGCATGCTTAGTTTCATCGATCAGAACATTGAATACAGGAGTTGGGACGTTCTGTTGAAGTTGTACAAGACATTGGTAAGGCCACACTTAGAAAGGATATTATTAAACTAGAAAGAGTGCAGAAAAGATTTACTAGGATGCTACCAGGACTTGATGGTTTGAGTTATAAGGAGAGGCTGGATAGACTGGGACTTTTTTCTCTGGAGTGTAGGAGGGTGAGGGGTGATCTTATCAAAGTTTATAAAATAAAGAGGGGTGCAGAGCAGCTAGATAGTCAATATCTTTTCCCAAAGGTAGGGGAGTCTAAAACTATAGTGCATTGATTTAAGGTGAGAGGGGAGAGACACAAAAGGGTTCAGAGAGGCAATTTTTTCACACAGAAGGTGGTGAGTGTCTGGAACAAGCTGCCAGAGATAATAGTAGAGGCGGGTACAATTTTGTCTTTTAAAAAGCATTTAGACAGTTACATGGCTATGATGGATATAGAGAGATATGGGCCAAATGTGGGCAATTGGGATTAGCTTATGGGTTTAAGAAAAAGGGCAGCATGGACAAGTTGGGCCAAAGGACCAGTTTCCATGCTGTAAACCTCTATGACTCTATGACTCTCTCCTCTTTGTGTAGGTTGTCTTTTTTTCTGCTGCCCTCTCTGCTGCATCTCTTAGTCACACTGCGGGTCAATGGGATACAGTAACTTCTTTTCCCAAGAGCACGTGTTCTAACCAGAACCCCCAGAAGTCAGACCCAGGGCAGTCTTACGTGGCGAAAAACTGCAGCAGGCGATGGTGCAGAGGGACCTCGGGGTCCTTGTGCATGAGTTGCAAAAACCCAGCTTGCAGGTGCAGCAGGTGGTCAGGAAGGTGAATGGGATGCTGGCCTTCATAGCGAGGGGGATTGAATATAAAAGTAGGGAGGTCTTGCTGCGGCTGTACAGGGCACTGGTGAGGCCGCAGCTGGAGTACTGTGTGCAGTTTTGGTCGCTGCACTTACGCAAGGATATTTTGGCCTTGGAGGGAGTGCAGAGGAGGTTTACTAGGCTGATTCCGGAGTTGAGGGGGTTGAACTATGAGGAGAGGCTGAATAAACTAGGCTTGTACTCGTTAGAGTTTAGAAGAATGAGGGGAGATCTCATTGAGATGTATAAGATGATGAATGGGATGGATAGGACAGAGGTGGAGAGACTCTTCCCACTCAGAAAGGACAGTAGGACTAGAGGGCACAGCCTCAAGATAAAGGGGGGGCGGTTTAGAATGGAGTTGAGGAGGAACTTCTTCACTCAAAGGGTGGTGAATCTCTGGAATTCTCTGCCCGTTGAAGTGGTGGAAGCTGCCTCGCTCAATAATTTTAAGACGCGGGTTGATAGGTTTTTGATAGGCAAGGGGATTAAGGGTTATGGGGAGAGGGCGGGAATGTGGAACTGAGACACGACAGATCAGCCGTGATCTTATTGAATGGCGGGGCAGGCTCGAGGGGCTAGATGGCCTACTCCTGCTCCTATTTCTTATGTTCTTATGTTTTTATGGTTCAGCCAGCATATGCAGCTCCACAGCCTGTCGCCTTAACCAATGTTAATCATCAGAAACACACAGTATTGCTACAAACAGGCCGAACCAGCAGAAATCGCTCAGCATTTAGCCTGACAGCTATCAATTATCCCTTTACAAAACATTTGGTGGAGAGAATCCTTCTTGCTGCTGAAATTAGCTGGTGTGGGGAGGTCAAATGATGGCAACACTGATATCAATTAGCGCCAAGCACTGACTAACATTAAGATCTGCCTGCTCTCCGTTCTTCTGATGTTTACTTCAAATGCCCACCACACAATGGCAGCCAGCATGGGCACTGCCCACCTGTACCTCAGTGCAGATGCTATCTTGATACCAAAACATCACTCATGGTGATGGAAGTATGGGCAGGATGGGTCCGAATTTTTGTACCATGCAGTCTGAAAAACAAAGGAGTGAAACCGAGAGATTTTGGGGCCATGTGAAGGGCAGAAGGAGAGGCAGCAACAGGAGGTGAAGAGAAGAAGTGAAACAGTAAAACAAAACCTGTAGAAGGAGAAAGTGACAACAAAGCCAGGCATTCATTTCAAGGGACACTCAGCCAGATAGGGACGTATGAACACTGCTGTGTACCCTACGTTTCAGCGAGTGACGGTTTTAAAAAATTTGTTCACAGAATGTAAGCATTACTGGAAAGGCCAGTATTTATTGCCCAATGGCTAACTGCCTCAAGAAGGTGGTTCTGAATGCCTTCTTAAATCGCTACAGTTCAGAATCAAGCAGATTGTTACAGGTCTGGAGTTACACACAGGCCAGACCCGGTGAGGATGGCTGATTTCCTTCCATAAAGGACATGAGTGAACCAGATGGGGTTTTATAACAATCCCTAGTTGCCCTTGAGAAAGTAGTGGTGAGCTGCCTTCTTGAACTGCTGTAGTCCCTGAGGTGTAGGTACATCCACAGTGCTGTTAGGGGGGGAATCCCAGGATTTTGACCTGAGGCACTGAAGAAATTGTGATATATTTCCATAGCAGGATCTAAATTGAACTCATTAGTGTTCTGGTGGGATTTGAGTGACTCATTAATCCTCAGGATTGCTAATCATTTAACAGTCACTACTGTTCCTAAATACTTGACATTGCAAGCATGTTTTTAATGATCCATTTGAACTTTGCAATAATAATCTTTTATTTGTAATTCTATTTGTTAAGTTGTTGTAAGTTAGTCAGCGAGCTACATCAAATGATACTTTCCTTCCTTTCTACATTAATCCATTCACAGTTTCCAGAAGGCTATTTTTTGCATGCATGAGTAGCTCTTGTTTCTCAGGCAACTTCTTCCAGAGTTTCTCCAAATTTTGCTGTTGCCCCTATCCGTGCCTGGCACCCTCTCTGAATATTGGTGCTGCTTCATTTATCATTCCTTTCATTCGTCCACATGAGCCCAAAGGGCTTTGCAACTGCTTCATATCCTCCTTTGATCTTCTCTTTGCTGAATACAGCACAGCGTTCATTAGCTGCAGCTCTGGCAGAGTTCTGACACTCAGCCCTGGAGGGAACAGATCTAAGACACAAGAAGACACAGAGTTGTTGGTCAAGGCCAAGTGTATTTCCAAGTAATCTCAGAAGTGAATCAAAGCTACTGTGTATTAAATCGTGCTTTTGTGCCCTTCTGGATTGTAAGGATCCAGGATAGTTCTTGCAACATGAAAGAAGCTCTTCATTCTGTTGGTGAACTGTCTCAGTATTCAAATCCACTCGGTTCCTTCAGAACCCAGCGCAAGGTCTCCTTTCCATCTCCCAAACATTCTAGCATTCCGGCAAATCCAGAATCATCTTTTTAAAGCTTTGTGGGTGGATCTTCTTGGTCCGAGCAATGGTGGGAATCACAGAATCGTTCTGGAGTAGAACAAGGCCATTTGGCCCATTCTGTCTGCACTGGCTCTCCAAATTAGCATCATGACTGAGTGCCATTCCCCTGCCTTCTCCCTGTACCCTGTACATTGTTTCTATTCAAATAATCATCAAATGTCCTCTTGAGTGCCTCAATTTCCAGAACGGAACACAATTCTCCAAATGTGCTCTGGCCAATGATTTGGAGAGGTGAGGCCCCACTTGTTGCTTTCATGCTCAATGGTCCATTTATAAACACAAGGATCCTATCAGCCTTCTTAACGACTGTTCTACCTTGCCTGGCCACCTTCAGAGAATGATGTACTTGAACCCTGAAGTCCCTCTGCTCCTGTACTTCCCTCAAAGTTGGACCATCGGCCTGGATTGTCTCCTCATGCTTTTCTACCAAAATGCAATGCCTCACATTTTGCTGTCATGAAATTTGCTGTGTACCTGTACACCCAGATCCCTCTGCCTATCGCTACTCTTCAGGATTCTGCTGTTTACTGTATATTTCCTTTCTGAATTCGACCCTTATTATTATTAAGCCTTAAGATAGGACACAACTGGGTGTTTGTACGTTTGGCCAATTTTTCAATGTCCCTCTGAAATCATTTGGTATCATCCTCACAATTCACTATTTTCTCATTTTGATTGTAACATCAATACCAGCGACAATCATTTGTATTCAAGGAATCAAACATTCAAAGTGCATCACAGGAACACTCCAAAGCAAGATTTAAACTTGAACTACATAACAATGGATGCTTTATCAAGAAGGTAAGTTGTGAGGAGCATCACAAGGAAAGAGAGTGAGATTGAGAAGCAGGAAGATTCTGAGAGAAAATTCCACACTATCACTTGTGCAGAAATTAAGGGGTGTTCAGACTGGAATGGAATGAGTGCTGATATCTCAGAGAGTTTATGGGGCTGGAGGAGATAACAGAGATGGTCGGGAGCGGGAGACGGTGGAGAGAGGGAGAAGAAGGTAGGGGAGAGGGAGAAGAAGGTAAGGGAGTGGGAAGAAGGTGGGGGGAGGGCGAGAGGAGGGGTGGTAGGGGTTGGGAAAGCCATTGAGGTTAATTAAAAACAATGAAGAAAATGTTAAAGTTGAGGCATTCCTTAACTAGATGCAATGAATATCAGTGAACACAAGGTGTGATGTTTGTGTCATGAATCAAACTTGTTCTGAATTTTAAACAACTCCAGATTGCTTTGCAATATTTTGTGCAATGCATTTCCAAACATTTTATTGTCCCCTTGGCACCTTTGGTAAATCTATTGATAAACACGTTAAAATATTTTAGCCATTTCAGTTTTGTTTGTGGAAATTGCTGTAATGAGCCCCGATTTTATCATTTCCATTCAAAGTGCTGACTCTGGGCAGAATTCAGATCTGACTTGGAAACCTGTTGTCAGGAGCTCCCGTACGCACTCTGCCTGAAAAATAAATCATGGGTCTGAATCGGGCTGTGGGTGGGGTTTTACTGCGCCCAAAACAATCGGATTGCCGAACTGCGCATGCGCAGTTAGAAAAAAATTGAAAAAGGCGCTGCTGTCACATCACCCCTGGGCCACAAAAAGCGGATAAAACAGCCCGGGAGCGAGAAGTGGGAGCGATGGTCCCCACAGACATCACCTCTCCCAACCCCCCCCACCCCACACAACATAACTGTCCCCCATAGCCACCCACCCCCTGCTACCCAGACCAATTGCAACCCTCTGTCCTCATTTTCCCCCACCGATCGCCCGCAGAGTGGCAGCAGATCCCCCCGTCCCTGACCCCACCACCCCCATCCCCCCAGAGATCCATCTGGCCTCCTTTCACCCCACCTCACCCCCACCAGAGAATGATCGGGCCTCCCTTCCCCCAACCCCAGACAACAATCTGGCCCCCCTCTGCACTCCCCCCCCACCAGACAACGATCGGGCATCCCCCCACCCCCACCCTGCCCCCCACCTCCACCAGAGACACATCTGACCCGTCTCCCCTTCCCTCCCCACCGATGTGAATCAGAGAGCCGTTGGAAGCTCTGAATTTACTTCTTCAGAAGCTGCAGCACCCAAAACAGACCTTTGCCGAGCAGTCTGGAATCTGGGCAGGCGAACGCGATGGTAAAGGGGGAAATGGAGTTCATTAATTCAATTTAAATCCATGCAAATGTATCTAAATCACCGTTGTGCCCGTTTCGAGCGCGAATCGGATTGTGGCCATTTTCGGGCCTCGGTAAAGTGGACATCTGTGTAGACGTGGGCGGGGATCACGTTAATGGCCTCACGCCCAACTTTACCATGTGTGTTTGCACCTGAAAATGGGCGCGATGCGATGGGAAAATCAGGCTCATTGTGTATATGCTTCACACTGTCACAATCAGATGATTATCATCATTCTATCTCATTAATATACGACCAGATCAAGTTTGAACAAATAGCCCATTTGCCACATTGTTTAGCAGCATTAGAAAGTTTGATAGCATTGTTCAGTTACTGGTCTATATCATTTGTGAACAGTAATATCAATATCCTGTACCCTGTAAGACTGAGACAGTCGTGTTCAGAAATCCTCATCCTCTACTGATTATTGTCAAGGGCATTATTAATCCAGGAGGCAGATTCACTCGTATCGATCTGCACTGGTGTTTGTGCAGATCACAAGGCAATCCCTCACCGCGTACTTGATGACGATTCAGAAATACAGTTATAAGAGGGGCAATTGGTCAGTTCCACCCTGCTCCCCCCACTCCACTCCCACCTTGCCCCCCCCCCACTCCACTCCCACCCTGCCCCCCCAACTCCACACCCACCCTGCCCCCCCCCCACTCCACTCCCACCCTGCCCCCCCAACTCCACACCCACCCTGCCCCTCCCACACTCCACTCCCACCCTGCCCCCTCCACTCCCACCCTGCCCCCCACATCCCACTCCCACCCTCCCCTCCACACTCTACACCCACTCTGCCCCCCAACACTCCACTTCCATCCTCCCCCCACACTCCATTCTCACACTGCCCCCACACTCCTCATCTCCACTTTCCTCCCCTACCACAACCACCGTTAACCCAATTGCGCTGTAATTCCACATTCCAGCAGTATTGGTATATTTGACATCCACAGTTCACTGATTGTTCATGAGGTTCAGCGCGGAGATGGTTCAAACCTCTTGTTCTTGTGATTGGACAGTGGGATCACCTGATTTTGTCAACAAAACAGGATTGGCCCCCATTGTTTTTGCAAAATGAACTTTCACAACAGCGAAGATGTTTGAGAAACTTTATGCACTGTGTTTACTTCAAGCATGTCCCAATATCAGTCAGGGAATGACAGGTCCCTAGAATGTGGTCAAGCCAGTGAATATCGATGTCTCTGAGGAGGGTCACTTCGATCCAAAACCATAGAACCACAGAAAAGTTACAACACAGAAGGAAGCCATTTGATCCATGCTCGGCCAAGTAATGTCAGGTGCCCCTTCTAATCCCACCTTTCTGCACCCGGCCCTGAGTCCTGTGGCTTATAGCACTTCAGGGGCAGAACCAGATGCTTTTTAAAAGAGTTTAATGTCTCTGCCTCCACCAACAACTTGGGCATTCCATGATTCCAGACACCCACCACCCTCTGTGTAAAAAAGTTCTTTGTTATGTCCCCTGTATATCTACTGCCATAAAACCATAAGACATAAGAGCAGAGTCAGGCCACTCGGCCCGTTGAGTCTGCTCTGCCATTCAATCATCCCCATTTTCCTGCCTTTTCCCCATAGCCCCTGATGAGTGAAGAAGTTCTTCCTCAACTCTGTTCTAAACCACCCCCCCTTTATCTTGAGGCTGTGCCCCCTAGTCCTACTGTCCTTTCTGAGCGGGAAGAGTCTCTCCACCTCTGTCCTATCCATCCCATTCATCATCTTATACGTCTCAATGAGATCTCCCCTCATTCTTCTAAACTCTAACGAGTACAAGCCTAGTTTATTCAGCCTCTCCTCATAGCTCAACCCCCTCAACTCCGGTATCAGCCTAGTAAACCTCCTCTGCACTCCCTCCAAGGCCAAAATATCCTTGCGTAAGTACGGCGACCAAAACTGCACACAGTACTCCAGCTGCGGTCTCACCAATGCCCTATACAGCTGCAGCAAGACCTCCCTACTTTTATATTCAATCCCCCTCGCTATGAAGGCCAGCATCCCATTAGCCTTCCTGACCACCTGCTGCACCTGCAGGCTGGGTTTTTGCGACTCATGCACAGGGACCCCGAGAACACTTGGGAACACCATCTCCTGCAAGTTCCTCTCCAAGCCACTCACAATCCTGACTTGTGACTATATCACAGTTCCTTTACTGTCACTTGATCAAAAGCTTGGAAATCCCTCCCTAACTGCACTGTGGGTGTACCTACACCACATAGATTGTTTAAGAAGGCAGCTCACCGTCACCTTCTCAAGGGCAATTTAGGGATGGACAGTAAGTATTAGTCTAGCCAGCGACTCCCACAGTCTGTGGACACAGGGAAATTTTGTACACAATGAAAGGAAAACAGCTCTATACCTTTCTCCTCTGCAAGTAAATGATAATTCATCAAACGTTGCCCTTTTAAACAAGCGTTACTTCCACATTAGAAATCAACTACCATTATCTATCCCATAATATGCAGGAAAAGCATGTTGTCATGCTCATTCTCAAACTAATTAATTCGGTACAACTGTAGTAATAGGATTTTAAATGGATTGCAGAAATACAGAATCAAGCTGCATAATGTTTCCAAGTATTTTAGAGTTATTCAAAGCAAGCAGTTTTTTGTAATTGACCCCTTCCAGCAGTGAATCTTATCGAACCTCAACAGTCCATGGAATGAGGAGAGGAATAATAAAGTCGTAATGAACAATAGGATGTGCAGTATTGCTGAAATTATAAGCTAACATTGTCTTGCACACAAGGTCAAACCGAATAATCAAATGTTTTATTGCTATTATATAACATTTCAGTGCATTTACATCTGGGTTATTAAAACCAATTCGTGGCATAATGTGTTGTGATATCAAATCCAAAAACCTACCCCTCTTCAGCCGAGTATATTCAGAACAGCAGACGTGAAATTTCCACTTAATGAAATGTTATTAGTAATGATTGAGCAGATAAAGACGAGGGACCTGAAAGCAGATTCCAGGAAAAGTGTTGAGTTTGAGTTAATCCTGTTATCATTCAATAAGGCAGATCTTCATTGCCATTACTGCTGAATGATGAAGGCTGCTTCATGTGAAGAGATTGAACACTGGGATTAAATCAGTGTAAATACAAGTTTAAATCTCTGAAGCTGAATTCAGTGAACTTGTTCACGATGCACAAATGATTTCTTGAGACAGGGTAACGGGTTATTTAATATCCAGAGACTGTGAATAAATAGAGCTCATTCAGGTGGCAGCTGAGTAATTATCAGCTGAAAATTTTCAATAATTATAGATCCATCATACAACATGATGTATCAATATTTCTGTGCATTTTAGATGTTAATTACTGAGCTCATTCAAAGTGTAACTGAAAGTAACTGATTAATTCAATATACTGGACAAGTTATTCTTGTTACACTGAGCAGTGTGCTTCACTGCATTCAGGGTCATCTTTTTAATTTAGAAATCAAGGATGACTGAGATGTCAAAATTAATTTCAAAACCAAAGTTAGATACAATATAAATAAAACTGTGAAATATTGCAATGAAACCTGGATAAGTACACTTCTGTGTCATTCACCTGCAAAAATAAATCTGCCTGAGTTTAAAATTGCTGAAAAAAGATTTTGATAAACCAACTGTTCTGTAATCCTTGTCTTGTATTTACATTGTTGAAGCTGACATTGTCATTACACCTCTGAGCATTCCTCTATTGTCATTCTTCAATTCCCTGTAAATGATCAGAGCAGTCTTCATCCTCCACCACTGAGACTCATGACATCTTCTATTCTTCATTGATCCTATCCCACAAACACAAAAGTTATAGAATTAAATCACACAGCCTGGCCTTCCTCTGACAATCTCAGCTCTTAAAGGCTAGGGTTGGTCTCGATTATTTTTACTTGCTGATTTACCCACTTTGTTCTCTGACGAGATTCCCAGTTGCTGCGATCTTTACATTGAGAATCCAAGATGAATGGGCAATCCTCACTTTAAAAAGAAACCTTTAATCAGAGAACCGGTGTTATAGGCAGCGACTTTTAACTCTGATCAGATTTTCGATTCTCTCCAGTAAACTGAACACTTTCTTCCAAAATCAAATAATGCGACTGGTGCCTTTGAAGGAGCTTCAATTTCTGAACCCAGATTGATCTTCATTTGTTACTCCTGCAATGTAGCAATGATGTTCTTTCTGTGATAAACTTCCAGCAATCAAAGAGTAATTTTGTTTTGGAAGTGGAATCACATTAGAAAAGGCAATGATCCTGATATCCTGGAATTAAGATAATTAGGTTGTTCTAAAAAATGAAATATGTGTTTAATGTGTTCATCTCACTGAGTGTCGCTTTACAAGTTATCCCTCCCACAACATACAAGGATTCTGCCTTGTCACAGCTTGTTAAACACTTCTTTTTGAATACACTTTGACGCCTATCTATTACTGATTCAGGATGCAGTCTAATCATTTACATGTTCAACGTCATTAACAATTCATCACCTCCCTTTCCTCATTCTGTTGCCTTTCCTGCAGCTGTAAATACCTCAGTGCAATTGTTCTACTCTCCTCACTATTGATTAGATAGTGTACTGCTCTGTCCTTGATTCATTCCAGCTACAGCTCCCCACGGCCAGTTTCAAATACATTGCAACAAAGAATGTCAGAAATCATTGTTCAGTTCACGGTGTAGCTGCCCCGAGCCAGACATTTGGAACTGGCTGTGGGGTGGGGCTGGGGTGGTGTGGGTTTTGTGTGAGGATTTTTGGAAAGGAAAGTGGAGTTTGTGCGGAAGACATTTGTGTAGTGAGACGGGGGTTGGGGGCGGGGGGAGGGTAGGTGGTGGGAGGCAGGGTGGGCAAGGGCTGACCTTATGAACAGAGGGCAAACCATCTGGCCTAAAATGAAAGTAACCAAAGGAGCCTCATATAAGCAGCAAAGGTGCATCATGGCACAATCTTGGCCAGCACAAGGAATTTGAATCCATAGAACTATAGAATCACCATTGTGCAGAAGGAAGCCATTCGGCCCATCAAGTTTGCACTGACTCTCCAAACACCATCCAACCCAGGGCCTCTCAATTCTTTTTCTCGCTCAGTTTCCTGGTAAATAGTATGACATCACTTCCTTTTGCATACATTACCAACTCAGGCTCCACCATGAGCCAATGGGAACAAATCCCTAACAAAACTAATTTCCTGAACTTGGGAATAAAAGCAAAGTGCTGGGAAATCTCAGCAGGTCTGTGCTGAGAAACACCGGGTTGATGTTATAGCTGAGAATGACTCTTTTCAGAAGCACTTTGGAGGGCTGGAATTCTGTTATCTAATGAAAAATGTGAGAGGATGGAGTATATGGCTGCAAATAAGTTGCAAATCTTTATTTCAACATTCCTTTCCTCATATATTACATGCAACTCATACACAGCAAACACAAATCTTTTGCATTGCAAATTTTCTTGTTAACATAAGAACATAAGAACATAAGAACATAAGAAATAGGAGCAGGAGTAGGCCATCTGGCCCTTCGAGCCTGCCCCGCCATTCAATAAGATCATGGCTGATCTGTCGTGGCTCAGTTCCACTTTCCCGCCCTCTCCCCATAACCCTTAATCCCCTCTCTTATCAAAAACCCATCAACCCGCTTCTTAAAAATATTTAGCGAGGCAGCCTCCACCACTTCAACGGGCAGAGAATTCCAGAGATTCACCACCCTTTGAGTGAAGAAGTTCCTCCTCAACTCCGTTCTGAACCGCCCCCCCTTTATCTTGAGGCTGTGCCCCCTAGTCCTACTGTCTTTTTTGAGCGGGAAGAGTCTTTCCACCTCTATCCTATCCATCCCATTCATCATCTTATACGTCTCAATGAGATCTCCCCTCATTCTTCTAAACTCTAACGAGTACAAGCCTAGTTTATTCAGCCTCTCCTCATAGCTCAACCCCCTCAACTCCGGTATCAGCCTAGTAAACCTCCTCTGCACCACCTCTTAACCATTAATCATTAGTAATTATTTTCCAATCCATACACATCTTTACTGAAAGAATGTTTCTTAAATAGGCTCCTCACCATTTTATACACATTTATCACACAGTGACTGTTATATTTATCAGTCTTTGAGAATGTACATGAGCAAACTGATCCCGATATAAAGCAATATATTATACTTTTTTCTGATTTATTGGACTAACCATACAAATTCAATGAGAATTATATTTTATAGGTCTGTGTAAATTGAATGTTGTACGTGCTGTATCTGTGTCACTAACCAGCAGGTTGTCCACTTTTCCTGCAGGTTTGAGAAAATTCTGAAAATATGGCTATGAAATTGATCTGGGTCAATAGTGCAAAACAAATTGTAAAAGGCAACTTTTCGTATTTTCCAATGCACCTGTCCGACTTCTCAATCTGTCTGTCCCATTGTCCAATCCGCCTGTCATACTGTCCAATCCGCCTGTCATACTGTCCAATCCGCTTGTCGTACTGTCCAATCTGCCTGTCCCATTGTCCAATCTGCCTGTCTCACTTTCGAGGACCTATGAGCTACTGGGGGATAAATTAATGAACAGAATCACAATGATGCTCTCTGACTTACTGAGTGCAGCTCCAATAACACTTAAGAAGATCAACATCATCCAGAACAAAGCAGCTTACTTGATGGGTGCCCCATCCAACATAAACATTCACTCTCTCCACCACAAACACATGGTAACAGTGATGTGTACCATCTGAAGCTGCATGGCAGCAACTCTCCAAGACTCTTTCAATCGTACCTTCCAAACTCACAATCTCAGCCACCTGGAAGAATGTGGGCAGTGACAAAGGGGGTCACTACTGCCTGTAACTTCCCCTCCAGTTCACTCACCATGCTGACTTGTAACTATATGATCATTACTTCACTATCGCTGGAATGATTGGAGATACTCCATGGTTCAGTGGATTCAAAATTTACAATCAGTTTTGATGGAGATCAGAAATAACAATGAAAATAACTCATGAAAAGCAATAGTTTATAAACTCCTTGACAGTAATAATAGTTTAGGACTAAGTATAAATCAGGAAATAATGGGGGCTTGTAATAAAGGTATTATTACAATGGCAGGGATTTTTATCTTCACAGAGATGAACTGAATTGGAGGGCAAACATTGACTGAAAGATGTACATAGCGCAGCAGTGAATAGAGCAGTTGCAATGTCTGGGAAGGAGAAATGTTAATTTTTATTTGAAAGGATGGATGGACGAAGAATCAAATCTTTGGAGAGAAGGTTCCAGAGAAGAATTACATGGTGTTGGAGAAATCAGCGTTGTTGGAAGAGCAGAACGATCTGGGATCCATGCAGGAATATACTGGGAAGCGATAATGGGAGATTGGATGGAATGAGATATTAAAGAGAAGGGAATCATACTGGGGAACAGGAAACATCAGCTTTGCAAGACCAGAGTAGCAAACATCTCTTCAGCACCAACAGTACATGTGTGTGTCCAACATGCAACAGGCCAGCTCTGGCAAAGGGTCATCCAGACTCAAAACTTAGGCTCTATTCTCTCTCCACAGATGCTGTCAGTCCTGCTGAGATTTTCTAACATTTTGTGTTTTTGATGCAACAAACTTTCTTGTGCTCAGATTGGACTGATTAATTATCTTCAGCCACATCAACCCTGAAACTGAAGTCTAATTGATGTCATGTTCATCTTCAACCTGGAAGGAGAAACATGACTGCTGCAGGAGATGGCCTGGTTTGGCTGGTTTGAAGCACTCAGTGTGTCTGGTGATTAGCAATGAGTGGAGCTGTTTGAGGAGGCTGGGTGATAAACTGCAGAGATTTGCATGGAAAGAGCATGGATTATAATAGAACTCAAAATAAATTCATAATCTCAATTTCAGCCTCTTCAATGTATCTCTTATTGGTCTCTCACCTCTAACCTTCACCAAAGGGTAATGAGGAAATAGTGAGAAGCCAGTATAGTTAAGAGGCTGAATGTAGGGAATCAGTGAGAGAAGTTCTTAAAGAATTAAAGTGATAAAGTTATGGAGTACAGTTTCAGAAACATTGTGGAAGAGACAGAGGTGGAAATTGGTGGTCCAAAGTAGGTAGACTGCAAGCAGAATAATGAAATGAATAAGAAGTGGAAAGTTCAGTTTATGGTTGGAAAAGGTGTTCAGTTTCTGCAGCAAGGAGACTGATGGAGTCAAAAGTAAAACCACTCACGAGCTGGAATTTACCAAGGTTCCTCCAAGATTGAACTGCAGAAAATTTCAATTCACCTCAGACTAGTTGTTGTACAGTTAAATAGCAGCTATGGTGGTGCTGGTGAGGTGTCAATCATTAATGAATGTGCAAACTGCCTCAATGCTTACAGATATCATGGAGAATGTAAATGATGAAGGGAAAGGTGGAAGTGACTGTACAGGCACAGGGGAGAGGGGGCTGGAGGTGTTATGATCCTTGAAATTAATAACAGCCTTGTAACATCTCTGCAAAGAGATTATAAACTTTAGCGAATCCATCACAGTGCTATATGTTGTACAAAGCCTTTAAGGATTGCAGCATGACATCACCAGATGGGACACGTGTCATGTGATCCAGTCTCAGTTTCATTTTGGCCTGTGAGCAGAACATAGCACACACGGCTCTGCTGTGTATGTCATCAAGTTTTCTATACATGTATATCTGATCTCATATACCTAATTCAAATAAGTGAGCCCATAATGTGTTTGCACTATCTTTATTAGTGATTAATGCCTCAATGCAATTATAAAAATGCAACATGCTTTTCAGTGGTGGTCAAACTGTGTGGCATCAAGTTTAACTACAGGTATGACAGGGTGAACAGGCTAAGATCGTGCTACATGGCATAGGGCCACCCTTGATATTTTAATCAGATCTCAGTGAGTTTGCAGCATTGGAGAGTGATGAAATCAGTGTGGTGACTGCACAGAAAAGTTTTGAGGATAGAATATTGGGATAATCCTCCAGGACGGGGCTGGTAAGCAGATAGAGTCTAAGTGGTGAGAGCGCAGTGTCAGTTGTCAGCTCTGAGAGTGGGACAGGCCATCGAGAGGAGCAGCACTGGATTAGTCCCATTGGGAGAGGTGAGGGAACAGAGAATGGGCTGGATTGAGAGTGAATGAGAGAGAATCAAAAAAAAACAAACAAAACCATCATAACAATCAGGTCAGAAAAGGTCGTGATTATAAACGGGCGGCTTCAGAAATCAGTGGACAGTCAATTAAATAACACAAGGCGGAAGGTTGAAAGAATATTGTCAAAATTTCCACAAAATACCCCAGTCTGAATCAGGAAACATTTGAGGTGCTACCCAAATTCAAAATGTTTAAACACTGTACAGAGCCACAGTGTCTGACTTCACGCGTGTCTGAACCAGACAGGCAAGCCATAAAAAAAACTTAGCAATTGTGAAGGAAGGTTAAACATACCAGGATTAACAAGAGATGAGCTGAAGAATCCCCAGAAGAGAGAGATTACATTGGAAAGCCAGTTCAGAATTAGGTTAAACTTCTGAATTCACTGATTAGAGTTTATGTCATTTCAACAACAGCCTACGGAAGCCATAGACCATTTTGTCAGCAAACATATAGAAAAGGGGGTGGACTGTGATTTTTCAGAGGCAGAATTAGCGGACAGAATTGTTGAATTAGTGATCACATCCGCTTCCATGGAAGAATTCCAGAAAGATCTTCTAGATAAGCTCAAAACCAATGATCTGCTCAAGGATGAGTGTAAGTGTGAGGGGATCCTTGTGAGCTGTCAAAGCTTACAGGTCCTATATACCAACCCAATAGCTGATGTAGCCACCAGACAGCCAAATCCAGCCAAACATCTGGCAGTCGTGGGCCTCTGCATGAACCAAGGAAATTGCCAGCTTTCAAGCAATTCTGTGAAGCATGGAGCAGAAAGGGCCATCAGGAGTGGCCGTTCACTGGAGCAAAAACCGATACAGCTACAATGAGCCATTCACTGATCCAAACTGACCAGGCGCAACAGAAACCCTTCCAGCAATACAAAGGACCATCTGCTATCCAATCAGAAACATCTACATGAGGTGAACGATAAGCCAGAAAATGAGATATGACAAGACAAGGAGTGATAAACACTGTGAATCTTAAACATACATACTGGCACACAACCTTTGTTTGCTAAGATTCAAATTTCCTTTCCTGAGAAAGATGGCAACTATTTATTATTGGCCAAGATTAACAAAGGGGAAAGTGCCAACATAAACTTCCTCTGTAAATTCGAAATGAAATGTATGACATGGAATGCTTTGACCAAACCCTACCACTGCACAACTTTCAGTTCTACATTCTATTCTCTCAGAAGCTAAAGGGCAACTTTTAAAACTGCATAAGATGACCAGCGTGTATGATAAAAATGCAGATACAGAATTGTCAAGTTGACAGTTGGGACAACAAGTTCACATCCAGGTTCCCACAGAAGATCCGAAGGCAGCCAGCTGAGGTAACAAGGATTTGTTCAGAAACATGGTCTTTTGAGGTCATCGGACACAAAGATGCAAAGGTGAAATGCAACTGAGGACATATCAGGTCCATTCCAGCTCCTCAATCACCGTATAATCCTATTGCATTAAGGACAAGGTTCCAAATGAAACTGGAAACAACATCCAAGAATAGCAATCCCTCAGATCACTGTGACCAATTACAGCAAGCTCCAGACTAGGTTATCATCACAAGATCTGGATGTATCAGCATATTACCTCCACACCTTAGAAACTCAGAGTTTCATCAGTTCTACACATTTAGATAATGGTAACTAAGCACAAACATTGTAAATTTTTTTTCTTCTTTAAGTACATGTAAAAAGGAAGGGGGATGTTGTACTATGCCTGTAAGGGATTGCAGCTAACCATCACTCAAAGGCAAGTGTGTCATGCAGTTTGCCATTGTGTTGAATCCTGTTCCACAGAAATCATTGGGCTGAAAATGTAGGGCATTGATCTCACCTGCAGGGGTGCCTTACTCCATTGTCACTCTGTGGCCAGTTCAGGTACAACATTCTCAGGCCTGTGTCTTTGTTGATTCAACAAACTGTACTAAAGCAAATGGGTAATGTAATGAGATGATTAGAAAGCTGGTTTGCAGATGGGAAGCAAAGAGTTGGTATAAATGGATCTTTTTCTAATTTTCAGTCAGTGGGATACTAGTGGGGTTCCACAGAGATCTGTGCTAGGAACCCAACTGTTCACATTAGTTGTGCTTTGAAAAGATTCCGAACACTTGCCATAAGCTCACATCCTCTAACTCGATCATTGTGCAGAGATTCCAATGTGTCCGGTGCCTATCTGGATGTGAGCTGAGGAAAGGATCTTACTTCACTGTGAAGGCTTCCATGGTTAAATAACCTGCCAACTCTAATCAAGGCTCGGTCCTGAATAATGAGCCACTTAAGTGAAGTAATGGAGGATGACGGCTGTCTGTCAAACCAGATTGCAATGAGTTGTTAATGGTTTCTGCAACAAAGGAGATGCAGAGTGAACTGCAAACCAAAAATATATTCTCTGTTTTTTGCAGCAGAACAATAAAAACAGAATAAAAAATAGACACAGCACATGTTTATTCACTCTGGGAGAAGTTCATACCTGAGACAGCAATCTGCTGTTCTTTTTCGCTGATGTAAACTCTATTGTAGATTCAGTCAAAATTCACTGAAAACAGATGGAAACTCGGCTTCCAACAAGTCTTGAAGACATGACCATCGCAGTAAACCAGCTGGCTCCTGAGACCTGAACATTCCAGCACCCTCAGCACAACAGGAGGCCTTTAGAGAACAGCAGCAGCTCCAGATTGCTGATGGTTGTGGGAGCAAAAGGAACACCAGAACCTGTCTTCCAAACCTGACCACCTCTGCTAGACTCCTGGTTTTGCTGCGATTAACACCTCAATTACATCACTGCAGGCAAACTTGTATCCCAATAGTGCAAAAGGACATTCCACTAATCCCATACTTTTCAGCAACACGCTGAGTATCTTTATCCAAGCTACAGATTCCAGAATATTTCAACATCCTCAATATTTCAGCTCAGGGGTTAGTTTGGTATTTGGATATTAGAGAACACATTTCAAAGATTACACAGTAAATAATTTAACAGGCTGCAGCTTTACAAAAATATGAAATATTTGTCTTTTCCTGGTCATATCTGACCTGGAATCTCGAGCCAATGAGGATCAATTTCCAGAAAACACTGCAATCCTGCAGGAAAATCATTGACGTATTGAAAAATCATTTTTCTTCTGTCACTCTCTGTGAATATTTCTCTTCATGAGATATAAAAATGTTGAAAATGGGACATGGGTTGTTTGGCTGACAGTCACTTGTCAGCTAATTGGGTAATGAGGTAATTCTGCTTTCTGATTGGTGTAGGAAGGCAGTGCATCATAAGGATGGATGGATGTGTTAGCTGATTCATGGCCGAAATGTGAGGACAAATTGTGTGTGAAATCCCCAGGGATATGTTTAACCACAGTGGGAAAGCCTATTGATGAGGTCTGATGTGATCATAACAAATTATTTCTTCTTTCTGCCCCTTAGTCATATGACTAAAAGAAATAGGAGTAGGCCATTCGACCTGTCTAACCTACTCTGCTATCCAATAGGATCATGGCTGTCCCGACATTCCTCATGTCCAATTATTTACCGGGAAAGATAGGATGGATAAGGAGAAGCTGTTTCCACTGGTTGAAGGCTCTGGAACGAGGGGTTATAATCTAAAAATTAGGGTCAAGTTGTTCAGGAGAGATGTTAGAAACACTTCTACACAGAGAGTGTGGGAGGTTTGAATTCTCTTCCTCAAATGATGGTGGATTTAGTTGTTAGGTTTAAGTCTGAAATAGACAATTTTTATTGTGCATTGGAGTCAAGGGTTATGAACCTAGGGCAGCTACATGGAGTTAGGCTGCAGATCAGCCATGATTTATTGAATGGCAGAGTGGCTTTGAGGGGCTGAACAACCTACTCCTATTCCAATGTTCCATTTTTCTGCTCTTCCTGCGTAACCTTTGATTCAATGATCAATAATCTATCTCGGTCAGCCTGAAATATAGTAAGAAGTCTCACAACACCAGGTTAGAGTCCAACCAGTTTATTTGATAGTAATCTCACAAGCTTTCGGAAATGCTGTTCCTTTGTCAGGTGTGTGGAAGGTTCTGATCAGAGAAGGACATATAAAATCACACACAGTTTACAGAATACTGATTAGAATGCAAGTCTTTACATCCCCTGTTTCCACAGCTCACTGTGGAAAGGAGTTCCAATGACTCACAACCCTCTGAGTGAAGACATTCTTCCTCATCTCAGTGTTAAACTGGTGTTCCTTTATTCTCAGACTATTCCACCTGGTCCGAGACTCTCACCTGCACTCGGTCAAAAATCAAAGGATGAAACAACTTAGCTTTAAACAATTAAAACATGAACATGGGACATGCATGTTATGTGAATAGAAGGCTGGACAATAGGAGTTTAAAGAGTTGCTTGTGAATTATGCACTTATCTTCACGAGGGAATTAAACAACATGGACTAGAAATTAACACAACAGTTCAGGGATTTGGGTGAAATTCTTCTCTTTAATATTTTAATGAAATAATTAACCCATTTAAAATAATTTGCTTGGAAACACCAAACCCATTAACCAATTGATTGTGAATACTCCATAGAGAATTTTCAGTTTCAAATTGAACTTTCCATGTTTCACAATAATTGGATGTGGATGTGTGTGGGGAGTTGAAACAGAAGTTAGAACAAAAGGGCTTCAGGTGCAGGGACAGGCTGGGTGCAAGTGTCCCACACTCTGTCAAAATAAACATAAATAAAACAAAGCCTTTATCCCTCACGCCCCCACCCTCCTCAACTCCTACACAGTCTCTATGCCCCATCCATACCCCCATGCCATTGTATCTCCCAATCACTCTCTGTTAGGGGAATTTTCTGGGGGCTTCCCTCTGGGGACCTGCACTGAGCCAAATACAACTAATACAAAACTTGTGAGAGACAGTATGCAGTAAAAGACGTTCTTTATTTGTCCGATACGTATTGGGAGAGATGCTGGGTAGATTCCAACTTCTCTCTGAAATCACATGAACACATCTGATAAAGTGTTTCTGAAGATTCATATTCCCTATCCAATCTGTCATACTAACTGATGGTCCAATTACATTAATACACTCTATTTACCTTGGCCAACAGCATTCTTCTACTCCTTAGCATAATTACAAACCCCTTGGTTAACTTGACCTGGCTGTTTTCCCCCCACTGCTTAGAAACTTTACCTACTCATGTCCGACTGGTTCAAGGTTTGCTCTTGCCACCTACACACTATGAGAACTAAAAGGGAGCCAGGGAGGCATCTGTCTAACAAGCTATACCTTATCATCACTGCCCCCACAGGGGGGCCATGAGTAAGGAGTGGAATACTCAGATTCATTTTAATTAGGAATTGAATGCTTCTATTTATTCCGTTATCTAGTACCTTACAGCTGCAAGGCCTTCTAAAACCCCTCATTGATTAAGGTCTATACTTCATTGTTCCAGAGAATGTAATCTGTCTGGTTCTGCTTTTTCCCATTCTACTTTTAGGGCAGGCCACTCTTGGCCAAAGCTCACAAAACATTCAAAATTACATTTTAAAATTATAATATCTGTTAAAAATTCACTATTATTGGTTTTATTGTGCTTAATAAACAATACCTTTATATATGTAGGAGGCACGTTGTGATGTTTTTGGTACACATTATGTTCCCTATTTTAGACTAGTCTACTTTGTCTTAAAACAAAGCAGAAAGCAGGGGTTTCAGCACCCCCTTCTACACTTCCCTCTATGAAACTCTGACAACCATGTCTCCCCCACCCATACATACTGGCCCCCATATCACTTATTGCAACTTAATGCCAACTCATGCCAACCATGCCTCCACCCATTCATAAGAACATAAGAAATAGGAGCAGGAGTAGGCCATCTAGCCCTTCGAGCCTGCCCCACCATTCAATAAGATCATGGTTGATCTGTCATGTCTCAGTTCCACATTCCCGCCCTCTCCCCATAACCCTTAATCCCCCTGCCTACCAAAAACCTATCTACCCGCATCTTAAATACATTGAGCGAGGCAGCCTCCACCACTTCAACGGGCAGAGAATTCCAGAGATTCACTACCCTTTGAGTGAAGAAGTTCCTCCTCAACTCCGTTCTAAACTGCCCCCTCCCTTATCTTGAGGCTGTGCCCTCTAGTCCTACTGTCCTTTCTGAGCGGGAAGAACCTCTCCACCTCTACCCTACCCATCCCTTTCATCATCTTGTATGTCTCAATGACATCTCCCCTCATCCTTCTAAACTCTAACGAGTAGAAGCCTAGTTTATTCAGCCTCTCCTCATAGCTCAACCCCCTCAACTCCGGTATCAGCCTAGTAAACCTCCTCTGCACTCCCTCCAAGGCCAAAATATCCTTGCGTAAGTGCGGCGACCAAAACCGAACAAAGTACTCCAGCTGCGGCCTCACCAGTGCTCTATACAGCTGCAGCAAGACCTCCCTACTTTTATATTCAATCCCCCTCGCTATGAAGGCCAGCATCCCATTCGCCTTCCTGACCACCTGCTGCACCTGCAGGCTGGGTTTTTGCGACTCATGCACAAGGACCCCCAGGTCCCTCTGCACCGTAGCATGCTGCAGCTTTTCGCCCTGTAAGTAGTGGTCCTTCCTGCCATTATTCCTACCAAAGTGATCAACCTCACACTTGCCAACATTATATTCCATCAGCCAGTTCCTCGCCCATTCGCTCAGTCTATCTAGATCCCTCTGCAGACTTTCCACACCCTCCGCACAATTTGCCATTCCACCAATCTTTGTGTCATCAGCAAATTCACCACTCCTTTGCCCGTACTCCACCCATGCCAACTCACTTTGAATCCTTGGGCAGTTCCTTGACAGGTTTGGCACTTGCTGGATAACTATGACAGTGGTGACAGCTGGTCAGATGCCTTATTCCTCCAAAGTAGTATCCTGATTATTCAAACCCATCCTACAAGTTCAGAACTCCTTTTATCTGTTCTTTTCTGTACATTTCGGATTCCAGACCCTTGTTCTTTCAAATGTCATTTGATTGAAGGTAGTTGGTGATTTACACAGCCAGCTGCCTCTGCTAATTGCATGGGCACAAACCTCAGTCCGACTCCAGCCCCCTCCCCCATTGGGAAATGCTGGATTTGGGCGCAGGCTACAAATTTCCAGCCATTTCTGGGATCTTTGCCTTGACAGAGAGTCTCTTCCTTACAGTAAAATCCAGGGCATTAATTCAGTTTCTCTCTCTACAGATTCTGCCTTACCTGCTGAGTATTTCCAGCATTTTCTGTTTCTATTTCAGATTTCCAGCAACTGCAGTATTCTACTTTTGTTTTGTTCTTTCTTCTTGTGCCTTGTCGTTCTTTCGCTCGGTTTGTGTTCAATTGGTCATCAAATTAAACATAGAGTCACTTGAATTCTTTGATATCTAAATAAAAGCTGGAGCAGGTTCATGGTGCAGAATGATCTCCTATTCCTATGTTCCCGGATGATATCAGTATGTAATATTCTCAATTTTACACCATTTATAACGAGCTCTAAACATTAGCGACCTCAACTAATTATTGTAGTTTTAAACTATTGGAAAAAAAATGTTTTTTTGAGAATAATATATCTGTGATAATAATTGATTTGATCTTAAGCTCTTTGGTGCTAATTAGTACATGTAACTGGGAAACTTTTGCAATAATTTAACTTCCATCTGAAGTGAATTGTATGTGTAATTTATAGTGATAGACAAGCATTACTGCCCTTTCTGTTGTGGAGGCATTAACAATGGGTGTGTGCAGCTGAGTTTGCGTTATTTTGATCCAGTGCAATACACATTTTCTCAAGTCACAGCTTGTTTCAGCTGCTCAATTTCAGCTGTTAAATTCAGTGTATCGTTTTAAACCCATTAGTTTATATTAAATGGACTCCATGAACAATGCAACAATGATATTGTGGGCCCTGATGATACTCTGGGGATGAAATTCCTCTTGTTCCAAACTTTACTGAAAATGTCAGTGTCATTGCCAATGCAAAATGATTTTGTCTGCACACCAACTCCTTTGCAGAAATTATTGACAGTGGGGATTTCACTCTCTCGGTGTTGCTGTGTTTTCTGCAGAACACAGTGTGAGCTGGTGAACCCAGTCCAGTAGAGGTCAGTACACAGCCTGTAAAATCAGCCGATCCCAAACTGCCTCCAGACCACTTCATACGCTCCGTAAATCCAACAGCAGAACAGAGAATACATTCAACTACCATCTCGTCAGATAGAATAGCAGCATTACCCTGCAAGCCTGGTGCCTAAACTGCAAAATTACAACAAATATTCATTCATTTTCTTCCAGAATCATTGATGTCAGTGTTCCGATCAGTGGACCCAGTCGAGGCAGCATTGTCAAATATCCTCATCTAAACAGAACACCAGGATTCCTTTGTTCTCGCTGGAGTGATTAACAATGAGTCAACAGCTGAAGTTATTGACTTGTACTTTCTCCAATTTGTGACCTCTTCATTCATTACAATGGACAGGAACATCCAAGGTAGACAAGTGGACAGCACAAAATCTAGACACTTAACTCCA